>NC_081405.1:461603697-461949947 GCF_030272615.1 Cryptomeria japonica | reverse complement strand
TTCGACAGGACGTTTTTTTGATAGATTCAAAGATCTAATTTTCCATCATAAAAGACATACCACTTGTAAAATTTCAAGAAATTTCCAAAAATGTAAGAAAATCCAAAAAAGTTTCTAATTTGCTCCAAAAATTAATTTTTTATGAAAAATCATAAAATCATAAAAAATTCATAGAAAATGCAAAATTGATCCAAAAAAATTGAATTTTTTACTGGAAACTCTTGATAGCATTCCAAACTTGCATACAAAAAATTCCTGTAAAAAGTCCATGCATTATGTGAGATATGAGCAAAATAATGCAAAACCCTAATGTTCAAAGATCTGATTTTTTAAGAATTATTTTGCATCAAAATTAAAATCCCAAAGAACAGATCCTATGTATAATTTTGAGAGCTTTCCAAAAATGTAACAAAATCTAAAAAATTCGCTAATTGTCTCTCAAAATTAATTTTTTATGAAAATGAATAAAAACTTCATAAAAAATTCAAATATGATCCCAAAAATCTGATGTTTTTACTAAGAATTGTTTATACTATTCCTGACCTGCACAAAAACTTGGATGTCACAATTCAAAGCAGTTTGTGAGATCTGATCAAAATAATGAAAAACCCTAATTTTTAAAGATCCAATTTTTTAGGAAATATTTTGCATCAAAATTAAAATCACAAAGAGTAGATCATGTGTATAAGTTGGAGATCTTTCCAAAAATAAAAGAAAATCCAAAAAACTCTATCATTTGCTCTCAAAATTATTTTTTTATGAAAATTCATAAAAAAATCATAGAAAATACAAATATGCTCCAAAAATTCTGAATTTTGGATTGAGATCTCTTGATACTATCTTCAACCTTCCAAAAATGTTTGGTACAAAATTTCTAATCCTTTTGTGAGATCAGATCAAATCTCTCCAAGATCTTAATTTTGTGTCCAAAACCCTAGCGTCACAAAGTTATTCTACAAATTGTTTTACAAAATAGCAATATAGGGTTAGAAAAACATGCAAAAAATATAGATCTAACAAAAATTCATGTCCCACCGGGCATGCCAAAATATTTATAGTAAACATGGAATAACAATATTGAAAGACTGAAATAGATTCAACCACAAAACCCTAGCTTAACAACAAAAAAGATCCACCATAACATATGAAGATTACCTAAGAAAATGTAAATCAACAAAATCACAAAGATTATACCATTAGATGTCCAATAGGGTTTTGATCTCCATTCTTCCTATCTCCATTGATATGCTTGATATATTTGTTCTCAGATTTTATGTGTGCACAAGAGTTCAACAAAGAACGAAAATGTGGTTGATAGCTAGATCGCATATGAAAGTTTGAATGCTAGAATGTTTGAAGGATTGATTAGGGTTGATAATGAAGGAAGCATATCCTTATATAGAAGACACTATAAGAAATGGAGGGATAAGATTGAGAGGTGTAAAAGATAAATGGTCAGCTGGGATTAAAGAGTAGGTAAAAAAAAAAAGAAAATAATGAGAGGGTAGGTAGTGTAAGAATTAAGAGATGAATGACATGTGTCATAGGTAGAAAAGGCTAATGAATTAATTAAATAAATAAAGATTCATTTAATTAATAGAGGAAGTGGGATCAATTAAATAAATTAAAGTATCTATTTAAGTTAGGGGAAGGATAATTTAAAAAATAAAGGAAATTAATTAAATGAGAAATAAGGCTAGAAGAGAATAAATGAATTAATTAAATAAATAAACATTCATTTAATTAATAGAAGAATTAGGCTTAAAATAATTAAATAAATAAAGATATTTATTTAATTAGACTAGACAATTTTAGATGCCTACAGAAACAAATCTATTATTTCCCAAACTTGAAATGAAGAGATTTAATCACAAATTTTACAACTTGAAAGCACACACAGAAACTAATTTTTCTGGTTCTACAAACCAATTTCTTAAAAAAATTACAAACTAAGTTGGGAAGAGATAAACTCAAACATAAAACACTCTATTCCCACAACTCAAACTAAATTTAAAATTTCCAAAAGAATTTCATGAATTCCCAAACACACATAGGAAGATTTTAAAACTTTTCAAATTTTTTGCAACAAAAAGGAAAGAAGAAAATCTACCCAACCTTAAATGCACTCCTAGAAGAAAGTTGGAGATGAGCTTCAACCTGCACCAAATTTTCAACCCAAAAATCCAATTTCCAATTTTGTTCTCAAAACTTGGCTTCTAAAATTTTTCATTCCCTCTTCCCATGAACTCTCAGGCAATATATGAAAATATATTAACCTAAACTTTTAGGTTAAAAGTTTTATTCAACCAATAGAAAATTTCCCCAAAAAGGTAAAATCAAATCTCCTCCAAAAGGTAAATGGAGATATTTTCTTTTTGTCATATCTTTTTCCTAAAATTGAAAATAACTCAACATATAAATTAAGAATTCTAAAAGCACACTTTTTAACTTTATTTTCTTTCTCAAATTAATACAATTACTTTTCTTAAATATAACATGCACTTTAGCTATTTAAATTTAATAATTTAATTTATTTAACTAAATCATTAATAACAAAGGCATATTAATTTGATTAAATGCACCAACATGAAATAACAAAGGCATATTAATTTAATTTAAATGCACCAATATGAAATAATACAATTCATTCAAACTAACTTTTCTAACTAGTAGGAGGCAGGCAAAACGAGAAATAACCACCAGACAACACACAAAACGAAAATGCCAAAGGGCCAAGACTCACATAACGGTCAAATGGAAAATGACGACCGACTGACAACACTCACATGAGTGTAACTATGGGTCAATTTAGGGTTTAACAACTATCTCCTCCACTCCCACTGAACAAATAAGGTACGCTCAGGCCTGTGATACCAAGTGGAGTCGATACCCCATACTTACCTAATACTTGTACCTGCAATATCTTGCATCAAAGAACCACATATGCATATAGACAAAAATATATAATAGACACGACACACACACCAATGAAGGAGAATCATCACGTTCCTTGTCTCACCAGAGTGAGCGAAGGAAAATCATCCCCTCGCACCTCATACACTTACTAACATGAAACATGAATATAACAGATTGCATGTATAAAGTAAATATGTCATTCCATAACAGTAATCCAATAAAAATCACATTAAACATCCATAAGGAAATATTGCATGAAACATATACTGCAAATCAAATTAAAGCATATCACCATACTGCATAATGTCTAAGCAAAATACCACAATAATGTATTCACTGAAAAGTCAACAGAAGTCAACATGAGTCTAAAAGTCTGATCGAGAAAGGGGTACTACAGACAATAATAAAAGAGTTCAAACAAGAAGAAGACTTGCAGAAATCAGTGAACAAGCAAATTATTGATCCTTATCTTAGGTGGAGCCAAAGACTCATGTGAAAGCTAGCAAGGATGAAAGTTGGATAAAAGAAATGGAAGAGGAGTTGAATCAGACATGGGAATGGTACCTAGACTAGTGGATAAGAATATAATAGGAACTAAGTGGGTGTTCCAAAATAAGCTAAATGAAGATGGAGAAGTCACAAGGAAGAAGTCAAGATTGGTTTTTAAGGGTTATTCACAAGTTGAAGGCATAAAATTTAAGGAGAAATTTTCTCTGTTAGCAAGAATGGAGGCTATAAGGATATTTTTTGCATTTATTGGATATAATAACTTTAAGGTATATGAGATATATGTCAAGTCAATATTACTGAATGGATAACTTGAAGAAGTATACATTGAACAACCAGATGGGTTCAAGTTGACATATGATCTAGATATGGTCGACAGACTCAAGATAACACTTTATAGACTTAAGAAAGCTCCTAGAGCTTGTTATTCAAGGTTGGATAAGTATTTGTTGTAGTTGAATTTTACAAAAGGTACTGCATATAAAAATCTTTATTTCAAAGTTAAAGACAATAAATTGTTGATTGTTGTTGTGTATGTTGATGATATCATATTTGGAGGAAATGATGATGTATGTAAGAAATTTGCAGAATAAATGTAGGATGATTTTGTGTCATTATCTAATGCTGAGGAACAATAAATTGCAGCAACATCTTGTTGTACTCAATTTATATAGATGAAGCCAACTCTTAGAGATATTAAGGTGAAGTATGATGAGGCAATTATGTGTGATATATAAGTACAATTAACATTTCAAAGAATCTGGTGATGCATTCAAGGACTAAACACATTTCAATCTGGTATCATTTCTTAAGGAGAAGTTCACAAAGAAGGAATTTAGATTAGAGCATGTTCCTACAAAGAAACAAATTAAGAATATCTTTACTAAGGAATTGGCGAAGGATACATTTGAGTATCTTTGATAGAAGTTAGGGTTTATTTCCCCTCCTTTCAACTAGATACATTCAAGTGGTGCATATGTCCAGGGGAAAATTAAAAGTTCATATTTTTTTTCTTCAATTGATGTAATTGTTTTTTTCAAGGGGAGCAGTATAGTGTGTGTGATTTCTTCGTTGCAAGAAAGTGGTTGTAGATAGAGTGTTGTAGTGATTAGAGTCATTCTCAAAAGAGAAAAAGGGATTCAAGATGAAAGGAAGAGAGTTCACTAAATTAGTAGTTGTTTGCAATAGTGTGCCCTTTGTACTTGATGTCAAAGGAGGAGAGAGAGATATTGTTGAGGGAGAAGAGTTAAAGTGTGGTATAGAAAGAGTATTAATGATTGGTGGTACAAGTGTTGTCACCAATAAAGAAGCAGAATATTGTTGAAAACTTGAGTTGTATTGCTTATGTTGTCATTGATGTCAACCTATCTGTTGTTATCATTAATGTCATAGTGTGTGGTGCAGATATTGTAGGTGGTCTATAAGTAAGTGTTTAGATGTTATTGTATGGTTTTTTGGTGATGTTAAGTATGCATGAGGTGTTTCCATAATGCTGGTGTAGTGGAAGTTTCAATATGAAGGGAAGAGTATTTAATCTTTTCATGGAAGAATTATCTGCACTCCTCCAGTACTTGATGTTCATGACCTGTGATTCTCGATATGATATCCATGTTTAGTGGATGTTGCACTATCATGTTTTTTGGTTCTAATTTTCTCAAATGATGTAGATGGTTTTGGTGGTTCGTTGACTATGAGGTTGTATTTTTGGATTAGTCTAGAGAATTCTCTACATTGCTCTATGATGGTGATTCAAGTGTTGCAACTTGAAGGAAATATTCATATGGTTTGTGTGGTGTTTGATGGTTTATTTATCTGGTGCTGGTTCAATCAACATGTGAATTTATGTTATTTTGTGTTTAGTGTTGTCAATTATTTTGGTATGTGGTTGACTAAGGTGGTGTATGTTAGCTGGATCATGCTCTTTTGGTATTGATGTGTATTGGAAATTGAGTTGGAATTCTGATATGGATCTCACAATGGCATGTGCAAATCTACATTGAGTATTTTGCATTGGTTGATACATTTGGGTTGACTTGTTAGCATATTTCATTATTGTTCTACACTTTACAGTTGATTTCGACTTTGGAGGATGTGTTAGTGTGTGCAGTTCATTGGAATCATTGTAGAAGGATGTGTTATGATATTTTTAGGCCCCCTTTATATCCCAAAGTGGACTGTATTGTCTACTATTGGTCTAGGTAGCCTAATTCATGTAATATTGTATATTTTGTATCTGGCTAACCTAGTTGAGGGTTTTAATGAATGATATTTTATATATAGATGTTCAATTGTATGAGTAGAGGTATGAAATGTGCATGAAATGATATGAACTAATGTGAATTGGATGTGAAGTGGATGTGAATGATGTGCAAGTTGATTTGGCATAGTAGAATTGTGAAAGTCAATCTGATGATAATATCTTCAATGTGACAATATTTTGAGATAGTGGTTGATGTTCTTACCATGATATTGGCCGCTTGACATAGTGGTTCAAGGATATTTTCATGATTATGAGATGTTGTTCGTTTCAATTTGTGTATTCTTTGTAGTTGCCAGAAGATGATGTGTTCCTTTTGGCAACTTATGCAGTCCTTTGTATCTTGCCTCGAGATAGTGAGTCTTGTTGGGTGAAAATTTTGTACACCTGGGGGATGTGCAAAATTGTGGTTTTAGCCATAGTGTGTGAGTATGATACTCTCCTAATTTAAGGAAGGCTCCCCCTATCTACAAACTAAACTAATCTAATATGGATGGGACTACAGTCTTTCTTCTTCTTTCAAGAAAAAACTATATTCTTTTCTCTTCACAAAGAAGTAATAGCAATTGGAAATAAATAACAAAAAATACAGAAATGAGACTTTTTTGTAGGATTTTTGGAACATAAAGGGAAGAAAAGTTTCCATGAAGGCACAAAGACCTCTGTCACTTCCCTGAGATGAGAAAACAGAAATGCAAGCACAAAGTATTCAACACTTCTATTTTCCTATCAACCTTTGTAGATGATTTTCTATTAACCAAACACAATATGTAGAAACTCAAAGTCTAACTACATGTTTCACTTCACCTTATATGCACAAGTCTTAAATAAAGAAGAAACACAAAGTCTACAAGCTATCTTCTCTTTTGAGCTTTCCACACTAGTTTCAAATATGATAAGAAGCTCAAAGTCTGCAAGACCAAATCTGAAAACCAAACATATAACTCTAAATACAATTAGCAACTCAAAGTCTACAAGATTGAATTTAAATCCCTCTTTCACAATAGAACAAAAATCACAATCAACTCCAGAAAATGTCATCACATAACAACTTGAATTGGCACAAAGTCTCAACACAACTTGCCTCTTTTATTGAAAGCAATCTAATTTACAACTAAGCTCAAACTCTTAGAGTGCACATACAAACTAACAAAATTTTGTTGCATTGCCAAAAGATATCAATTACAATAGACCCCCTCAAGTATTCATAGGAGAGGATCCTTGAGAAAACGTTGGGAGGATCCTAACTAACTTGAGAAATTCTCTCAATCACCATGACTTATTCCAACTATAGTCCTAATTGAACTCAACTTGTAGTTGCTTTGCATATAATTACAAAAGTGCAAGTGATGAGTTAACTTGCAATTACAAAGTTATTTTTTTACATGTAACTTGTGAAAACAAAATTACAAATGCATAATTAAATCTATTCTATGTATCCAAAGAGACAACTCTAACTATTTCATCCTTTGTCTGTGATGATCTTCATGCTGCTTCAAGATGCTAGAACTTGAAGTATTCTGGATCAGTGAAGACATCTTGAACTAGAATGAGAACTTGCATCCTTAATGATCTTTGTGTCCTTAGCCAACGATCTTCAACCTTATCTTCTTGCTTGGGGTAGTACTGGCTTTTCAGGAGGGAAAGGGTTGCCTTCTTCTTTTCATGTCATGACCATCTTTGTCTTGAAAGTATTTTATACTTTCAACCATGAATTGTTGTTGTATCTCTTCTTTGTATCATCCTCCAATCTTGAAATCTGCTTGCAAAATAAGGCCCATGCCTTAATCCATTGATTTGCTGGATCGTGTGTGCAAACTGGACTATCAAGGGAAGGGATAAACTGATGCAAAAATGGGCTCACAAGTGAATTTTGAGTTCTAGAAGCTGCATTACATGTGTGGAAAAAACAAGAGCATTAACTTGCAATTGTGGAGAACAAACATGCAACTTCATATGTGTAATGGGTAAGCACAAGTTTGCACTTGTAAGTGGACCTTTAAAAATCATTTTCAAGTGTTTTTTGAGTACATTTTGGACCAATTTCGGGTTTTGGATGGTTGACTGCAAGTAGACTTTAAATGGGAAAAATGAGTGAAGGTGTGAAATGAGTGGATGAAATGGTGGGAATGGCATGTACGGATGATGGCAATGAATATGAATGAAAATGGAAAGATTTTGGGAAGATCATCTTTATGAAAATGGGAAGAAATTTCAACTTGTAATCAGATTTTAAAAACCCGATTTTGAAAGGATGAGCATTTTTCCAACTTTGAAACTTGAAATTTTACCAAAATATAATTAAGGTTTTTCAACCAAAGGGGTAGATCAATTATTTTCATCTTACTTGCAATCGGGTTTTAAAATCCCGAATACAAGTAAAGAGGGAAAATGGTGAAAGATAATGCAATTTGCAAATTGCTTTGCAAACTTGGAACAAAGGGGAAAATCTCTCACAAAACCGATTTTAGGCAAGAGCAAAACAAAACCAACATATATACAACTTGATCAAGGAAACAAAAACAAACTAAAACAAGAAAATAAAGCAAAAACAAGAGAAGAAAACATACCTTGATCAATAAAAATGACCTCCTAAGAACAAGAAACAATCCTTGAAAGAAAAGATTGAATCTCTTTAAATAAACAAAGAAAAAGATTAAAACCCTAGCCACATTTTTAAGAAAACGTCATATGCAGCAAAATGTCCAATAAATGTATGAGGAATCGGTAAAACAAAGCTTCCAATCTCCATGCCTAAGCAAGACAAGCCAAAAAGGCTTAGGAGAAGCAAGATTTGTGGCATTTGTCAAACACATTTTTGTTGTTAAAAATACCATAAAACCAACAATAATGTCTTCCAAATGGCATGAAGAGAGTTGGAAAATGCATGAAAATAGTAAGGAATCCAAAATGCCTTCCTCCTAATATTTCTCCACAAAAATCGGTGGAAATTGTCAACAAAATCCTTCAACAATGCTAGTTGAGTTCTTGGGAAAGAACAACAAATTTAAAATGCATGCAATAAGGAAAACCGGGTTTCTTAAACCTTTTTACATGTTTAAAATGTTCTATTTTCCCCTCATAAGGCAAAATCGGGTTTGTGAGAGCAAACAACAAGTTTAAAATACTTGTAATAGGGAAATAAAACTCCCTTTACAAGTTTGTAAACAAAAGACTAGTAAAGGGAAAATAAAATTCCTTTTACAAGTCATAAAAACAACTTAAAAATAAAACTTGTGATAGGGATATAAAATCCCTATTATATCTTAAAGTGACTTTATAAAACATGTAATGGAGGAGAAAAACCCCTACCATAACTGAAAATTACTTAAGTGGAACTTTTTAAATGAATTATAAGTTTATTTAAGCTTTAAAATTTAAAGCTCACTTGTAATATGTCTAAAAAGTTCCTCCAATGACTTAAAAGCCAAAAAGCGACAAGGGGGAAACAAAAAGTAAGTTACAAGTTCTATTTTTCATAAAGTGCACTTGTAATAAACTTAACATTTCCCTACAACACTAAAACAAAGGGAAAATTAAAACTTGCAACTTAAGGAAAAATTTTCACCTACAGTTAGGGAGAAAAAACCCAAAATTGAAGGAAAAACATAGCCAACGAACCCAGAATGCAATGAAATTTGAAATGTGGTTTGAGGACGGATTGAGGATTAATTCAGTCTAGGGGTAAGGCAAAATTATGCCTCGAGAAGTGTGCCATAGAGTAAAATTTTCATTTTTTGACAAAATTTTTCTGTAATGGTCCATCATTTTTTAAAACAAAAATGAGGACAACAAGTCTCGGCAATGCAAGTCCCTTGTATATCACCCTAAGTTTGTATGCCTTAGTCTCGCAAGTTCAATTAGGTGTAGTGATCTCCTTGGCATTCAACCTAAAAAAATTGTAATGCATTATTCATATTGTGTGTGTATGATTTTCACCATGGTTTTTCCTTGGTTAGCGTTTTCCTCATAAATTTGGTGTTCATGTATTTATTGTGCTTTGTTCTTTCAAGTTTCATAATTGCATTAATAAGTTTATTGTGGTTTGAAGTTTAAAAGATTGAAAGTAGAGTATTTTGTGGTCCTAATTAATCTACCCCCCTCTCAATCCTATGGTATGCCAATATATCTTAGCACAATAAATAAAAATAAATAAATTGCATCATATCCATATAAATATTTGAAGGGTGACATACCAATAGACATATGGTATGAAATTTTGTAGCAATTCTCTCCCATATGGGACCACTTAATTCATGCAAATTGTTTATGAATATTAATTCCTCAAGTATCCCTCAATCCACTTGTTCACTCTTTTTAATTGACCATGATTTTGTGGATGACAACTAGTACTTGGTGTGATTTTTGCACCTATCAAATGGAAAAGTTCTTGAAAAAAAGAACTAAGAAATCTATTGACTCTATCAATAACAATGTTCTTAGGAAGCCCATTTAATTTGAATACCTCTCTAAAAATATATATTTTCTACTTGAGATGCCTTAAAACATAAAGTGATAGCAATAAAATAAATATATTTGGTCAACCTATTAACCACCACATAAGTACAATCTCTACCTTGCACCTTAGGAAGATATGATAAATGTGAGATTTTGCCAAGATCTAGAGGCAATGGAAAGCACAAAATAGAGAGACAAAATATAGGACAAGAATAAACTGTATTCTCATCAATAGATCAATAGTTGTTACATGCAATGAATATGAGCCTGCTTATATAGGCAAGACAATATGGATATGTGAGCACACAAACATGACATGTGGCTCAATAAGAAACAAGGGTAGGTAGGAAATAGGTGTTGTAGATAGGAGAAATAATAAAATATTCCACATGAGGTGGATCACCCACTGAAGGTGGAATTATCACTCCACAATAAGTGGATATGATAAAGTAGTAACAAGATCAACACCATAAAAGGTGGATATTCTCCTACACACACTATCCCAATGTGACACAAAAACCCAAGTGTCTCATACCCAAACTACTATGAAATGCATTTCCTATGTAAACTTAGTAAGGTGTAACAATATCCATGATGAATAATTATTTACACCAACAATAAAATCCATGAATATGCTCTCCCATTTCTACGTAGGAATTGACAATGGCTGAAGTAGTCCCATTGGAAAAGAATTCCCCTTTTCTTTGTTGGTAAATTATGAAATCTAATATGGTTTTGGATAACTTGTTTCATCTTTGTCCAAGTAAATTTCTCACAAAAATTCTTTTAAGTCTTGTAGTACCCTTGGTGTCTTGCTAGCGAAGTATCATGCAATGCTTTCAAAATATTCTCCTTGATTTTGGACTCAAGAACCAAAGAGATTCTATTATTATAGAGGACCAACCCCTCTACCAATATAGACATATTATCTTACATCACTTCATCAAGAATATCAGCAGAAAGTCCAGAGGGTTGAGCTTAGTTGGTTAAAGCATTGAGTTCTCAATGTGGAGACCCAAGTTCAACTCCCACGGGGGACACCTTTGTGATATTCAATGTTGTGACTCTTGGTCTTCCATTGGTTGTTTCTATGTTGTGACCCTTGGTCTTCCAATTGTTTTTTCTAGTTTGGTGCTCGAAAGGAGCTAGTATTTGTAATAAGTTTGCTCGAAAGGAGTTGGTATTTGTAATAAGTTTGTAATGTGGATACTCAAATGAATAATAATGATTCTATGATACTTAATACAAAAAAAGAATATCAGCAGAAAAATTATTCTTAGCATACCCAACAATAATGGAGACTTTCCAATCAAAAGAAATATTAGACAAGCAATACAAAGTATGCCTCCTAAAAAGAGCACCAAACACTAAATTTTTCTCAACCTTCCTGTATTCAATTCCAAAATCATGTGCTTGCATATTATTTACCCATTTTTTTTTATGTTTATTCAAGTTCATTTGGTTCATAAATAACCTCAAATTATTGTGATCAATCTTCAAAACAAATTTCCCACAAACAAGATATTGCCTACACTTTTTTAGAGAATGTGTAATTGCCAACATGTCCTTATCATAAATTGAATCTTTTTTCCTAAATTAATTAAAAAAATTTCTCCCGAATGCTATTGGATGTTGTTTCTAAGTTAGGACATCACCCAACTCCTTCAATTGATAAATCACACTCAACTACAGATACAGCATAAAAATTGGGAATTGCAAGCATTGGGCATGAGCGTGAATTACTTCCTTAAACTTGTCAAAAATTTTGTGAGCTTCATAAAACCAAGAAAAGACTCCCTTCTTTGTCAAATTACTAAAATTCTTATAAATTTTATGTTATAACAACAAAGCCTAATAAATCCTTTCATTTATGTAATATTGATTGGTGGTGGCCAATCTATGATTGCTTGAATCTTTTGATTCTTAACCTAATCATCTTTGGAACTTTGCCATGACCCACATACAATAATAAAGTCAATCCAAACTCACGTTTTGAAAACTTAACATAGAAATATTTTTTAACAAAATTATCAAGATTGCATCTAAATGCTCCAAATGTTCTTCCCAAATCTTGTTTTAAATAAATATTAATCAATGAAAACCAAGACAATTTTTTTTATTTTCTCACTAAATGCCTTGTTCATGCTTGATTTAAATGTTGTGGGTGTAGTACTGAGGTTGGAGGGAATTACAAAATAAATAAAATGTCCACAATGGCACGGAAATTGTGTCTTCTCAATATCCCACTCCTTTATTCAAATATGATGATATTTTGAACTCAAATAAATTTTGGAGAAGTAATCAACTCCATGAAACTCACCTATGAACCCATATATACTTGTAGTAGATGCCTATTCTTAATGGTCTTATTTTATAGTTCTCTATGAGACATGCACACTTGAGAGGGTCACTCTTCTTCTTCAAAAGAACTAAAGATGATGCAAATGGGCTAGAACTTGCTCTAATGTAACCCATATCAAGGATTTCTTTTATGGTATTTTTTAATTCCTTTTATACCCTCTAGGATGATGATATGGATTGTTTATAATATGTTTTGCACTCAGTTACAACTCAATTCTACACTCAAACCATCTCTTGGGTTGTATTCCTAGAGGGAAATCACTAAAAACTACACTATGCTTATCCAAAATTCTTCATATATCAACATGATGGGTTTGTTTCTTACTTATTTTCCTCGATTTCAGCATGGCCAAAATCATGAGGCAACCCTATGAAACTATTCCATTTCATACCTTATGGTCTCCGGGAGAGCTTAATCGACTTGGTCAGTTAGTTCATTTCGTTCTTTGCTTTCTGTTTTTATTGTTTTCCTTGTTCCTTAAGTTTGCAGTTTTACTTGCAAGACTTTAAAGTCTGAACTGCAGGGTTCTTTGTTACAAATACACTTCGGACTTTAAAGTCCAGTATGTATTTGTGGTTTTCTTGCATGCAGTTCAGACTTTAAAGCCCAAACTGCATGCAGTTAAAGCCTGCAATTCAGACTTTAAAGTTCGAACTGCAGTTTGTTTGTCCATAAGTTGCATGTTGGACTTTAAAGTCTGACATGCAAGTCTCCCTGGCTTGCACGTCAGACTTTAAAGTCCAACATGCAACTGCGTGTTGTATTAATGCTGCATTAATTGCTATTAGAGTTTTTTTTTAAATCTTTTTAAAGTTAATTTTTGTGTTTTGGGTTTTCATCGTGGTTTGTCTTCTTCTCCATGTGCCCTCCTCTGCTTTTACTCATCGGGATTCGGATTTTCCTCACTCCATTGTCAGATCTTTTTCCATCATCAGCGAAGCGGAAGAGGTAGGGTTTTGTTTTCTTTTCGGGTTTTTTGTTCTTGTTTATTTTCTTTTTGTTTTTGTTTGTCTTTTTCGGATTTCTCTTCGGAGGGCAATCGAATTTTGTAGTCCGATTGTCTCCCTTGTTTTGGAGGACAATTGGACTTCAAAACCCAACTACCCTTCGGAGCCCCCCTACTAAAGTTGCATACTGGACTTTAAAGTCTAGTGTGCAGCTGAAGATTAGTCCCTCTGCAAAGTCCAATATGCAACTGAAGATTAGTCCCTCCGCATATCGGATTTTAAAGTCCGATATGCGAGATCTTAACCTTCACATATCGGACTTTAAAATCTGATATGCGGAGGGGAGTAGGTTGGCATGTCGGGTTTTAAAACCCGACATGTCGACCAGTTGTCTTTTCCCTTTGTAAGCACATCAGACTTTAAAGTCCGATGTGCCTTTAATCTTTTCTAGATTGCACATCAGACTTTAAAGTCCGATGTGCTTGTTTGAAGTTTTTCCCCTACACGTCGGACTTTAAAGTCTGATGTGTTAATGTTTTTCCCCAGATTGACACATCGGACTTTAAAGTCTGATGTGTTGATAACCCTTTCACAAGATTGCACATTGGACTTTAAAGTCCGATGTGTTGATAACCCTTTCACAAGATTGCACATTGGACTTTAAAGTCCGATGTGCAAATCAAGGTGTTTTTATTTGCACTTCGGACTTTAAAGTCCGATGTGCAAATTTTGTTTTCAAAAGAGCAAGTTGGACTTTTTCCCCAACCTGTTGTTTTTGGCAGTTTTACTCCTAAGCCTATTTTGAGTCCCACTTTTCAATCTGTTTGAGAAATATTGATTTTGATAATGATGAATAGCTAATCATTAGTGTTGAATGCAGTCATTGTGCATGAATGTCAAAGCTCTCTCACAACAAACCCGAGTCTTCCTTAGGACAACCTTCTCCAAGTAAAGCATCATCAAAAAATATGAAATACAAGTACGACCAGTACTTGAATCTGTACCCAAAGAGTTCAGTGGACTCAAATATTAAGGAGATCAGAGACACCGAAATTGGGCATGTTGATATGAAAGAATTTGTTGACTGGGTTCAAAAGGCTTTTGCACGTCTAACTAGTTTAATCAAATCTGAGCTACATAAGTATGCATCTTTCCCAGTTGCAGCTCATGATCCTGAATTTGTACTAGCAGTAGTTGATCACTTTGATCCAAGCATAAGGAAAGTGAAAGATGAAGATCAGAATGTCATCATGACCCTAGATAATGTATTCTTTAATAGTATCTTCAAAGGTTCATCAGTTGAAGAAGTAGCTGATATTTCTCAAGAGAGTGCTCGAGAGTACTACGAGAAACATGAGGATAAATGCAAAAAGGTGATCAATACTATTTATCTCTCTATTGCAAGAGCTTCCCTCACCTCAGGATGACCTAAGTCCTTCCACAGGAGTGATTTTAATGAGGAATATAATGACATGGTCACCATATTATCCAGAGTGAGAGGGTTAAAAGACTCTCATTATTTTCAAAGCTGGATGTCTTATTACATAAATATAATCAGAAAGGGGGCCACAAGAATTGATTGGGGAAAACATATCAGTGATGTGCTTTGTGCACAATTAAAGGAGGTCAAGGTAACACTTAAGTTTTACATGACCTCGTACCTGGTTTATGTAGCTACTTCAATGAGGCAATATCTAGGCTTGTCTACCAAGGGTGACAGAAGAGTGGTGCCTGTTTGGGAGTACTATGACCAGCTGACAATCAAGAATCAAGGCAATCATTACAGAAGGGTTAATGATGCCTTCTTTGCTTTATGGAAGTGTATTTTTGATAAAGGCCTGTAGAAGAGAAGAATATCAGAGGCTGCTTACAGCAGGGTGTCTCATTTTGGGTGTGTATTTCTACAGTTTCCCACATTTACCTATATCTGAATTGGATGTTTCTTAGGTGAGCCCTTCATTCTTCCAAGGTTCCCTTCAGACAAAATTGTCTTTATGGAGCTGTGCAGACAACTGATTAGTGTACATGAGAAACAATCACAAGCACATAAGACTGGGCTGAAATTCCCAGAGTCAATTGGCAGGTATTCAGTGCTACCCAACCCCAAGGCCAAAAATATGGAGGAGGAAATGGAGTGGAATACCATGAGAAGATTCAAGGCCCGAACTGATTTTGATTTTCGGGGTATAAAAAACAAACTCAAAAGGACTTATACTCATGTTTATAGGTTTGAGGATGTTTGGGCAGATTGTCTGAATGAGGAGGATATAAGAAGGATAGATTTCAGCTGCCTTACTCTGGAACAAATTGAAAATTTGGATCTAGATAAGATCCCAATGACCATGGAAGACACGGATGACATAGTGGACCCTGTTTATTACAAGAAGAAGATTGTTGACTCCCCAATTCCACTTGTGCAATGGTCAAAGAAAGAAAGCAAATCTATTACACAAAGGATTTCTCCTATTTTAGCGAACACCAATGCTTGGTTGCTAAAACATAACCTTAGGATGAAACAACTTCCCACTAGTTCAGGAGATGATGACAACAGTGATGGCCCATTGGGCAAGATAGCAACGGCTGAAACAAGAACAAAGAGCAGGGAAGACTCACAAGCGCTATCCTCAGCTCCTATGATACAATTGAAAGGTAAAGGACCCAAAATCAAATTTACAGTTAAAGGGTCGAAGAAGGGTGAATCATCATACAAATCACAGGAAGCAGTGCCGAAGGAGCTAGAACAACCGCCTGCCAGTGAAGTTGGAAAAGGAAAGGATGTTGAAGAAGGTGAAATTCCTCAACAAGAGAAAGTATAGGCAGAAGAAGTATCACATCTAGCTGAAGTTGATGCCCCGATTACCTCACAGGTAATAGTCCATTCTATTGACTCGGACTCTAACTCTAACCAAGAAGATGAAGATTTTCAAGAAGATGGAGATATAAGTATGGGTATGACGCAATTAGAGACCATTGGTCAGTTTTTTACAATAACCAACTTATCTAATTTAGATGATATCCCTTCATCTACTTTTTAATCCACCATGATGGCTTTTAATGAGACCTTGCAAGATGCACTTACAGAACAAGTTTCAATAGATTTACCCATCTGTACTACCACCACCATGGAAATTCCTCCATTCGTAAGTGTTGAAGTTACATTCACATCACCCTCTACTCTTCCATCTGTAACTGAAGAGGTAGCAGCAACAAATGTTCCACTAGATGCGTCTGTAGCTAGGAATTTGGAAATCATCAAAGCAAATCAAAATACTAATCTAGCTCAATCATGAAAGCAGATTGCAATGATCTATCCTAAACACATTCAATAAAGACATGAAAAGAAAAACATTCAAGACTAAATACTATGCAAACCAAATGTAGATATGAATGCTTCCTTCATGCGGCTCCATTGTTCTTCTTTCCTCTCCGAATAGCCTTTGTTTGTGGATCTCACCTTCAAGTGCATACACATGAGATGAAAGCAAATAGACAAGATTATGGCGCAAGAGTACTTGAAATGTGATTGTTTTGACAAAGCGATTATTTCGACAAAGTAATTACAAAACAAGTGATTATTTCGACAAAGTAATTACCCCTGATTGAAGAAAAAATCATCCAATTTATAGAAAAATTGGAGAAAAGATCAAATTAGCATGAAATGGATATTAGAAGCAATTGATTTCAAAATGGCAAAATTGAGTGAAAAGAAGAAGGTTATGACACCTTCTATGTCATGAATTATGACATATTGCCAATACAAAGGTTAGAAAACTAGAACCTTATGACATCTTGCTATGTCAAGAGTATGACGCATGAGAAATTCATGCTTCCACCAAAGCACAAAAATAGGGAGAACTAGAGACAAGTTAATTAGGTGGAAATTAAAATTAGGAAATGATGAAAAAAAGGTGGAAATTAAGAATTAGAAAAGATGAAAATTAGGAAATTAGAAAATAGGAAAATTAGAAATGATGGAAAATTAAAAAAAAAGGTAAATTAATTAATAATTTGTCATTTATTAATTAATTCACAAAAAGAGGAATAAGTTACCAAATTAAATAAATATTTAATTGCGATGAGAAGACTTAAGATAAATAAAATAATTTATTAATCCTAAAGGGAGAAATGACAAACAAGGTTAAATGATTAAATCATGAAACCCTAGAAGATGAATTAGAAAATGCAAGAATGACAATTAGGTCTTGACAAAAGATAATTGATATCGATTCGATTTGATCATGATTCTGACTTGATAAAAGACCAATGCTGACAAACGATTTGATTAACAAATGCACCAATTGACAAGGAACAATGACTAATTGATCCAAATTGACATGATTGAGAAGGACGACGATAGATGACAAACCGATCGCAAAATGACAAGATTGACAAGTTGATAAGGATCGACCAAAATCATGGCTGAAAATTGTTATCGACAAGACCTAATTTGAAAGCGAGACAAATGAAGAAAGAAAAAGAAAGACTCGATGCTCGCAAATGATAAATACCAAGTGCAAATCATAGAAGGAATGTTAATGCGACGCAAAAACCCTAAAATAAGGCAATGTGCCAATGTTAAAGTATGATTCCACAAGCGTTGACCATTTTTAGGTGTCTACATTTTGCCCCTCTTTGAGACAATGCGATTTTAAGCGTTGTTTCAAAGAACAATAATGAAAATGCCCTAGACAATAATAATGACATATGCATGCCCCCTCGAGGAATTGGCCGGAAACATGCAGAAAAGAGGCCAATTGATCGATAAGAATGATAGGAGACGATAGGATCGAATGGACTGCCAAGACTGACGGAAGAAATGTTAGTAAGAAGAAATTAGATAGAGGACAGTTAGAGACGAAGAAAAACTTGCTTTCAGTAATGCACTTTGTAGGTGAGAACCTTTATTTAATGTAGCAAAACGGGTGCGTAGCATCATGGCATGGAAGGCCAGAGCTGAAATGCAACCCTTTTTGCAAAAGACAGGCACATCACAGATAAACAACAATCACAACAAAAAAAAGAAAAGGACCATGAACCATCCCGGTCACTCTAAATCACTCAGTGACATCATCGAGCAAAATAGGAACATGATCGAAGCCAAAGATAAATCAATAAAAAGATAAGATGCACAAATTCAAACAAGTCAAACAAACATCTTGATCTTCATTGTCAAAAGTTGAAAGTGCTGATAGGATGATCATGTTGTCTGGTTTCAAGACATGCGGTACCCCGTCTAAGACAGGACATAGTCTGGTTTCGAGTATACCACACCCTATATAAGACTCATGATAGTGTGCCAAGGACAAATGATTTTGAGGTTGATTGATATGACAATGTTGATCAGTTTGAATGTCTGGTTTGAGTGAAAAGTTCATCTGTTTATGCATGATTTCAGTAAAGCACAATGCGCGATTGCATGTTGTTGGAGGGATGCTCGGTGATTTGTCTTATGCACAAAAGGGATCATTTATTGCAAAATGCTTGTTTTTTTGGATTTTTAATGTTTTGAAAAAAAAAAATTGTGTTCATTTTTTCAAGACTTTTTATGACTTTTAGGGATTTTCTCAGAACATTTTTCAATTTTTAGGGATTTTTTCAGGACATTTTTCAATTTTTAGGGATTTTTCAGGACATTATTTGATTTTTAGGGATTATTTCAGGACATTTTTCTTTTTTTTTTTATGATTTTTCTCGGGACATTTTTCAATTTTTTATGATTTTTTTTTAGGACATTATTTGATTATTTTGGAATTATTTCAGGACATTTTTCAATTTTTTTAATGATTTTTGCCCCTAGTGTCTAGCAAGGCAAGGAATATGACAGGTGAATAAATAGGCTTGTTGAAATGATGGTGGATAGAGGGAAGATAAAGGCCTTTTATGATGGAGACGATACAGATGCAATTTTCAAGGGCAATTGCGTGATGGGACAAGAGACTGGATATGACAATGTAAAGCAGTGACATGGCATGAGGGACATGTCAAGAGGTTTTTGAAACCATGTTTAAATTTTTGCATCTTTATGTCAGATCAAGATCAAAGAATGAAACAGAGTGTATGGATAGTGATAAGATATGGATAGGATAAGCAAGACCAAGAATGGATAAGGGACATGGACTGAAGGTCGGGATTGGCTAAGGGATAGTGGCAGAAAGTTGCAATAAGCTAGGGAATATGGATGAAAGGTTATAATAAGCAAATGGATAAATGACCAAAAGCTATGATAGACTAAAAGCTGCAAACAGGATGCATGATGCTCATGAAGATTGTCAGCCTTGTCAAGATCAAAGGTGGAAAGAGGAAATGGACAAGAGGGACAATAGGATATGAAGGGTAATGATAGGGGTTCGATAGGATAATGAAGGGCAATAGGATATGAAGGAGGAAACCTACCCCCAAGTGTGGTGTGCAAGAAGTTCATAGATTACACATGATGCCTATTTGCCAGGTTTTCATCACGGTACTTGCCCAAGGCACCTATTTGCCAGGTTTTTACCAGTGGACGAATTATTTTTCTTTAATTTTTTCTTTTGTCTTTTTTTTTTCACTTTTTTGATTTTTTTCTATTTTGACTTTTTCAATAGAAGATGGACACATGATAGGGGATGGAAGAAGGACTCAAGCATATTTTTGTTTGGATAGTAGCCTTAAAAAAAATGGACCATGACCTTTAAAAGTATGCTAAAAGACGTTGGTAGGATAAGGACATGGAAAAAGAGATGAAACTAAGGCAAGGATTTATGCAAAGGATTGGATCAAAGGGATTGAAGGATGGAAAATATGCATTGGATAATGGATAGGGTATTGGAAGAATTGTGCTTGAGTGGATAGAAATGAAGGTAAGATCGACATTGGCACACACCTTGAGGGGTGATGGACTGATGGAGGAAAAATGGATCTCAGATTGTGAGATTTGGATGGAGGAATAGCTTGGGATTTTGGGACATAAGGGCCCAAAATGGATGAAGAAGGTGATGGAGCAACAAATTTGAGAGGATTTTGTGGAGGATTTAAAGGAATAATTTGATCTTGACAAGGAGGAAGATCATTGGAATCCTCTTTAAAGGTGCTTTGCTCTTGACTTTTAATGGGATCATCGGAAAGGATGGAAAGGATATCTTGATCTTTCTTAGGAAGTGGAATGTCAATGGGATTTGAAAGGACATTTTGTTCATGAAATGGAAGGGGATCGTTTGGGATTGGATGAACTGGGATATCTTGATCTTGCTTAGAGAACGGAGTGTCAATAGGAATTTGGATAGGATGGACAAGAATAAGGGAATCATCGTGATTGTCTGGGAACATGGGGTCCTGGTCAACAATTGGATGGGATGATAAGGTTTCAGGATCTTGATCTTGATATGTTTTAAGATGCGTTTCTTCATGCTCTAAATTATCCTCTTGACATGAGGTTGGACTTTGGATATGCATGGAGGATTCTGACAAGGAATCAATGATTTGGCATGAAGGGGATGCACTTTGAACATTTGTGATGGATTTTGGCAAGGAATCAATGCTTGAACATGAGGAAGAGGGACTTCGAATGGGGTCCTCTAAAACAAGTAATGGCAATAAAGTGCATGGTTGCATTGGGTCTTGTATTTCTAAAACATGACAAGGATGTGCATCATGAATTGGATTATTTTGGCAATCAATTATGGATAGCCCTTGGGTAATTTCATCCTTGGGTGTATTGTTTGATGAGGACAATATGGAAGGTTCTTGTGAAACTTCTAAAGGTGTAGGGATAGATGCCACTGGAGAGTCAATTTGTTTGTGGGGAGATGAGGCATTGCTAGACATAAGTGTATTATCTTGATTTTCCTCAAAGAACTCACTTGGTAATTTCCTTAAGATCATTATCATGGTAATCAATATCAATTATCTTTTGTCAAGATTTTATTTTATTTTTATTTTTATTTTTTTTACACAAGAGCAGAATGCATTGACACAGGCGTAGAATGCATAACACAGGCGTAAAATGCTTGACGCAGGCGCAGAAGTTCCCAGAAAGTCCTCCACTACCCTGTTTTTGGTTTTTTTGACCTGCAAATCAACTCAAAAGCACTCAAAAACACAGTTAAGGGGTTAGATGGTTAGTGTTCACGTCGGGTTCACCAATTAATGTAGCTAGGAATTTGGAAATCATCAAAGCAAATCAAAATACTAATCTAGCTCAATCACGAAAGCAGATTGCAATGATCTATCCTAAACACACTCAATAAAGACATGAAAAGCAAAACATTCAAAACTAAATACTATGCAAACCAAACGTAGATATGAATGCTTCCTTCATGCGGCTCCATTGTTCTTCTTTCCTCTCCAAATAGCCTTTGTTTGTGGATCTCACCTTCAAGTGCATACACATGAGATGAAAGCAAATAGACAAGATTATGGCGCAAGAGTACTCGAAATGTGATTGTTTTGACAAAGCAATTATTTCGACAAAGTAATTACAAAACAAGTGATTACTTCGACAAAGTAATTACCCCTGATTGAAGAAAAAATCATCCAATTTATAGAAAAATTGGAGAAAAGATCAAATTAGCATGAAATGGATATTAGAAGCAATTGATTTCAAAATGGCAAAATTGAGTGAAAAGAAGAAGGTTATGACATATTGCCAATACAAAGGTTAGAAAACTAGAACCTTATGACATCTTGCTATGTCAAGAGTATGACGCATGAAAAATTCATGCTTCCACCAAAGCACAAAAATAGGGAGAACTAGAGACAAGTTAATTAGGTGGAAATGAAAATTAGGAAATGATGAAAAAAAGGTGGAAATTAAGAATTAGAAAAGATGAAAATTAGGAAATTAGAAAATAGGAAAATTAGAAATGATGGAAAATTAAAAAAAAAGGTAAATTAATTAATAATTTGTCATTTATTAATTAATTCACAAAAAGAGGAATAAGTTACCCAATTAAATAAATATTTAATTGCGATGAGAAGACTTAGGATAAATAAAATAATTTATTAATCCTAAAGGGAGAAATGACAAACAAGGTTAAATGATTAAATCATGAAACCCTAGAAGATGAATTAGAAAATGCAAGAATGACAATTAGGTCTTGACAAAAGATAATTGATATCGATTCGATTTGATCATGATTCTGACTTGATAAAAGACCAATGCTGACAAACGATTTGATTAACAAATGCGCCAATTGACAAGGAACAATGACTAATTGATCCAAATTGACATGATTGAGAAGGACGATGATTGATGACAAACCGATCGCAAAATGACAAGATTGACAAGTTGATAAGGATCGACCAAAATCATGACTGAAAATTGTTATCGACAAGACCTAATTCGAAAGCGAGACAAATGAAGAAAGCAGAAGAAAGACTCGATGCTCGCAAATGATAAAGACCAAGTGCAAATCATAGAAGGAATGTTAATGCGACGCAAAAACCCTAAAATAAGGCAATGCGCCAATGTTAAAGTATGATTCCACAAGCGTTGACCATTTTTAGGTGTCTACAACGTCAATATTAGCACCATCAGTAACACTTATAACTACCCCAAGTTCTAGTCTCCCTGCTTCCGAAGCTTCAACTCCAAGTCAGCAAGGAGCTACTACTCCATCAGCTAATGCAGAACTACCCCCTTGGATGGAAGTAGTGGCCCCTAAGAGGAAAAAAATAGGTGATATCCCTAGATGAGTTTGACTTTGAACTTTTAGTTCCCCCAAATCCTAAGGGAACAAAAAAGCCAAAGATGGTATCTCGGCTGGTGATAGACCCAGCTTCTAAGAGAAAATACATTGAAGTTATGGTGTCATCATCAGACAAGGACAAATGCAACATACAATCTGAAGACTATACCATGCAGGTCATAGAGCTTGGGGTGGAAACACATGAGAGTGTGAAATTAGATTCTCAGACAGCCCTTAATTCTTTATTCAGAAGTTTGGATCAAGAGAGGGATGATAAAAATATCTTGAAGCAGAAGTGTGAACAGCTAACCAATGTTCTTCTAAACGTCACACAATCTTCTCAAGAGATAGAGCCTATAGGATCTTCAATAGATACCGAAGCTCTCAAGAAGATTGAATAGGTGGGAGCTAAAGGTCGAGTGATGGATGAATGGATTTCAAGGCTAAGGTCAGAAGGATCTCATCTTCTAAGCTCAACAGTGGAACTATTGTCCGATTATGAAGTAATCCAAAGTTCAATGCAAGGACTCAAAACCTCTTTATCACAGGAGATTGAGGAGGTTGTGAAAAGTACTACCTTGTGGAGAAAAATGGAGGACTTCAGGATAGATGTCCTGGTTGAGAATAAGGTAATTCCCACAAGGGAGAAGTACATTCAAATCTTGTCTTTATTGTCTCATAAACAAGAGACAATGAAGTTAATGATTGCACAGCTGGACCCGGAGAAGAAAGAAGGTGATGACGAGGTTGACCTTATTTTTTCTAAAGTTGGTGATCTCCCTTGCTATTTATATGATAGCGATCAAAATCTCGTCACTGCTGAAGTTGTCATGCAAGAATTCCTTTCTTTGATGGATCAATGCACAGGACATGATTTCTCTCTTGATACATTTGATAAACTGTTAGAAATTCAGGTCAGCTTTGAAGTCCTCACATCCATGTTGTAGGATGTTAAAAAGAAACAGGTGAAGATTCAAGATGCAATGTCCCACGTCCAAATCATCACAAGTTCTACCTTGATGTCGAACAAAGCAAAAATGAAAGCCATCCTTGCTAAATTCAATGATTTCCAGAAATCCAATGAAGAGGGGAATCAAGAATGAAGTTCCCCCTGTCAACATCCTTTCTTCATGTAGCCACACCGATAAATGTTGTCAATTTTTGTGCAGCTGTACGTTTTCTTTATGTAGTAGTTGTAGTAAAATGGGACTGTGCAGTTGAATAAGTCAACTGTGCCCACCTTTTTCTCAACTTCTTTTCCTATATAAGGAGGACCTTTTTGTAAATATTTCATCTTTTTCATGCTTAGCAAAACTCTGCTGATTTTTTATCCCAACTAAGACTTTGGGGTTTTTGTGGTGAAAATCCTATCAAACGAATAAGGAAAATAGTTTTGTTGACTACAAACTTTGTGTTGTATCAAGAAACTCATTTATATAATTTGATGTTCCTATGTCCATTGAATCTATATTATCTTTACTTCTTTGATCTTTAAGATATTGCTACATGGTTAGAGAGCTCTCAAATCTTGCAAAGTAGACTTTGTGCTCTTAACATACTTGAGAAATTTGTTGATAAATTAAGTAACTTGTGGTAAGCTTTGTATTGCTGTGGTTATTTTTAATTTAATGGATTAGAAATCTATACTTGAAGACTTTGACCTTTAAGTTAAGTTTCTAATTGTTTAATTTGTAACGATCAGTGTGAATTAGTGTTACCATAAAGGAGAGTTTGTGCTACTTAATAGTAACTCTTGGTGTACTTTGTTAGATTAATAGTTCTTTTCGTTAAGTATCTGAAGAGGTAGAGAAATTGTAACTAAGTGAAGGGAGAATACATAAACTCTGAAAAAAAAGAGTTATATGCCCAACACCAACCCACAAATTTAATTTCTTATTAATTCGAGGAGAAATTTCATAGGGAACCTCCCCTTGATGAGAGGAGAGATTAATTTCTCAGCATAGCATTGTGTGAATTATATATTTTGTCATTAGTACGCTGGTGACAAAATATTCACCCAACAGTTTTTTGGCAACTCTGCTGGGGAGCGACGTGCAACTGGTTTGTCTTTTGGGTTGTAGTGCGCTTTCATTGTAATTTCCATATTGTTGTTTTTCTTCAAATCGTAATTTGGTTGATCAAAGTTACACTCGTGGGCAACGGTTAGCAGGAATTGTTGATCCTACTTTTGAAGTATTGCAGCAATTTAATTTTCCCTTTGTGACACCTCCATGGACGCTTCCTCCCTTGTAGCGGACATGAAGTTTTCCTCCATCTGCATGGCGGTCTCCCGTACCAAGTGAGGCATCAAGTTTGCAAGTTTCAGTTGTTTCACTTGCAAATCATTTTGTAATACCACCTTATAATCCATTAAGGATGGCAGCTACTGGCCCTTGGGGCACTGCTTTTGGTCCTCTGAACTTGACCTCACCTTTGCATGAACTTCCCAAAGGTATGTGGAAAAATTTACCCAAATTTTTTGGGGATGGTTCTCAGCACCCGGATGAACACATTGCTGCCTTCTACATCGCATGTGGAGTCCTAGGTGTTGAGCACGAAGATGTTTCAATGAGATTATTCATTGAGACTTTACATGGAGTTGCTATTGATTGGTTCTATCATCTTACTAATGCTTGTATCACAAATTGGGCAACTCTCAAAACGTTGTTTGAGGTGAGATTCAAGTCCGTCGAAGATGATCTTGCTTTATTGGCACAATTGACTCAGTTGAAGAAAGAGCCTCAGGAACCCATGCATGAGTTTGTAGCAAAATTTAACAAGTTACATAATCATATTCCAGTTGCTTCAAGACCCACTGTTGGAAACTTGAAATGCTTTTTCATCAACGCCCAATTGCCAGAGGTGAGTTTCCTTTTGTGAAGGAACAATCCTACATATTCGATTGCAGCTCAACAAATGGCTATATCAGTTGAAGATGATCTTATCCTTGCTGGTAAGATAAGGAGAGATCCTAATAAGGTTACGAGTAATCAAGTTGTCGATGCATCTCTCCCTTCAACTAGTTCTGTTGATCCTATGATACGGAAGCTAGCAAATGAGTCATTAGCGCTTAAGAAGCAAATTTCCTCACAAGGAAATACTTCTTATCATGATCTTCCAAGAAGGACTTATCCAAACAATGCTTCCAATTACATCATGTATAATCAGAATAAATTACCTCCTGCTCCAGAGAGGCTTGAATTGGAAGCACCACCCCAAAGTTCAGCTACTAGATATTATGAAGCTAAATAGAATGATCTTCCTCCTTTTGGTGAAGAAGATGCTAATTCGCATCAAGAATGTGATGCAAAGTTGGCTGGCGACTCTAATATAAGGTTTATACAATATCAAGAAGATGATATGCTAGGCACACATGATGGAGACGTCTTTGTAGTATTCACTCATTCGCAAACACAGGCAGCTCAGCTACCTATCATTGCAAAGAGTGATGATTCTACTCAAATAAAGGACTCTCAACGTTTGCCGATTTCTATTGCAAAGCGTGGGACTCCCATACCAAATCTTGCAAAGGACAATACTATCTCAATGGACGCTGCGAAGGATAAAAATGTAAGTGATTCTTCGATGCTGTCAATTTTTCTACACCTGTCAATTCTTCTACACATGCAACGAAGACTAGTGTACCAAATATTTTAAATTCTCAAAATGAGAATCCAAATCCATCTTTGGTGATTAATTCCTTTAAGTCATTTGATATTTTAGATCATGCAAAGAAAACCAAAATACAAATGTCTAAAGTTGAATTTTTGAGATCTAACCCAAATCAATTTGACAATTTGGTCAAAATTGTTAAAGAAAAATATACTACCCCTAGTAATCTTCCAAAATCAAACTTGCTTCAAAACAACCTAGTAACTTCCCCTTCTCCTGTCGAGAAGATAGAACCATTTTACATCTCTTTGTTAATAAATGGTTACAAGCTTAGTAACTGTGTAATTGATTCTGGGGCATCTGATAATGTTATGCTGTCAAAAGTTGCTAATGCCCTTGGTTTAACTTTGACCAAAACATTTGGAAGGTGTTTCTCTATGGATAATAAACAAGTTCCTTTGATTGGTCAAATCAAGTATGCACAATTTGCCTTTGCTTCATTCCCAGAAAAGAAAATCAAGATGACAGTACTGGTAGCCGATGTACCGGCCTCCTATGGGCTATTGTTGTGAAGAAATTTCTGTAGACATGTTGGGGGTGAGTTAAACATGGATATGACTGAGGCTCATATCCCTGTGTTAAAGGAGTTGTCCAAAGGTTACTTCCAGAAAAAGAATCAAAATATACCATTGTCAAGTCTGACGATCAGCGGGCCTAGATTCTTTTTCAAATCATCAGGCATGGGTAATTATTTTATTCATGCTGATGATGCTTTAAAGGTGACTACTGAAAGTGAAGTTGACATTTCACTCAATAATTTCCCAGTTGATTGTGAGAGTAGTTATGAAAGTAGTGTTATGGAATCAGAAGGATCTTCAACTTCACAACAAGAAATTCTCAATTTTGATACCATCAACATTGGTAGCCCAAATGATGTTTGGACACTGGAGTTTGATGGCAATTGTTCTTCTATCGGATCAGGAGCCAGTATTGTTTTGGTTTCTCCTGAGGGTAATCTTTTCCCTTTCTCCTTCAAATTGCAATTCGATAAAACAAATAAAATTGTTGAGTACGAATCCCTCCTTCTGGGAATGAATGTTGCTCAGAAGAAGGGAATCAAGAACTTGCATGCTCAAGGAGATGCTGAGTTAATAGTTTGTCAGGTCAGGAACATATATCAAACAAGGAGAGAAAGGTTGTGGCATTATCACAACCTTGTCTGAGATCTAATAGAAACATTTGATGCTTTTGATATATATGTGGTTTCCCGTGAATTCAATGACAGGGCTGACTCATTAGCAGTATCAACTTCTTTGGTTCCTCACAAAGATTTTTCAGGATCAACTTATGTTGTTGAGTTAGTTTTCCGGCCAAGCATTCCTGACAACTCTGATCATTGGCAGGTGTTTAATGATGATCATCATGTAATAAATTTCTTGTAGACTTCTGACAATTTTGATGATCTGTACTTTGAAGGTAGTCACTGCCCTTCAAAGGATGCAATTGAAAGTGTTGACACAGAAATAGGAGAGAAATTTCTGCAATTAAAAGGAAACAAGATCCCCAAGGGTCTAGCTTCGCTAGAAAATATTTTTGACAAGAATGATCATTATGTTAAGAAGCAACAAAGATGAACTACATGGTCAATGGCATATGAACAAATAAACATTGGGACTGAAGACAATTCAAAAATGATCAACATTGGAAAGTGTTGTTCACATGGGGAAAGGCAAAAATTTGTTGCATTGTTGCAGTAGTATGTTGACGTCTTGGCATACTCCTATGAGGACCTAAAGTCTTTTTGTCCCGAAGAGCTCCGCCATGACCTCCCATTGAAACTAGGTATTACGCCTTTCTGTCAGAAGAAAAGGCATACAACCCAAAAATCTCTGACACTATCTTTGTTGAAGTACAAAAGATGTTGAAAGCAAGGATAATCTTCCCCATCCACCATTCTTCTTGGATAGCCAACATTGTACCTGTACGTAAGAAGAATGGCAAAATTCAGATGTGTAGATTCCCGAAACTTGAATCAAGCATCCTTGAATGATAATTATCCTTTACCTATCATGGACCATGTCCTACAAGTTGTTATTGGAGCAGAAATGATGTCCATGTTGGATGGATTTTCAAGTTATAATCAGGTAGAAGTGCTGGAGCAAGATCAACATAAGACTGCATTCACTACACCCTAGGGTACCTTTGCATATCGTAGGATGTCTTTTGGATTAATAAATGCGGGAGCAACTTTCCAACATGCAATGGACTTGGCCTTCCGAAGTTTTCTTGGTAAGTTCATTGTGGTCTATTTGGATGATTTGACAGTTTATTCTAAGGAACATCAAGATCATTTTTCTCACCTGCAACGAGTCTTAGAAAAATGTCGTCAGCATGAAATTTCCCTCAATCCCAAGAAATCTATTTTTTGGGGTCACTGAAGGTAAATTGCTTGGGCATATTGTTTCAAAGGAAGGTATAAAAATTGATGCAGAAAGGGTAAAAGCTATTCGTGACCTTTCCTTGCCAACAAGTAAGACTGATGTTCATTCTTTCTTCGGTAAAGTTAATTTCCTGCGAAGATTCATTCCAGACTTTGCTGAACAGACTCATCATATAGTTAATATGATGAAAGGTAATTCTCTCTTCAAATGGACTCCCAAAGGAAAAAAAGCTTTCCATCATATTAAGGAAGCCATGGCAAATGCTCCAGTCTTAGTATGCCCAGATTATACCAAAAAGTTCATTATGTATAGCTATGCGTCAGATCATACTTGTTCAGCTATACTAATGCAGTGAAATAATGAAGGTGTATAATCACCTATTGCATTCATGAGTTATCCGTTGAAGGCTCATGAGTTGAAATACTCAGAAATGGAGAAGCATGCTTTTACCGTGGTGAAAGCGGTTAAACATTTTAGGTTTTATATTCTGAATTCACATGTCATTGCTCTTGTTCCCGATGTTGTTGTCAAGTCAATTTTGACACAACAAGAGTTTGGAACTAAGAGGGGCAACTGGGTTGCCAAGATTCAAGAATATGATATGGAAATCAAGCCCAATAAGTTGGTTCATGGGAAAGGTCTATGTCAGTTGATAGCTGACAACAAATCAATAGATGAAGTGGTGCTTGAAAATAAAGGTGTTGATCAAGATCTTCCTCATGTTCTATTTGTTAGCACTACTGGTGAGTGGTATTCTGACCTAGCATATCTCTTAACATATGGAGATTATCCTACACACCTATCAAGGAAAGAAAAGCAAACCTTAAAGCTTAAATCAGTGAATTTTGTCCTATGGGACAAAGGTTTGTACAAGAAGGGTCTGGACGACAATTTCCTGCGCTGCATGGACAAACAACAAGTAAGATTACTTCAAGCTTTTCATGATCTTGCTTGTGGAGGACATTTTTTGCCCTTGTTACTGCACACAAAATCTTGTGTGCAAGGTATTACTGGCTAACATTGTTTAAAGATACATACAGTTGGGTTCGTAAGTGTGAGCAATGTCAGCAATTTGTTGGCAAGCCTAAATTAGCTGCTCTTCCACTAAAGCTAGTAATAATTGAAGAGCCTTTCCAACAGTGGGGGTTGGACTTCATTGGACTTGTCAATCCAACATCAAGTGCAGGTCACATATATATCCTTATAGCAATGGATTACTTCACCAAGTGGATGGAGGCAATTCTAACTAAGCAATCTACCTCGGTGGTGGCTTGTCAATTTCTGAAGGAGAACATTGTCTCAAGGTTTGGTGTTCCTCATAAGATTGTAGCTGATAATGCTTCATGTTTTTCATTTTATGAGATAATTGACTTTTGCTTTGATCATAGTATTACTCTTTCACACTCATCTGACTACTATCCACAAAGAAATGGTCAGGCTGAGTCAAGCAACAAGAATCTGGTTACTATTATGAGGAAACTTGTTGATGAGAAACAACGGACTTGCCATAAAGCTCTTTATGATGCGCTATGGGCGGATCATATAACTCCAAAAAGAGCAATCAATATGTCACCTTTTCAACTTTTGTATGGGTTGAATGCCGAAATTCCGATCACTGTAGAACTTCCAGCATTAAAGCTCTCCAAGGCCATCGAAGACGAAACATATCAAGATTCACAGGATAAGCGGATCATGATTTTTTCTCAGCAAACAAGGGATGAAGTGGTAGATAGGATTGTTGCACACCAAAGCCAAGTGAAGGCGTTGTTTGATAGGAAAACAACTTCCCGTGACTTCTCAATTGGTGATCAAGTCTTGTTATGGGACAAGAGGAGGGAACCAAAGGGTTTGCATGGAAATTTTGGTTCTTTATGGAGAGGTCCCTTCAATATTCATGAAGTATGTGGCGAGCATAGCTACTTAGTTGCATATGCAGATGGTACCCCATTCTCGTTACCTCATAGCGGAGAACATTTGAATCTCTTTACTCAATAAAGAGCGATATAAAGGAAGTTGTACTTTTTTGTAAAATATGTATAGTCTTTTATTTTCAGTCTTTTCGTTGCCTGACTCTATAGCCCAATGGATACAGGCACTTGGAGTTCTGGATTCCACAAGCTTCAAGTGGTGCAGCTTGTTCCCCAGTCAGAGCCAGCTGTTGTCCTCGATTTCAGCATGGCCAAAATCATGAGGCAACCCTACGAAACTCGTCCATTTCGTACCTTATGGTCTCCAGGAGAGCTTAATCGACTTGGTCGGTTAGTTCGTTTCATTCTTTGCTTTCCATTTTTATTGCTTTCCTTGTTCCTTAAGTTTGCAGTTTGGACTTTAAAATCCAAACTGTAGGGTTCTTTGTTACAAATACACTTTGAACTTTAAAGTCCGGTATGTATTTGTGGTTTTCTTGCCTATAGTCCGGACTTTAAAGCCCGAACTGCATGTGGTTAAAGCCCGCAGTTCGGACTTTAAAGTCCGAACTACAGTTTGTTTGTCCATAAGTTGCATGTCGGACTTTAAATTCTGATGTGCAAATGTCCCTGGCTTGCATGTCGGACTTTAAAGTCCGACATGCAACTACGTGTTGTATTAATGCCGCATTAATTGCTATAAGGGTTTGTTAAAAAATCTTTTTAAAGTTAATTTTTGCGTTTTGGGTTTTCATCGTGGTTTGACTTCTTCTCCACGCACCCTCCTCTTCTTTTACTCGTTGAGATTCAGATTTTTCTCGCTCCATTGTCGGATCTTATTCCATCATCAGCGAAGTGAAAGAGGTAGGGTTTTGTTTTCTTTTCGGGTTTTTCATTCTTGTTTGTTTTCTTTTTGTTTTTGTTTGTCTTTTTTGGATTTCTCTCCGGAGGGCAATCCGATTTTGTAGTCCGATTGTCTCCCTTGTTCTGAAGGACAATCGGACTTCAAAACCCAACTGCCCTTCGGAGCCCCCCTTCTAAAGCTACATACCAGACTTTAAAGTCCGGTGTGCAGTTGAAGATTAGTCCCTCTGCATATCGGATTTTAAAGTTTGATATGCGGGATCTTAACCTTCTCATATCGGATTTTAAAATCCGATATGCAGAGGGGAGTAGGTTGGCATGTCGGGTTTTAAAACCCGACATGTCGACCAATTGTCTTTTCCCTTTGTAAGCACATCAAACTTTAAAGTCTGATGTGCCTTTAATCTTTTCTAGATTGCACATCAGACTTTAAAGCCCGATGTGCTTGTTTGAAGTTTTTCCCCTACACGTCGGACTTTAAAGTCCGATGTGTAGATCAAGGCATTTTTATTTGCACTTCTAACTTTAAAGTCCGATGTGCAATTTTTGTTTTCAAAAGAGCAGGACGAATTTTTTCCCCGACCTGCTGTTTTTGGCAGTTTTACTCCTAAGCCTTTTTTGAGTCCCTCTTTTCGATCTATTTGAGAAAAATTGATTTTGATAAAGATGAATAGCTAATTATCAGTGTTGAATGCAATCATTGTTCACGAATGTCAAAGCTCTCTCACAACAAACCCGGGTCTTCCTCGGGACAACCTTCTCCAAGTAAAGCATCATCAAAAAAAATGAAATGCAAGTACGACAGGTACTTGAATCTATACCCAGAGAGTTCAATGGACTCAAATATTAAGGAGATCAAAGACACAGAAATTGGGCATGTTGATATGCAAGAATTTGTTGACCAGGTTCAAAAGGCTCCTACACGTCTAACTAGTTTAATCAAATCTGAGCTGCATAAGTATGCATCTTTCCCAATTGGGGCTCATGATCCTGAATTTGTACTAGCAGTAGCTGATCACTTTGATCCAAGCACAAGGCAAGTGAAAGATGAAGATCAGAATGTCATCATGACCCTAGACAATGTATTCTTCAATAGTGTCTTCAAAGGTTCATCAGTTGAAGAAGTAGTTGATATTTCTCAAGAGAGTGCTCAAGAGTACTACGAGAAACATGAGGATAAATGCAAAATGGTGATCAATATTGTTTTTCTCGCTATTGCAAGAACTTCCCTCACCTCATGATGGCCTAAGTCCTTCCACATGAGTGATTTTAATGAGGAATATAATGACATGGTCACCATGTTATCCAGAGTGAGAGGGTTAAAAGACTCATTATTTTCAAAGCTGGATGTCTTATTACATAAATATAATCAGAAAGGGGGTCACAAGAATTAATTGGGGAGAACAGATCAGTGATGCACTTTGTGCTCAATTAAAGGAGGTCAAGGTAACACTTAAGTTTTACATGACCTTGTGCCTGGTTTATGCAGCTACTTCAATGAGGCAATATCCAGGCTTGTCTACCAGGGGTGATAGAAGAGTGGTGCCCATTTTGGAGTACTATGACCAGCTGACAATCAAGAATCAAGGTAATCATTACAAAAGGGTTAATGATGCCTTCTTTGATGTATGGAAGTGCATTTTTGATAAAGGCCTACAGAAGAGAAGAATATCAGAGGCCGCTTATAGTAGGGTGTCTCATTTTGGGTGTGTATTTCTACAGTTTCCCACATTTACCTATATCTGAATTGGATGTTTCTCAGGTGAGCCCTTCATTCTTCCAAGGTTCCTTTCAGACAAAATCATCCTTATGGAGTTGTGCAGACAACTGATTAGTGTGCATGAGAAACAATCACAAGCACATAAGACTGGGTTGAAATTCCCATAGTCAATTGGCAGGTATTCAGTGCTAACCAACCCCAAGGCTAAAAATATGGAGGAGGAAATGTAGTGGAATACCACGAGAAGATTCAAGGCCTGAACTAATTTTGATTTTCGGGGTATAAAGAAAAAACTCAAAAGGACTTATACTCATGTTTATAGGTTTGAGGATGTTTGGGCAGATTGTTAGAATGAGGAGGATATAAGAAGGATGGATTTCAGTCTCCTTACTCTGGAACAAATTGAAAATTTGGATCTAGCTAAGATCCCAATGACCATGGAAGACACAGATGACATAGTGGACCCTGTTTATTATGAGAAGAAGATTGTTGAATCCCCAATTCCACTTGTGCAATGGTCAAAGAAAGAAAGCAAATCTATTACACAGAGGATTTCTCCTATTTTAGAAAACACCAATGCTTGGTTGCTAAAATAGAACCTTACGATGAAATAGCTTCCCACTAGTTCAGGAGATGATGACAATAGTGATGGCCCATTGGGCAAGACGGCAATGGCTGAAACAAGAACAAAGAGCAAGGTAGACTCACAAGCACTATCCTCAGCTCCTATGATACAATTGAAAGCTAAAGGACCCAAAATCAAATTTACAATTAAAGGGTCGAAGAAGGGTGAATCATCATCTGCATCAAAGGAAGCAGTGGCGAAGGAGCTAGAACAACCGCCTGCTAGTGAAGTTGGAAATGGAAAGGAGGTTGAAGAAGGTAAAATTCCTCAACAAGAGGAAGTACAGGTAGAAGAAGTATCACATCTAGTTGAAGTTGATGCCCCGATTACCTCACAGGTAATCGTCCATTCTATTGACTCTGACTCTGACTCTGACCAAGAAGATGGAGATTTTCTAGAAGATGGAGATCTAAGTATGGGTATGACGCAATCAAAGACTGTTGGGCAGTTTTTTACAATAACCAACTTCTCTAATTTAGATGATATCCCTTCATCTACTTTTGAATCCACCATGATGGATTTTAATGAGACCTTGCAAGATGCACTTACAGAACAGGTTTCAATATATTTACCCATCACTACTACCATCACCACGATAATTCCTCTATTGGTAAGTGTTGAAGTTACATTCACAACACCCTCTACTCTTCCATATGTAACTGAAGAGGTAGCAACAACAAATGTTCCACTAGATGCCTCAATATCAACACAATCAGTAACACTTACAACTGCCCCAAGTTCCAGTCTTCCTGCTTCCGAAGATTCAACTCCAAGTCAACAAGGAGCTACTACTCCATCAGCTAATCCAGAACTACCCCCTGGATAGAAGTAATGGCCCCTAAGAGGAAAAAAATAGGTGATATCCCCAAATGAGTTTGACTTTGAACTTTTAGTTCCCTCGAAGCCTAAGGGAACAAAAAAGCCAAAGACGGTATCTCGGGTGGTGATAGACCTAGCTTCCAAGAGAAAATACGCTAAAGTTATGGTACCATCATCAGATAAGGACAAAGGCAACATACAATCTGAATACTATACCATGCAGGTCATAGAGCTCGGGGTGGAAACACATGAGAGTGTGAAATTAGATTCTTAGACAACCCTTAATTCTTTATTGAGAAGATTGGATCAAGAGAGGGATGAGAAAAATATCTTGAAACGGAAGTGTGAACAGTTGACCAACGCCATTCTAAAGGTCACACAATCTTCTCAAGAGATAGATCCTATAGGATCTTCAATAGATACCGAAGCTCTCAAGAAGATTGAACAGGTTGGAGCTAAAGGCCGAGTGATAGATGAACAGATTTCAAGGCTAAGGTCAGAAGGCTCTCATCTTTTGAGCTCAATAGTGGAACTATTCTCCAATTATGAAGTAATCCAGAGTCGAATGCAAGGACTCAAAACCTCTTTATTACAGGAGATTAAGGAGGTTGTGAAAAGTAACCTTGTGGAGCAAAATGGAGGACTTCAGGATAGATGTCCTGGTTGAGAATAAGGTAATTCCCACAAGGGAGAAGTACATTCAAATCTTGTCTTTATTGTCTCATAAACAAGAGACAATGAAGTTAATGATTGCAAAGCTAGACCAGGACAAGAAAGAAGGTGACGACGAGGTTGACCTTATTTTTTCTAAAGTTGGCGATCTCCCTTGCTATTTATATGATAGCGATCAAAATCTCATCACTGCTGAAGTTGTCACGCAAGAATTCCTTTCTTTGATGGATCAATGGACATGACAGGATTTATCTCTTGATACATTTGTTAAACTATTAGAAATTCAGGTCATCTTTGAAGTCTTCACATCCATGTTGAAGGATGTTAAAAAGAAACAGGTGAAGATTCAAGATGCAATGTCCCGCGTCCAAATCATCACAAGTTCTACCTTGATGCCGAACGAAGTAGAAATGAAAGCCATCCTTGCTAAATTTGAAGATTTCCAGAAATCCAATGAAGAGGGGAATCAAGAATGAAGTTCCCCCTCCCGACATCCTTTCTTCATGCAACCGCATCGATAAATGTTATCAATTTTTGTGCAGCTGCACGTTTTCTTTATGTAGTAGTTGTAGTAAAATGGGACTGTGCAGTTGAATAAGTCAACTATGCCTACCTTTTTCTCAACTTCTTTTCCTGTATAAGGAGGACCTTTTTGTAAATATTTCATCTTTTTCATGCTTAGCAAAACTCTGCTTATTTTTTATCCCAACTAAGACTTTGGGATTTTTGTGGTGAAAATCCTATTAAACGAATAAAGAAAATAGTTTTGTTGATTACAAACTTGGTGGTGTATCAAGAAACTCATTTATATAATTTGATGTTCCTATGTCCATTGAATCTATATTATCTTTACTTCTTTGATCTTTAAGATATTGCTACATGGTTAGAGAGCTCTCAAATCTTGAAAAGTAGACTTTGTGCTCTTAGCATACTTGAGAAATCTGCTGATAAATTAAGTAACTTGTGGTAAGCTTTGTATTGCTGCGGTTATTTGTAGTTTAATGGATTAGAAATCTATACTTGAAGACTTTGAGCTTTAAGCTAAGTTTCTAATTGTTTAATTTGTAGTGATCAGTGTGAATTAGTATTACCATAAAGGAGACTTTGTGTTGCTTAATAGTAACTCTTGGTGTAGTTTCTTAGATTAATAGTTCTTTTCGTTAAGTATCTGAAGAGGTAGAGAAATTGTAACTAGGTGAAGGGAGAATACATAAACTTTGAAAAAAGAGAGTTATATGCCCAACACCAACCCACAAATTTAATTTCTTATTAATTAGAGGAGAAATTTAATAAGGAACCTCCCCTTGATGAGAGGAGAGATTAATTTTTTTAGCATAGTGTTGTGTGAATTATATATTTTGTCATTAGTACGCTGTTGACAAAATATTCACCCAACATTACTTGAAGATGAATTTGTGGGAATTATCATGTAAGATTTTTCCCATGCAACTTGACCTCTATGAAAAATTATCTCCATTCTTTTATATATTATCACTTGCGAAACTCCATTGAAGAGTCCTCTAAGTATCACAATTTTTTCATCTAATTTGAATATCAACATCATAGTTTGGTAATTATGTATAAATTATCTTGGAATAAATGCATTGAATACCAAAAATCATATCAGTTTCTCTAATCCCAACAACATAGAAGTCATCACGTACCTTATAATCTCCAAACATCATGTCAAGTTGCTTGATCATCCTCATACAAGGAATAGTGAATCCATCAACTACAATAACATTGAAGCCTTCAAATTCTTTTGTTTCCAATTATTTCCTTGATACAAATCCTTCATCAATAAATTTTTGGATATCTCCACTATATATCAACACAATCATTCATTGTGTGTTCATTGTCTAGAAAGCACTCCATGAAATCTTAAAGGATGACATTTTGGAGCTCTTGAAAGGGTTGCAAGTGTTATATTTAGATTGTTCTCCTTACCTTTCTCACTTTCCTCTTATGAGATATTCTCTTTTGAATCAACAAAAACCTTTGTTTCATTCTATGACTTTGAATCTCTATCAGATGCTACCTCAATGTAGTGAAAATTTCTTTTACCAAGACATCTATGGCTAGGAGCCCATAATTCTCTACAAGGAAAGCATAACTTCATCATCTTGAGTTCATTTTTAGTTTATTCATCAATATTATTTGTTGTAATTGGAGTAATAGCCGTATTTGAAGTGACATATGAAATTCCTTCTAGAGCACTCCCTTTTGATGCTAATGGGTGGATGCTTTGTTTTTATGAGAGAATTTTTTTTTTTGCATAAATGGCTCCAAAGTTAAAGCCCTTATAATGTGTTCTTGCAAAGATGTAGGTGCAAAACCTTTCACAATACATTTGAGGGGTTCGACCAAACCATAAAAAAAAGGATTGTTTTTTTTTTCTAATTTACACTTGGTACCATAATTGGAACAAGTTGAAAATTAGAAATAGAAGCTTCCACTATACCATGTTCTTTTATTTTTGCAAGCTCTTTGAAGCATTCCTCTTCATCGTTACTTTTGGAATGATTTATAATTATTCAATTGAATTCATCATATGTATGTAATTGATCATGAATCTATGTATTAATCCACGATGCCACCAATCATAAGCAACCCACTCCAAATATAAAGTGGCAAACTGAATAGCATCTTCTTTTGCCCTAAGGTTGAATGTAGAGCATTTCTACAATTTTTGAAGCCAATCCCTTGCTAAAATTTTATTACTCCCACCAAACATGGGTGCACTCAATTTAGAAATTCTTTGTTGTAGTGATTTCCTCTCATCATTTTAGTATCCATTATGATGTCTTTTTATTGAATCCCCGTATCTTTGATTTCCAAATAGGTCATAAATCTCATATTACTTTTGAAACCTTTAGATTTATTGTTATAATCTTTAAGTATTTTTTGAAGACCTTCACCATAAGGATCTTCATAAGATTTATCTTCATCATTATAATCTTTCCTTCTAAACATGGGTTTTGAGGGTTTTAGAATGATATTCCCTATATATTTTCCATTACAAGATATAATTCACCTTTTGGGATTTGTTCACCCACAAATTCTTCAATTTATTTTAGTGTTTATCATTTGTATCATTAAATCTTCAAAGCATCTCGTCTTTGGTTTAGCCTGATGACATTTTTCTAGAGGAATATCTATTTCTTCATCAGTTAATATTCTTTATTCCTATATCATTTATCATGTAGCACCGAGGGTTTTTTATGCCAATTTATTTTTTATCTCTTCTCAAATATACAAGTTCTCTTTCACTCTAAAACATCAACAAATAAATTTACCCTGCAAGCTAGTAAGATCTTGTTTGAATATCATTGTGATATCATCAAACTGAATATTTTAAAAATAAATTAAATCATAGAAATCCATATCAAATCCAATATAAATTTATTTTCCAAACAACCAAAAATTATTTTTAAACATATAGAGGAAACCTACAAAATTCATCCATTTCTTTCATTGAGAGTTTACTTAAAATTTCACAAACTTTGCACCCAACTTCTAGATCTTTGTATAATGGTAAATACAAATTTCATAAGATAAAAATCTATTGTAATGATAGAAAATTATAATATCTAAGTAGAACTTGAAAATGATGGAAATGACACTTACAAACCTCAACAAAAATATTGCATAAAACACACTACAACTTCACTATTTTTCACACAACTATACACAACTTCACTTGATTGAAAAATAAATATATAGACATCCAATTTTGGTCTAGAAACACAAATTAACAAAATTAAGCTACCATGTGATAGAAAAAACATCTATAAAAAACTCTATCAAAACTACAACTATTCCTCTTAAACACTTCACTTGCAACTTCCAACACACACAACACAAAATATTAAAAATATCTATAAACCTTTATTCTTGTTAGCAAGAAATATGAGGGACATAGATTGGAGTTTTGATCCCTCATAATTTTTTGGTATTGTAGTCTTTATACCATGGACCCAGTTCTTTTAAAGGAACAGGGAATTAGATTCAAACAGAGGATTAGTTATTAATTAGAATAATTTGAACACACACACACAAAATAATATATAAAGGCTCAGAAGTATTTGTATTCATTTAGTATATTATACATATCCTTATAATCCATTCATATCATATGCATTCCTTTTATGTAATCTCTATACATATATTCACCTTCCTTGTCTATTTCTACTCATTATTGGTGAAAGTATCTTCCAGTATACTTATATATACAAAATGGGATGTGACCCTTATGAAGTATCCCTCGCCTACATGCTATGTTCCAATTCTCATGCTTTGTGAGCTTGATGTAGTAAGATGTGGCTAGATCTTTGTATGTCTATATGTTGTCTCTTTTCCTTCCAATATCACCCCCTCTTCAAAATATTGATTTGTCCTCATGCCAACATTGTGGTGCCGAAAGGATGTCCTTGTATGTCTTGACGACTCTTAAAATTGCTATCCCACTACTTTTAAACTAGCTAAAGTTGGTTGATATGGATTTGGAGTTCTAATAGTTGTTTTTATTCTTTTGGAACTATAGCGTCATAAATTATACACCCTTAATTAGGTTGTCGAATTCCATGCTTAGTTAGCACTCAACTTAGTGTGTCTCATTGTACTATGCATTATAAGACTTCCTTAGGCATTTAACTAATAATTTAATTAAACCTAAGTCCTTTCCTAATCAATTCACATTTCATAAATTGGGCCCTTGATCTTAGGTGTGCCCCTTTTTATTATTTCATCTTGATTTAATCCTAATTCTACCCCAATTTCAACTTTCAAGGCACATCTTTCATATCTATACATTATGGTTTGAGCCATCGAGCTGGAATCGACATTAGAACTTTGTTATCTTTTATTCCTCGAAAGTCAAAAAAATATTGTCGGGATTGGGGTAACCTACAACCATGCTCCCACTCTTTCTTCCTCGAATTTCAGGATGATAATTTGGCAGTCTTATCTAATTCAAATTCTTCTTTGTGAAAAAATATGTCAATTCTAGGTTGTCTTTTGATCAAATTCAAATTTAGGGTTTCATATATAAGGAAAGTATTTTCCTCGTTTGGGAATCCAATCTAGCATTCAAGTGGAGATCCTTATGAACATAAAGCGTTTTTTTTAGGTGAAGCCTCAGACCTGCAAATTCATCAATTGTCAAGTCTTAATCAACACCTTTTCAACTATGGAATCTTCCAGAGACATTGAAGGATGATAAGGGAGTTACCAACTAATGATTGTCTTGTACCTCTTCCTAAGGGATTGGGTATGATTTCATGTTGTTCTTGTGTTTCTTAATTGAGCTTCATATCTACTTTATATTAGTTTTTTAGTTTTGCATCATTGCTTTAGATTTGCAACCTAATTGTGATTTAGAGCATTTTCGTTACAATCATTTAGGGTTTACTCTAACACATTTGAGTAGGACTCTAGTTTGTATATTATACACTCTAGCTCATAGAAATCTTAGACACACTTAAGATTCAAGAGCACACACTTTTCCAATTAGAATATTGACTATTTATGGAGGTGGAAATCACCAAAATAGGGGGTTGACCAAGGCAAACCCCTTATAGCCACAACCCTACCATTTTTTGTCTTGTAGGTGCAACTTAATGTATCCAATGGAGCCGAAAGACTTTGGGAAGCATCAATGAGTTGGTAGGGGTTTGCCATCAGAAATTGAACCTAGTTTTCAAAGACCAAGGCACTCCTGTCCCAAGACCAAGGCACGAGGATTCTCTAGTCCTCACAATTTTGGTCTAGATTTCAGCATTGGTTCTTAGACTACTTCAGGATCCAAACTTCTCGACCACAACTCAACTCCAAGGGACCAAGTTGCTCTAATGCCTTGGTCCAGTTAGTACAACTTCAAATTTTCAATAATATTGCACTCTTTCACCATTACATATTCACTTCCATAGCAACAAAGGAATAGAAGCCCTAAAAGTGTCGCTTGTCTCTCTTTCACAAGGGTTAGTCAAGTATGATCACTTCTCCAGGTTCTTTTCTATTCCAATGTTAGTGCGAAAGTGGATTTAGGTCCTAATACTACTTAATTCCATTTTAACACGAAACATGAACCATGGTGGATATTTTAATGTTATAAGAGAAATGGTGTTCCTCTTGTAGAATGTCAATAAAGTGAGCCAACCTTAGACTAACAAACTACCTCTATTGATGAAATTGTTCCAGGTTTTATCCCTTTGCTTCTGTAATTGTTGATACTAGTCATGCAAGTCTTCAATGCCTACCCAATGTTTGCCATATAGATCTTTTAATTCATTGTAGTTTGTGGATCTTTGTATGATTTGTAGCCCCAAAGTCTCCATCCAAGCTTTTGTTGAGGTGACAATAATGAGTCACTACAAGCAATATTGGTATAAACTATTTACGTCCGCCTTTGTATTCTTCATTGTACTAATGTGATTTTCTGCGGCAAACCGGGTAGCAACGCACTTCTTCCTTTCTTCACCCATTTTTTCTTTTTGAAGTTGTTATAACTTCTTGTTTTATTGTTTCCTTATCTTATATTGTGTCTTCATGCATTAAATCAAAATCCACTATAATTACAAAATCTTCCCACTTTTTACATGACAAAACCTAATAGTTTTGAGTCAACAAGGGAGAAAGGAATTCACAATAAAAATGTTGTGTTATTGAAACCATATCACAATTAAACTCTAAAATAGAAACTATGAAGTGTTCCTCGACCTTGACCCAACACTTGAAAGCTCCCATTTTTTAACAAATCTACATTAGAAATGAGATGTTTTATTGTTTCATTGAAATTATGAAAAGAGAAGAAGAAAAAAAGAGAGTTTTACACTACCACGATTAACCTCCACTCCCCATATTTCTTTCACTAAAACCTTTCTTCATAATGATCATCAAAGGATGGAGATGTGCCTCTTTCAATAGACATTATCATCCTCAACAAACTCAAAGAGCCATCTCTAAACCATCAAGGAAGTACTAAGAACCCTAAAACTCTGCTAATAATTTTATCTAACATTGGTCTTTTAGGATGTTCATCGATTAGAAACAAACCTTGATGACATATTAAGGTTGGCCCTGCTCATATTGGCACTCATTAAATAATTGGAGTTCTTATCTAATGCTATTTTCTTGTTCTCACGTATAACAAAATGAATCTGATTGCTATTTTATATCTCCTTTGGTGTGAACAGATGCTGTTGCTGGTATCAGCGTATCCGATATTTTAAGCGGTAAAAGACAATTCCATGGAAATTCGGTATAAAAACAAATGAAAAATGAAGAAAAATTGAACTTATATTGCACCGCCTATTTGACAAAATGCAATCTTGCGACCCCACAGCTCCATAATACAAAAGAAACGGAGATTCTTTTGTTTGTGCTTAACCCATAAATGTTCATGTAAAGCAAGAATGAACACGTCATATGTAGATACAATTGACAATTAAAACAAGTCAATTGTGCAGCTTAGAGCTGCTTATGAGGAGAGTAGAGTACGAGAGAGGATAGAAATATTGTAAAGGCATAGGTTGTAGTAGAGATAATCATGTCAATATAATCAAAGTTATGTTCTGGTACAGTTTATTCAACGAGGAGACTATTGCGAAGATAGGATGTTCATCATGCTTTTTAGTATGAAAACAATTGAAATGTAAAAGATTAAAATGATAAGGTTGATTGTCCCATAAACTATTTTTTGCTTTGTGGATGTCAAAATAGATCTCTCTATCATAGATGCAAATGATGACACCTGCAAACTTGAACCACCCCAAGGCATAGGTGTTGATTGGTGAGATAGTGGTGTTATGATAGAGCAAGCTACAACTCACTAGAGAGGCAATGGAATTGAGAGGAGTAGTCAAGGGCCTACAAACATGTAGTGGATATTTAGACCATGTATGTTGGTCAACAATATAGTTAGACCAACCCTCTACACCTAAGAGCTTGGGGAATCATGGACCACCATGATGCAAGTTTTTGTACTATGATTTATTTGTGGACACCACACTTGAAGACAATAGTGCATTTTGTATATGATGAGACCCTTGTCCACCACATATATGAGATTTTGATTTTTTAGAGCAATCTATGAGATAAGATGTCTTTATTTATTTGTATGTCTATTATGATGTTTCATTTGATGATTTAAATGAGATTGTTTAATTAAATGTTCTACATAACCTCACATACATGGATACCAAAGATTGATCAAACTATTGGAATAAAATTGTCTAATTAAATACTATACAAATATAATTAAATAATGACATAACATGGTAAAGAAATCAATAATGTTCATACTTAAATGAAAACTACAACACAAAATTCAAGACAAGAAAATTTACGTCAAGAATAGAAACAAGAAGCTAGTATACGAATGCAAAGTATATGAAAAAATAAGCAAACCGACACAGTTTGTTTTGAGAATATTGATCTTATATAGAAATTAAAATATACCAAATTGTACAAAATATTTGCACAAATGATGGGATGGCACAAGATAAATAACATCAGACTTGTAACAATGGGTTGTTATAAAAATGTCACATGTCAAAGAGAAATCATACATAAAAACAATGAAGATGAATAGTATATATAGGCTCCTTAAGAGGCCTTTTGTCTATTGTAGAAAGATCATAACATCCAAAACCATACACAATTGTGGCAATGGAAGGACCTAACTAGTTAGGACTAGATTTTCCTTTAGTACTAGTTGGGGCATTTGCATTACATTGATTCTCATAAATAACCAAATCACCTACTTGAAAAGAACAATGGAGAACACATTGGCTATAACTATGATCAAAAGTCTTTTGATAATCTTAGAGATGTTCAAGATCATCAATGCAATGCTCATAAAACATCTCAAGCTATTCTAACTCCAAAGACATGATGATATTAGTGTCACCCCAAAGATTGTATGAAGCACTAGTAGCTGTACAAATGCTTTTGTTGTAGACCCATAAAACATAAGGAAGTTGTGTATATGTTAGTCTTCATGTTTTTTTGTTGACAAATTATAAAAAAAAAAGTTCAATGGATTTCTCTATTAGACTAATGATATTATGGAACGTAGGGAATTATTACTAATTGTGTGATTTCTCTAGGAATTGCTACACATGTTTTATCTTGAATGAGAAGCAACTATTAGAAACAAAAGCAAAAGGAAATATGAAAGTATGAGAAATTATTTTATAAAGGATAAACCTATAGATGATTTCAATAGTTGTGGATTGAAGTAGGATAGCTTCAATTCATTTTGTAAAGTAATCTATGGAAGTGATAATAAATGTATGACTTAGTGAACAAGGTAGTAAATTTACCAATTAGAACCAACTACTAGATTAAAAATTAGCAAAGTAGAAGTCTAAGCATAATTGTTTTGTATATGGGCTCAAATTTGATTGCCTACTAGATTAAAATTGAGGATATTTATTGGTTAAGGATCTAAGACTAAGCACAAAGTTCTTATATCGAAGCTCAAGCTAGATTGCTATACTATTGACATAGAGGGAATTTTTTGACAATCTTTTCTTCTTATGCTAGGATAGTTAGGTAACCTTGGATGGAAATGGATTGATAATGTGGATTTTTTTCATTTTCTTGGTGTTTCCTTTTCTTTTAAAGCTTCCCCTATTTCCCTTTGGCAAATTGTTGTTACCAAGATTAAAAAATAATGAATTAATATATCACCAAGCCTTGTTCTTTGGTTAGAAAAATTTAGATTTTTTCTAAAGTGTTGGCTTCCACTCATGTTTATTTTTATTTGCATCAAGTGTCCTTTAAAGCCTCTTTCTTTAGCTAGAAAATTTTATATTTTTTCTAAAGTGTTGGCCTCCACTCATGTTTATTATTTTTCTTGAACCGGTTGCCCTCCAAAGCCTCTATCTTAAAAATTAAAAAAAAAGCTCTTGAGAATTTCTCCGGACCTCAGTTAATAGACACCATGTAAATTTATTCTATTGCTTGGGAATATTATTGTCTTCCCCGTGATGCATTGGTTGCATGGATTTATTTTAATCCATCAAAAAGTTATTTATATTTACATACAAATAGATTCCTAAGGATCTTGAGGTAAATGGAGCTTGAAAATTTCTCATCAAGCATTGTATCAATTCAATTGTACCTTCCAAACATTTAGCATGGAAAGGTCTAGACTTTGATACTCTTCTTACTATGGTGGAACCAATTCAAATTCAAGGAACTTCTATAATTAATTTTTTTTGAAAATATTCAAAAGCATTCAAACCTTGGCTTCTCTAGCAAATAAATTATTTCCACAATTTCCTTTCAATAACCAATGATATATTTGTTGGTCTCACGTTCTTTTTTGTCAAAATTTCACTTTAGCCAAAGTGTTATGGATTCATGCCTTGCAATATTTCAAATGAGGCATTGGAAATATTTTGGACCTCATTCACACAAATACATTGAACAATCTCCATAAATTATGGCTAGAGAATAAAAGAAAATACAAGTTGTCTAATCAAGATCGAGAAACCTTTCATGTTTTTATTGATGTCATTCCTCTTTAGATGATCCACAAAATTGGGGTTAGGCCATTTAAGCCTTGGTGGAAGGATAAAAATGTTATCCTAATGCACTATTTTATAATTATAAGCCCTACAAAGGATATTTGTGGCTTTCTCCTCATCTATCTATGGTTGGCTAGCTAAACCATCATTAACAAATTTTGTCTTCTATGAGAACTTGGGATCATAGTTTCTAAGGTATTTACTTATCTATTTTTTATTCTAAAAACTTAGTATACTTTTCTTGGCATATTCTTTATTAAGGTCTTCCACTTGGTTCTTATTTAATGCATTTTGGATTTTCTAATCCTTGTTGGCCATCTTTTCTAGTTTTGCACCAAAGCTCAAAAAGGTTGGCTAGGGATTCATGATTTTTTTATATCTTTTAGACCTACTCCTTATTTATATCATATGATTTTGTTAGGGGAATGAACTTGTCTCCCTTTTTTGTATATCTAGATTTGACATGTTTTTAGGGTGGAGATTCTCTTTAACATTTGGAAATAAATTCTATTATTTTTTAAGGATGTTTTGCTCATGTTCATTTATCTTTACACCAAAGATATGTTTTTTTCTAATGCACTTATGTATATTCAATTACAAACTAGCAATATTGCACTTGAGGTGACCCATTTGTAGGATTTTTAGGACCATTCCAGGGGAAACGCTCCATACAAATTCATCAAATTTCTTCCTTCCTCTTCACCTAACCAATGACACTAGTGAGTTTGTCATCAATATTATAGGAGAGACCATGTTCCTAGTCCCATGGCTCTTAGTCCCTAGGAAATAGAAATAATGATTCCTATGGTTGGTCACAACCCTGATGGTCATGTTCTACCCTCACTCATGGACATGGTTCTCTTGGTTAGCTTAATTCCAACTAGGATCCTCTATTGGAGCTATCCATTTCTCATGAGTGTTCTCAACAACCTTCAAAAGATGCCTTGAGGAAGAGTTCACACTCACTAGTTGGGATCCACTTGATGATAATCATGTTCTTAAGGATGTATCAAGGAAACTTGATAATAAAGATCTCCTTCCTAAGATTATTTCTTTAGTTGTTTAATTTTTTAATGTTATGTTTAATTTGGCCCTTTGAATTGTTGTTTTTTTCACTTGGACACCCACTTTTTGTAATATTGTTCTATTATCTTTTTAGATTGATTAAAAATTTAATATACTTAAAATTTCTCTTTCTTCAAGAGGTTAAAATTTCTATTGTTTTTTATTTTTCACAACTTGTCATTTCATTTGGCCTTCTATAGTAGTCATGGAGCAAGTTGAGGTGGTGGTGTTGTCTTTGTTTCTCCTAAGTGACATAAAAACTTAAGTTGACCAAGGATGTGACATCACTAACTTAGCATTGTAAACTCTTTTTAGAATCAATAGTCATTAATTTGGAGTGATAAATGTTAGTTCTTTGAATGATGCTATTAAGAAATTTACCTCATGGAGGTAGATTGTTAATTCAATACCTACCAATATTTGGATTCTATGTGATAATTTAAATATGATTGAAATGGCCTTTGATAAATGTGGGGTCTTGGTTATGTGGTGGATAGTTGGTGGAAGAGAGGCTTGGTTCTTCAAGCACAATAAATTGAGACTTCATAAGATCCTAATATAGATTGCCACCAAGAACATATGACATGGTACATTTGGAGTAATCTTCAAATGGGCAATGATGTAAGCACAATATTTTTCTTTCATACATTTTTCTTTTAGATCATTTTTGATACATTTTTATATTATGTGACAATTTGCTAAACCCAAGGCCATGAAGTCTCAATTATTTATAAACATTCAACAATTCAATCTCATGTAATTTTCTACTCACATTCAACATGTATGGAATTTGGAGCCACCTCCCATGCATGATATTGAATGGATAGATTCTAGTGAAATGATGTCATCACCCACACTTCATAGTTTATCTATAGTGAGGGTGTTGGTTTAATTTTCTACCAATTATATGAGTCCATCACCTCTTTAGAAGCACAACCTTTTGATTTGGCTACTCAACTTAGAGTGTCTTGTTTCTAACAACAGAAGTAGGTTGTAGATCCTCACATTATGCATGGATCTCAAATCAAAGCTTGGATTCACTAGGTTAAAGTTGGAGACAATGCATTCTTTGTGATTAACTTCTCACTAAATAATATTCATAGGAGGATATTTTGTAATGTCTAATGACAAAGTTCATAGTTTGGATGAATTTATAAATGAATTCAATAAAGCCTTTTGGGACATTGTGGGTGGAGATCTTCATAAGCTCTATCATGAGTTTTTTCATTCTAATTCCCTAGTAAATTTAATCACTAAAGAGAATATCAAATTCATACCAAAGTGAAAGACCCTAAAGAAATGTACAATTGTGATTATTGTTTTTTGCTTCTAGATTCAACTACGTCTAATTTGTTTGCATGAACGTTTTGGATCACACTTCTAATGATGGATCATGGAGTGTGATCCAAACTATTGATGCAAACATATTACACGTAGTTGAATCCAGAAGCAGAACACAATAATCATCATGAACTATGGAAGCATAATGTCTCTGAATTCAATTGTGGTTTGTGAAGGAATGGAATGGGCTTAACATTCTTAGCAACCTAAACCATTTGGACTTCTTTTAATCCATGTGCTTACACCATAAGAAATTGATTAATTATTAGCTCATGTAGCTTCTCAAACCCTAGTTAAGGGGATTGCTCTTCCTAATTCTTCCAACCACTTGGTTAATATCATTTTGTTGATGATCCATTCCTAACTTTTATTGATAATGAAGACATTGCTAAGAAAGCTACTCAGTGGCACCATGATACATTTTTTAGGCCTTTGGCTCAAGTATCTCATGGAAAAGACCTAGTGCTACAATCAATCTTTTCTTCTACAATCAATATTTTCTTTGTAATTTAGGATATATGGATAATTTTTGTTGGAGAAGGATCGATCATGAAAATGTTTTTCATTTTCTTGACACTCCCTTGTTTCTCAAACTTCTCCTATTGCCCTTTTGCGAGCTATTGTTGCCAATATTGAGAAAAACTAAATTAGTGGATCACCAAGCCTCTTTCATTAGTTAAAAAATTCTAAATTTATTCTAATGTTTTAGATACTACTCATGTTCACTATCTAGATTCTTCTCGTTAGGTTCCCTCCAAAGCCTCTTGCTTAAAAATTGAAAATTTTCTTAAGAACTTTCTTTGGGCCTGTATTGATGGGCGCTATAGATTTCATCACGTTGATCGAGGATATTGTTGTCTTCCCCATGATGTCAATGTCTTGGGTTTTCTTTCAATCCATCAACAAAGTATTGTCCTTCGTACCAAATGGAGGGAAATGAAACTTGAGAATTTCTTGTCAGACATTGTATCAATTCAAGTGTACCTTTTGAATGGTCAACATGGAAAGGTTTGGACCTTAGCACTCACCTCACCATGAGGGTGCCAATTCAAAATCAAGGGACTTTTGTCATTAGAAGAATTTGGAAAGTCTTGGAGGCTATCAAACCTTGAATTCTCTTTGTGGGAAATGATTTTTGCAATTGTCTTTCAATCAACCAATAATTTATTTAGTGGTCTCTTATTCTTTTTTGTCAAGATTGTCCTTTGGCCAAAGTGCTATAAATTCATGCCTTAAAATTATTCAAATGAGGTATTAGAACTCTTTTAGGCCTCATTCACATAGTTCTCAATCATTTCCTTTCATCACCAACAATAAAAAGAAATTATAGATTGTCTAATCAAAGGTTAGATGATCCACTTGAAATTGAGACCAAGTCATTCAAGCCTTGTTGGAAGGATTGAAGATGGTATCCTAATACACCATTTCATGATTATAAGTCTCCCAAAGGATATTTGTGGTTTTCTCCTCAGCTTTCTATAGTTGCCCAACTAAACCATCATTGACAATTTCAGTGTTCTATGGGAACTTTGTATTGTAGATTCTAAGCTATTTGGTTAGCTATTCTTGATCTTCAAGTGATTCACTTTGCTTGGTGCATTATTTATTAAGGTCTTCCACGTGGTTCCCATTTAGTTCATTTGAGAGTTTCTAATCCTCATTGTATATTTTGTGGATAGTTGCAGACTCTCTAGCATCTTTTCTAGTTTTACACTACAACTTAGGAATCTTGACAATAGGTTCATCAATTTTGTAGGCCTTTTAAATTTGTTCATTCTTCATGGCATGTGGTTTTGTTAGGAGATTGACCTTATCTCCTCTTCAAGTGTACCCAAATTTGGCATGCTTTCAAGGTGGATATTCTCTTCAACATTTTGAAAGAAACTCTATAATTTTTTAAAGATTTAATGCTACAATTCATTCATCTATTTACACTAAAGTTATGATTTGCTCTAATGTGCTTGTGTAGGTTGGCCCATTTGTAAGAGTTGTTGGGCCACTAGTGCAACACTCTCTACAATGTTACCAGAGTTGTATCTCCTTCATCTTACCCTCCACAAGCATGATGACAAGGTCATAGCCAATCTTCCCAAAATGATAATGGTTCCTAGTCTCGTGGCTCTCAACCTTTAAGAAATAGGATACTTTTGTTTGTGTTTGATCCTAGCCCTCATGGACACCTTCTCACTTCCTCCTCTCATGAGTATGATACTTCTAGTTAGCTTGATTCTAACAAGTTTCTTCGACTAGAATATCCTTTTACTTGCATGTGCTCAACAATCTTTGAAAAATATCTTTGAAGAAGAGGGTGCACTCACTCATAATAATCCTATTTGACATATGGAGGAAACCTAATGATAAAGATCCCCAACATGTTGAAATTGCTTTAGTTGTTTAGTTTTTTATGTTATGTGTGAGGTTTTATCATTAACCGTATGCAGTTTGGGTATTGTCTGCTGACCGGCAGCGGTCACGGCAACTGCAAACTTAAACCGTGGCAGGCAGGTGTTCAGAGCGATGAAGGAAGAAAGTTAATGGAAAAAATCCGCGACTTTTCAAACGTTTTCGCTGAAATTTCTTTCCTTGTTTCATGAGCCCTTATCTAATGCTTTTTCCTTCCTGTTCTCAAGTATAGTCAAAACTTTCATTCATTCATTCATCCTGTTCTCAACTATAAACAAAAGGAATAAAAATGAATCTGGTTTGTAGTTTATTATCTACTCTGGATTTCTTCGATGCGTACAGATGTTGTCGCCCGTATCAGCGTATCCAATATTTTTAATCGGGGAAAGAAAAAGAGCATGTAAAGTAGGTACTAAAAACAAATGAAAATTGAAGAAAAATCATATTTAATCTGCACCGCCTGTTTGACAAAATGCAATCTTCAGACCCCACAAGCTGGATCGTTGGACAAAAGGAATGAAGATTCTTTTGTTTTGTTTGCACATACCCCACAAATGTGCATGTAAATCAGGAATGAACAGTTCATACTAATTCTTCCTTGTCATACACAGCTACTTGACAAAATCCTATCTATATGACCTCCTCACGGGTCTACTCAAAGTAAACAGGGGATAGGTTGAATTTGTCTTTTCCTTCTCATTGAACAATCCAAACTTATCACTTGTTTAAGCTCTTTCTCAACAATCTACCTATAAATTCTGTGATATTTTTTTTTCACAGAATTTCATATTATTCGTAAAGAATGTTTAACTATTTAAAATGGAAAGACATTGACAGCATTAAAATTCTTGAAGTGTTCTATTTCATTTATACTGTCTTGGGATTGCTGATGGTTGACTACTAGTTAGCTTTATCTATCTTTTAGACAGCATTTCATTGTAATGGATTTTGAGTTTCTTTAAAATTTATTTTATCTTTATTTAAAAATTATTCAAAATAGAAATAATGGAAGTACAAATCTTTACATTCTTAATCTGAAATTCTAAACATTCTTATACTAAAATTATTCAAAATGAAGATATGAGTCTTTTAGAAGTGTGCATGTAAATCAGGAATGATCAGATCATACAAATGAGAATTACTTTAAATTTAATCCTTGTCATACACAGCGATTTGACGAAATCCTATCTATATGACCCTGTGATGGGTCTACTGAAAGTAAGCAGGAGAAAAGTTGAATTTGTCATTTCAATGGGATTTCCTTTTCACTGAACAATTAGAACAATTACAACTTATCTGTTGTTTAAATTTCTTCTATTTTTTTTAGAACAGATTTTATATCATCTACAAAGGAAGAGTATGAATCTTTAAACTGAAACCTCTTCGACTAATAATCTTAAAGACACTGACTTATAAGACAGGGCATAAAACAGTGATATCTTATGACAACCAGGTGTGTCCTTTCTGAGAGTCCCAAGGTCTGCTTTCAGTGAAGGGCGATGGCAACATTTCATTGAAATCAGAGAGGGTAATCTTGTAAGGGTTGAAAGGAGGAGGAACATACAAGGTGGGTTGAGAATTGGAATTGCTGAGGTTGTTCATCATATTTCTCTTGGGAGATGGTTCAACCTCAGCGTCATCGTCATCGAAGAGGAGAGAGAGGGTTCTCTTGATCGAATTCAGCTTAGCTGTGACACTGCCACTGGCATCCCATGCATTTGTACTGTCCAGAAATCCGTCAAGAAAGTTGGGATCCTCGCTCTGAACAGGGAAGTCCAATGTGGGTGGCCCCTGAAATTCATGGTGCAGCTGAAATTGCAGCGGAATGAGATCCTGCTCTTGGCTTCTTCCTTCACTGCTGGGACTGGGAGAATGCCCAGCTTTCTGGTATATCCGACACAACACCCAATCATCCAACTGAAAAACACACATACACAAGAAAATTCTGTATCAGTATAACTTAAGCTTGAACCAGAGTTCTATTGCAAAGCGGGCGTGATCATAAATATGAGGGCACTGTCCAACTTAACAATCAAACATTGCAGTAGTGTGTGATACTTAAAAGAGGCAGTTAAGAGATGAGTTTGCGATTGTGTTTTAACAATTTTAGTCAATGGGTACTCTTTAGTTTAATGAGTATAATCTTGTCAAACAATTTTGATCAAATGGATATTCTCAAACTCTCAATCTAAATATGACCATAAACTCCTGCTCCCATATCAAATAACAAATGATACAAAAATCAGCTAAAACTTTCCATATTTGAAAAACAATGCACCAAAACAAACAGACAGATCAGATGGCTACTAATTTGAACATATTGATTGCTTGCTCATCATATTCAATTTATAAGCCAAATAAATGGATTAATTTTCGGTCAACATAGCACAATCATTTATTGAAATACTTATGATATAATATATTCTAACACAAAATATGTATCTTAAAAAAATTCTCACCCTTAGAGACCACTTTTTCCTGGGGGCCTTAGGGGCCACGGTGGAGTCTGTGAGGCGGTACTCATGCATTATCCAGCTGGTTTTGAGGCCCTTGGGAGGCCTGCCTTTGTAGAAAACCAGGGCTTTCTTGACACCTACTTTTTGAGTGCCAACAGAGTTAAGGATGGGCTTGTCAGTTCCAGTAGCCTTCCAATAACCACAGGCCGCTGCCCTATTGGGCCTTGACCCATTTGGGTACTTCCGATCCCTAGGGCTGAAGAAATACCACTCCCTATCCCCAAAGCTTGCCTTTCCTGAAACAATTCCACTATACACTCATTAGCCATTTCATTGGGAATAACATAAAAAATCTCATTATCATTTTTGAAAGAATTCGATTGTGTTGAAGTTTTTATATCAATGTCTCGAATTCTTTTAAACTATCTACTATACTATTCTAATAATGAAATGTGTTTTGAAATGTGGATGAAAAAAACTTCAACACACTCAATCTTCTCTTCTAACTTTCTACTATCTTGATGAGAGATTACATAATATAATTCAAAACTTTAAAAAAAAGTTTTAACACAATCTATAAACAACTACTGATGCATTGCGATCGATGGCCAGATCACACCACCTACATTTTAAACATCAAACTCCAATATCAATGCTACAAGATCTTCACCTGGCAATTCCCATGGATTGAATTTATACACATCCACATCTGTGATAATAGATACAGGAAGAGCAGAGGAGGAGATTTTGTTTCTCAAGTAATGCACAAGCAGTTCCTCATCTGTGGGGTGAAATCTGAAGCCCGGGGGCAGCTGAGGCTGAGGACAAACAATCTCCGCCATTACACACCAGACCAGAGTTCTTTGAAATTATGGGGAGGAGCAGATTCACAATTTTATCATATTTTTTGCTCACGTCCCTCCAAATCTATCCACTTCATGCAAAGTCCAACGTTTTGCATGCAGATTATTAAAATAGAATCTCAAAGGGCTCGTGGGGTAACAACTCAGACACAAATGTCACCTTCAATTCATACACGCAACCTTGACTGGGCTATCATTTGACTAGATCTTCTTACCTTTTGTGCGTATCTTTTGTGTTGGAAGTAAGTGAGGGCGTGAAATCAGATCTAAGCTCATGCAATCGTAATATATGATGCTATTCTCTTATAATCTAATATTTTTAAAGTTTTGTATGCAAAACAATATAAGAGACAATCAAAAGTTTCGTACGATGTATCTTATGATCGACAAATCCAAGATACTCCATCCATTTTGTTTTGCTCACAAACAAAAATAAAACAATTTGATGATGTACAGCTAGGTTTCAATATTTCCTTATCCACTTAATGCACTAATCACACGCTACCTATAATGCCCAACCCTGATTTGTACTCTCTAATGTCGCATTGCACTTACTTTGGCCACTAATGGTCAGCATCTGGCCTACCATATACCGTTAGAATAGTTTACTTTTGTCACTTTTGGGGAATCTTATACAAGTGTCGGGGTGAAAACTTTTCCAATTAAGAATAAAGATTGGGTGATATTCATTTCATGATTGTTGTTCAAGATACAATTTTAGCTTCATTCTTTATGGTGTTGAAGATTTATATTTAGCAAGACTTGATTCTTAGTGGGGCCATTCATAACCAATCAACTTCACTAGTAAAGGGTCTATTCACGACGATTCCATTTAATTTTTTGTATTGAATTGATATCGTTTTGTACTATCTAGTGCACGAACTTGACTTCATTCCTTATGGTGTTGGGGTATTACATTCAACAAGACTTAATCCCTAATGAGTTCGTTTAGAACCATTCGAGTTAATAAAAGGTCTACTGACAATTATTTCATTTTAATATTTGTATAGAATGATATTGTTTTTATTAGAGCAAAAACAGGGTTTGAAGGGATTTGAAACCCTTTAACAAAAGAGAGAAGAGTTGAATTAACGAGGCGTTAAGCCCAAAAACACCAACTAGTACAAAAAGGCCCCACACTAACCATAAGCAACATTACATCATAGGGGCATAACAAAAAGAGCAGATACAAGAAACACAACTAAACAGAAAGAGCCAGAAAATAAAAAGCCAGCAAAGAACCAACACATAAATAACACCGATCCAACACCAATCCTGCAATCTCATGGACTGCTCCATATCTTTTTCAATTTTCATCATGTAGTGGTGGCGATTTTATTGAGCTTTTGAAAATCAGGAGGAGGAGTGGCAACCTTTCTCTTCAGCATTCCTCTAGTCCTTTTACTTGGTCCAAAATTGGTATCCTGCTCAATATTTGTATCCACGTCCATAATGTCCTTCAGTTGGAATTGCTCCTCGAGACTATTGATCATGTTTTTGAAACTATCCACAGTAGCACTCAACAACCCTCAACTTGTTTTAACAACTGTCTTGATTGCATCCTTGATTTTATCCATTTGGTCTTCCTGAGTGGCCATCCTGGCTTCATAACCCTTTTTGAATTCATCAAAAGCCTCCATTGTAGATTTAATACAGTCTATGACCGAGGCCTTATCTTTCAATGACCCAGGACTAATCTCATCAATCACCTGCAACTTCTCCATCTGCTTAACTTTATCTTTGACCATCTCTAAATTGCTACTATTAGCCCTATGTTTTAACTGAACATCCTTAATTTCATGAAAGATCCACTTAAAGATCTTAAAAGTGTCAACAACCCCATCCCTAGCCAAAGCCAAAACATCTGTAACAATTTCCTTCTCAGAGCCGAACAGGTTTAAAGAAGGATCAAGATTGTTGAGAAAGGGTTGGCGACTTTCAGGGTTTTGAACGAGAGGAGATTCACAAGAGGCCAAGGGAGAGTGAATCTTTCCCTGACTCTGAGGATTAGCACTAGGAGCAACAACAAGGTTAGGGCCAATTAGGGGAGGGTTGGAATTGCCCATAGTTTTAGGTTTAGGGCTTTTAGTTGCAATGGCTTTCCCCTTGCTTTTAGTGGTAGTCGCGTGAAGGGGAAAATCCTCATCATCGGCCTATGTGTGGTAATCATCCTCCTAAGACTGAGTATTCTCCAAATTGGTATTAACCTCAAGGGGAGAGGATGACACAGGCGACAAGGATTTGACATGTTAAAAAATCAGAAGGATGAGACCAGTATGTAAAATAGGGTACTTAACCGAGTCCTTTTTATGTCCAACTAAGCTATCCTTTAAAGAGATTGCAAGAAAAAAGGGGAAGGAAATTCTCACCTTGAACCTGAAATGGTTTAGGAGAGCAAAATGATAGGCGAAGGCCCTAATATATTTGTCATCAAGAGTGACATAGTCCATTAATACCTTCAGAAGATCGACCCATGTAGTCTTGATCTTCGTCGTATTATAGCTTGTTGACCCATCTCTAACTAAGTCACGCTTCTCCTTCTCCTCTTTGGGGAAGAGCTTCACAACATTCTCAAAGAAATTCCTATATTTGTAGAACTTAGCACCATCTGTAGAGAGACCAATAATTTCGGCAATGAGGTCCTCATTGATAGAGAATTCTCTGCACAAAAGAGAAACAAAGCCTTTGTTGTAATTTTTGACAAAGGTTCTCGTAACCTTGGCTTTGTCTCCATGTAATTTCTCAATATACGTGGTAAAACCACCTTTTTTCCAAGATTATTCAAATAGTAGTGTTATTCTTCAACCCTGTACAATCCATGGGCTCCACTTGCTTCAAGTCCCCCCCCAAATTCTATCAAAGCCACCGTGCCCAAAAGCATGTTTTCAAACCACCCAGACTTTGTAGCTCTTCACACAGAAAACGGACTATGAGGCCCTACCCTAAGCCCGTCAAAGTGCTTCATTTATTTTCATGATAGACTTATAATTTGACACACTATTTTGATGCATTATGGATTTAGCTACTATTTGACAGGTGATTTGATATCATTGGATATGATGTATCCCATCTTATGTTGATTTCAATACTTATGTTGATGATGATATGATACATTTATGCATGTCTTATGGAGAGTTGACTTATATGATTCCTATTATGATGCAATTGAGTAATTGATTACATATGGATTGCTAGGAAAAATGGTAATTGGATACTATCTTTATTGTTCTTTGCTTTGGATCAATTTATGAGTTGTTGTGAATTGAATGTTATGTGTTTGATGTGTATTACTTTTCATATACTTATATATGCATGTGGTTTTGGACTACTAATGTGTGAAATGAGATGTGCAAGAAATTAATCCATGTGACCATGGAAATACACGGAGAACTAAGGCCAAACCTATGTGTGATAGTAAAGTCAAGGTTTATCTATTTGGAGAGACAATACCTCGTATGTGATGTGTTTAATTTCATATTAGTGAATGCTTGAGTGTATGTTCAAATTTGTGTTTGTTAATTTTAATTATTCCCCAAAAAAAGACATGTCAAGTGTATTTTGTGATGAGTATTTTATGGTGTCACTTGACACTTGTGATGTGTGGTGAGTTGGCATATGACATGCCCTTAGGAGGGAAATTGTGAAACCCTATGCATTTTCAAATATCTTGTAGTGGTCTCAAAAGATGACTTGGTTAGAGAGCCTTTAGTTTGGTCAAATCAAGTTTGACCTGTAGATAAACTTTAGGTGGGTTTTTGGGGGGTCAAACTAACTCCTATAATTGAGGTTAAGTCACTTTTGAAGGCCCACTTTATATACCTATGGTAAGGGACATTTTCAGCCATGTAACCACTCACATGTGATTGCCAAGTCACTTCAAAAGTGGGTTTTTCAAAATGGACGAAAATTCAGCTTTTTGAAGATTGACCCTTGATAAGACAACCTTCCATTTTAGTGATTGATGTACTTCCCCACCTTACACTTACCTTTTCAGTTTCCATTTTTAGAAACCATATAAGAGGTTGGGAATACCAACCTATGGGATCTCACATCCTTTCCAAGGAACTTGGAAAGTGTGAGGAGAGCCTACTTAGGGAAGAAATTCAAACTTGAAATTTTGATCACCCACTCTCCAATCTTGGAGACTATGTTTTTTTAGTAGGAATTTAGATTGAGGAAGGAAAATTTTGGCTAAGTAAGGAGACATGTAGGGGGAATTGGGCAACTCCTCTACAACACACAACCCATTGGCTAGAGTAAAGGTTGGTGTAATTCTTTCCATAGCTTAGTTGCATTCATGTTGCTTGTGTATAAATCTGATTTTTGTTTATGAGTTGAATATGCTTCTATTTCTTTGTACTATGTTTTGAGTTGTTATTAATTGATTTTTATTTGGTTTTTCTTGTATATATGTTCATGGGAGTCAAGACTAAACTTACCCTTGGGAGGGAAGAGTAGTCTTGGGGTGAAGGGTTTTGGGATAGTCTTTGGGTGTAGATTTTCTCTTCTAGGAAGAGAGGGATAAACAAGGATCTTGGATCCTTGCTGTTGTTATTTTTGTATTAAAATTTGGGGGTCATAAGGGAAGTTTTGGTTTGAAGCCTTTGGGGGACATAAGATATGTTTTTGGTCATGTGAGAGACCAAGTAGGAGGTTGTTTTGGCCTTGTGAAGGCATTTGAATGTATTGGTTATTTTGCAGATCTCCTTTTAGATTCTTGGTCCACCTTCACCCCTTGTTTTGTGTCACTTGGTGACTGTGCTAGACTTGGGTTGGGAGTTATGTGTGGAAATATGTTTCCCTTGTGAAATCTGAAAGTGTGTTTGTGTTTTGAGTATGCTTGTTCCCGTTTGGCTCTTGGTGCTCCTAGGTCGGGGGTGGCCTCTTGTAGGCCTAGGTTGGGAGGTGAGCCTCCATGGTCACAACCAAAGCTACATTTGCTTGCAGGTTTGCAACTTGTTTAGAGGATGGAGAAAAGAAAGACTTCTAAGTGGTTGTCAAAGTGTGATTACAAGTGCACCTTATTGTTCATTTTCAGATTTAATTTCTCCTATTATATATGGTTGTATTTCTAGAAAATTTGTAAGAAGGAAAGAGACTATGAAATCCTTGTATTCAATATATTCAACAACATGTATTACTTCCCCTATTTAGTTTATTCATTATCATGAAAAAGGAGTTAAAGATGTAGCTCTATTTTCAGCTATAATTTCTTATTGAGGAAAAGAAATGTGTAGCATTGTATTTAAGTAGATTGCACATTATCTCTATATTTAGTTCTTGTGTTAAATCTATTTAGTAGTTAATCTAAATATTCAGATTTAATCAATTTATTTTCATTTCATTTATTTATTTAACAACATTTCTATATGTTTAAATTTTCAAGTAGTCAATCTGTTAGAAGAAAGATTTTTAGATCAGAATGGGAAAGAAAGTTAAATCCTCCATTTAAAGCTAATTTTTTTTTAAATATACATATGTCTAAAGTGATTAGATCAATATATTGTACTATTGCTCAAGTTTATTTAAGTAGACTCATTGATATATTTATATACATATATAGAAAATGCATATATATATATATATATATATATATATATCAAAACTATACTTTCTGCATTATAGAGCTAAAATTAAAATATGAATTTAATGTAGATTAAACAAAAAATGTCTTCATTTTACAAAGCCTATATTTGTACAAATAGAAATGTATATATATATAACAACCATCATTTGGAATTTAAAGATCCTGTTGGTTATTGAAATCTAAATGAACTTCATATTTAAACATGTATTTATTCATTTCCATATAATAAAATAAATGCTATTGTAAAATAAACTAATCTGGAAAAAACATTGTGTTTACACAGTGAGTAGATTTTTGTAAATATATATACTCATATATATATATATATATATATATATATATATATATATATATATATATATATATATATATATATATATATATATATATATATATATATATATATATATATATATATATATATATATATATATATATATATATATATATATATATATATATATATATATATATATATATATATATATATATATATATTAGGTATATGTATATGTATATGTATATGTATATGTATATATATATATGTATATATATTTAAAACCATCGCATTAAACATGATATAATTTTTTTTTTTAAATTATCAAAAAAGACTTGGTTACAAACGGGTCGAGTTATTATGGGATGCGCGGTGCCACTAGGGCGCGACCCGTAGTGGGGCGACCCATTTTGTGGTCGCGACCACTGCAGCCGTGACCCACAGTGGGGTTACCCACTGTGCGGCCGTGTCCGCAATGGGCTGCTACCCATAGTGGGGTTACCCACTATGCGGCCGTGTCCGCAGTGGGTCACCCCACTATGTGGCCATCACGGTGCCACCACCATGTCGGCCCTCCCCTCCTTTACTCTATCATCGCCTCCCTTCGTCGGTACTTGCAAACATAAATCAACTGCCATGGAACTCAAGACCTTGCAACACAAAAAAAATATCCACCATGAAAATGTTTCATGGTGAACCCTAACCTGAGTTAGGGTAAGAAAATAGTAAAAGGAAATATACGGAGAGATAATAATATCCCATGTGGTTATGAGAAACCCTAAAAAGGGTTTTTTTTTAAATAATAGAGATTAGGTCAACTTTTTAATATAGAAGAGGGTAAATTTAAAAATTGAGAATTGGGGGAAAAGTTCCCACATTTTAAAATAAAGGGAATTTAATTGGTCATTTTAATACAAATAAAAATATAGAAATAAGTTAATGTAAATTAGGAAATAATTGGGCACTTTTTAATCATGGATTTATATTAGTACAAATAGGAAACAATAGTAATGATTTAAATATTATAATGACTTTTTAGGTCATCAGATACATTTGTCATTTAATTAATATTAATATTATGAATCTGTATTAATATTAATATACTAGGTTATAGAATTGTTTTAATAATATAAGGAAATTATATTAACACTAATATAGTTAAAATTGAAGAATTCAATTGGGCAATTTAAATAACAATAAAGTTCTATTCTCATTATCGGAATTTTTCAATCAGCTTTAAATAGCAATGGGAATTATTAGTAAATTATAAGAAATTGAAATAAAATTTATTAGTAACTACATTTAAGATGAATTGAATGGTTTTCAACACTTGGTTAAAATTTGAATAATTTAATTATTAAATTGCTTATGGACTTGGGAGAAGTTCTAAAGTTCCCCTTTAATTAGGAGTTAAATAAAATATTTAATCGCTCGTATTTAAGACCTAATTAAGTTGACACTTAAGATATCTAATTAGTGGAATTAAGTGAGGTACCACTTTTAAACATTACATAAATCACAAGTAATTAAGTGTTTAAAAAAAAATTGTTGTTGTGTTTTTGCCCAAAAGTTTGGGCACTACATTTTGGTATCAGAGCAAGGTTTCCAACACTAGGAACCTTTCTCCATTACGTTTCACTTAAAATTATTATTATTTTATTACTCGTGTAGGATGCCTCTGGCTACACGACAAACTCGTAGACGTGGAAGGGGTCCTAGACGTGCTCGCATGGAACGTGAAGACGTTGGGCAAGAAGAGTCAATTCCTAAAGGGAATCAGGAAGCTCCTCCCAACAACTTGTAGATCCAAACTGAGACATTTTGAATGCATTACAGAACCTAATGGGGATAATACATGATAGACTACCTTCTGCAGGTCATCAAGCAGAACAACAGAGTTTAAAGAGTCATAGATCAGCAGCTAGAAAATGGAGTAGAAGTCCACCTCCTAGCCATGTAGAGGGACAGACTGAGAATGAGCTTGAGTCAGTTCACCAACCAGAGCCACCACCAGTTATAGCACCAATGATTGTAGAGAGAGAACCCCATCATTCGGGAGATCAGATCAAAGAGCTTCTATGCCTACAACTATCTTCATTTGCAAGATCTGGGGTAGAAGTTGAATCATGGCTTTTGATCTTAGAGAGGTGCTTCAAATTGCGTCCCTATGAGAGCAATTTGAAAGAATGATTTTCTATTCATCTTTTGAGAGGGTCAGCTTCCACATGGTGGAGGCAAGAGGAATATAAGAATGACATAGTAGTTGACACACTTACTTGGGGCACCTTCTTGGAGAGTTTTAGAGATAGGTACTTGTTAGAGCACTTTAGGCAGTGTTGGGTTGATGAGTTACATGACCTTCAACAGAAGGGACTCACGGTGTCACAGTATGAGAGCAAGTTCTTTGAGCTCCTACCTTATGTGGATTACATGAAGGATGAGAAGTTTCTAGCTAACAATTTTATCAGAGGACTGAATGTCGAGATAGCATGACCCATATGCATGGCAGCTCCAGGAAGCCTTCGGGTTGTCGTGGAGAAGGCCTTATTAGTAGAGGAGATTCAAGGTAAACCACAAGATACGTGAGATCGGTTTCAGAACCGAAACCCTGCACCACAGTCATTTGGGTTTAAGAAACCCCATTGAAAGGGCAGTCATAGATATTCTTTGGGGTCCTACAAACACTCTCACCCTCAACAACAGTCTCAAAAGAATCAGAGGCATAGGCCTCCATAGGGATAGCGAGGCTTTAAGCCCAAATAGTGGTAGACACAGGGTCCTAGACGTGATTAGCAACCACAAGCTCCATACACACCTCCAGCTTGGACTCAGTAGTCCACCTAGGGTGGTTATAGTGGATCTAGTAGGATAGGAGGACAACAGTACTCTAGGCCATAGGGTGTTCAGATTTAGACACGTGGCACTTGCTTTACTTGTGGAGCCATGGGACACATGGCAAGAGAGTTCCCACAGGGACAGATGACAGGTAGTCAGTGTATGGTAGGTTCAAAACCTATAGTTGGGGACATGGGTAAGTCCCATAGAGTTTTCATAGCGGCTGATAACCACCAAGCTGAGCATCAAGCCATAGTTATAGAGGCCACAGGTATGATCAGAGGTAGTAGTGTTACTATCCTATTTGATTCAGGAGCTATGGATTCTTTTATTTCTCCATTGGTTGTGGAGCATTGCGGGCTAGTGGAAACTAGGCAAGATGTTAGTTGGGAAGTTGAGTTAGCTTCAGGAGCTAGAGTGTTCATTAAATCAATGGTTAGGGATTGCCAGCTTCAGATTGGGAGTATGACCACCAAATAAGACCTTTAAGTTACACCACTAGGATCTTATGACATTGTTCTTGGCATGGATTGGCTATATGCCCACAAAGCAAAGATGGATTGTCAATGGAAAATGATCGAGTGTATGGATGATCATGGTACTTCCATAGTGATTTCAGGAGTTTAGAGACCCATATCACTTCTTATGGTCTGTGTTATGCAGCTTAAGCGAAGCATGCAAATGGGATATTAGTTATTTGCCATCACTATTAGTGACAGAGAAGAAGAGGATGAGAAGGAACCCTCTCTTGATGATCATCATATCCTTAAGGAACTTGCAAAAGTTTTTTCCTTCTGAGCTACCTAGTATGCCACCTCATAGAGATTGATTTTCATATAGATTTTACTAGGAGCTAAGCCAATTTTGAGAGCACCATATAGAATGACCACTAATGAGCTTAATGAGCTCAAGATGTAGCTTGAGGAACTTTTAGAGAAAGGACACATTTGTCCAAGCAACTCCCCTTGGGGCACACCAGTCATCTTCGTAAAGAAGGAGGACAGATCCCTATGATTATGTATGGACTACCAACAGTTAAAAAAAGTTACCATTAAGAACTGGTAACCATTGCCTAGGATCAATGATTTATTTGATCAGTTACAGGGTGCCAAAGTGTTTTCAAATATAGATATGAAGTCAAGGTATCATTAGTTGAGGATAGTGGAGAGTGATATTCACAAAACCGCTTTTTGAACTAGATATGGCCACTATGAGTTCACGGTAGTACCTTTTGGCCTTACAAATGCTCCAGCAGTATTCATGAGTCTCATGAATGGTGTATTCCGCACCTTTCTAGATAGATTCATGATTGTGTTTCTCAATGATATATTAATATATTCTCGAAATGAGGAAGAGAATGAAGAGCAATTGCGTCAGGTATTGCAATGTCTGAGAGAGAATTAGTTGTATGGCAACTTGTATAAGTGTGTATTCTTTTGTATAGAGCTCCGATATTTGGGACATATCATATCACGAGATGGGATCTTAGTTGACCCATCAAAGATTAGAGCCATCATGGATTGGCCAGCGCCAACTAGTGTGATAGAGGTGAGGAGTTTCATGGGCTTAGCAAGGTATTATAGACGCTTTGTTGAGGGGTTATCTAGGGTTGCACACCCTATCACATCTCTTCAGCAAAAGGGAAAGAAATTTGAGTGGACCAAAAAGTGCGAGAGGGCCTTTTAGGAACTCAAAAAGGCACTTACTAGTGCACTTATTCTTGTTGTGCCAGATCCCTCAGCCGATTTTGTGGTATGCATAAATGCCTCCTTGGATGGTTTGAGAGCAGTACTTATGCAGGGTGGTCGAGCTATTGCATATAACTCTAGGAAAATTAAGACTCACAAGCTTAACTACCCTACTCATGACCTTGAGCTTGCAGCAGTGGTGCACGCACTAGTGAGATGGAGACACTTTCTTTTAGGACATCGCTTTGAGCTTCATTCTGATCATCAGATCTTGCAATACATATTTACTTAGCCTAACCTTAATGCTCGTCAGGGGAGATGGATGAAGTTCTTGTGTGAGTATGATTTTGATGTCCACTACATCAAGGGGAAGGATAAGGTAGTTGTAGATGCATTGAGTAGGAGATGCCATGAGATATACTCCATGTCTATAGATATAGATTTGAGAGATCACATATTGTAGCACTTGCTTGAGGATGAGTGGTATTTAGAGGTGTGTTAGGTAGTACGATCTCAGGAGACCCTAGAAGGGAAATATGCAGATTATTCATTGGAGTCTGATGGAATACTATACCATAGAGGGTGCATTTATGTACCTTCTTCTGAGAAATTGTATGATTTCATTATGATTAAGGCTCATAGAGAACCCTATGTAGTCTTGAAGTGTTGAAATGTCGAAGATTGGACGGCTGTGTATGGTGGACGTAACCCATTCCAGGTGAACCACGTTAAATCTTTGTGTTATCTGTGTCCTATTTTATTTCTTTATCTTTTGTATTTAAATCTGCATATAATTGCTAGTTCATATTTGCTTCGGATATGCTTGAAACCCTAACATGCAGCACATCCTGGGGTTAAGAAGATGCATGCGGATTTGAGATAGTTGTATCACTGGTCATGCATGTGGAAACTCATTGAAAAACTAGTAGCTTGATGCCTTGAGTGCTAGAGAGTTAAGACGGAGCACCGCCATCCGGGTGGGTTGCTCTAGTCTCATGTGATACCAGAGTGGAAGTGGGACACAATTTCAATGGATTTCATCATTGGTCTTCCTATTTCATCTCACCATCATGATGCCATCATGGTGACAGTTGACAAGTTGACCAAAGTAGCTCACTTCTCCCCAGTCCGAACTACTTTTACAACACCAACAATGACATAGGTGTTCTTGTGGGATATTGTTAGGCTTCATGGCATTCCATGCAAGATCATTTAAGATAGAGATTCCCTCTTTACTTCTTCCTTTTGGGAGGCATTACATGCAGCGTTGGATACCAAACTCAACTTTAGTACAACCTATCATGTAGAAACGGATGGACAGACAGAGAGGGTGAACCAGGTATTGGAGGATATGCTCCGTATGTATGTCATGGATCATCAAACTATATGGGAAGAGTATCTTCCTTTGGTAGAATTTTCCTATAACAATGGGCATCACACTTCCTTGGGGATGCCACCTTATCAGACATTGTATGGAAGACCTTTCAAGACACCTTTGAATTGGGACCGCATTGAGGATAGAGTAGTCATTGGTCTTGAGTTAGTTTGAGATATGGAGCAGTGGGTGGATTTGATTAGACAATGCCTTAGAGAGGCTCGTGATAGACAAAAGAAGTATGCAGATGTGAAGAGGATAGATCGTAGCTACAAGGTTGGAGATAGAGTTTTCTTGAGAGTGCGACCACATAAGAGTCCAGTCCGTTATGGAAAGGGTTCTAAGCTCACACCTCGCTTTGTTGGACCATTTGAGATCCTTGAGAGTGTAGAACAAGTTGCATATCATCTAGATTTGCCACCTAGCCTGTCATGCATCCACGATGTGTTTCATGTGCCTGTACTGAGGAAATATATTTATGATGAGTCTCATATTATAGATTGGGATGCTTTGTAGGTGGAGTCAGATGGGCAACTGGCTTTGGAGCCTATCCATATTTTATCTCGTTAGACACAGGCACTTCGAGGCTGAGAGTTGGACCAGGTTAGGGTCTAGTGGGATTGTTATGATGAGGTTACAACATCATGGGAGGACGCAACATGCATGAGATCTCAATATCCCCATATTTTTTATGAACTCTGGAAGGAAGTTCGTGCCTATAGAGGGAGGGTGTGAGGCCCTACCCCAAGCTCGTCATAGCGCTTCATTTATTTTCATGATAGACTTATTATTTGATACACTATTTTGATGCATTATGGAATTATCTACTATTTGACAAGTGATTTGATATCATTGGATATGATGTATCCCATCTTATGTTGATTTCAATACATATGTTGATGATGATATGATACATTTATGCATGTCTTATCGAGAGTTGATTTATATGATTCCTATGATGACGCAATTGAGTAATTGATTACATATGGATTGCTAGGAAAAATGGTAATTGGATACTATCTTTATTGTTCTTTCATTTGGATCAATTTATGAGATGTTGTGAATTGGATGTTATGTGTCTGATGTGTATTACTTTTCATATACTTATATATGCATGTGGTTTTGGACTACTGATGTGTGAAATGAGATGTGCAGGAAATTAATCCATGTGACCATGAAAATACATGGAGAACTAAGGCCAAACCTATGTGTGATAGTAAAGCCAAGGTTTGTCTATTTGGAGAGAGAATACCTCATATGTGATATATTTAATTTTGTATTAGTGAATGCTTGAGTGTATGTTCAAATTTGTATTTGTTAATTTTAATTATTCCGTAAAAAGGACATGCCAAGTGTATTTTGTGATGAGTATTTTATGGTGTCACTTGACACTTGTGATGTGTGGTGAGTTGGCATATGACATGTCCTTAGGAGGGAAATTGTGAAACCCTATGTATTTTCAAATATCTTGTAGTAGTTCCAAAAGATAACTTGGTTAGAGAGCCTTTAGTTTGATCAAATCCAGTTTGACCCGTAGATAAACTTTAGGTGGGTTTTTGGGGGGTCAAACTAACTCCTATAGTTGAGGTTAAGTCACTTTTGAAGGACCACTTGATATACCTATGGTTAAGAGACATTTTTAGTCACGTAACCACTCACATGTGATTGCCAAGTCACTTCAAAAGTGGGTTTTCCACGATGGACGAAAATTCAGCTTTTTGAAGATTGACCCTTGGTAAGACAACCTTCCATTTTAGTGATTGATGCACTTCCCCACCTTACACCTACCTTTTCAGTTTCCATTTTTAGAAACCATGTAAGAGGTTGGGAAGACCAACCTATGGGATCTTACATCCTTTCCAAGGAAGTTGGAAAGTGTGAGGAGAGCCTACTTAGGGAAGAAATTCAAACTTGGAATTTTGATCACCCACTCTCCAATCTTGGAGAATAAGTTTTTGAGTAGGAATTTAGATTGATGAAGGAAGATTTTGGCTAAGTAAGGAGAATTTTAGGGGTATTTGGGCAGCTTTTCTACAACACACAAACCATTGGCTGGAGTAAAGGTGGTGTAATTCATTCCATAGCTTAGTTGCATTCATGTTGCTTGTGTGTAAATTTTATTTTTGTTTATGAGTTGAATGTGCTTCTATTTCTTTGTACTATGTTTTGAGTTGCTATTAGTTGATTTTTATTTGGGTTTTCTCACCCTTGGGAGGGAGAGTAGCCTTGGGGTGAAGGGTTTTGGACAGCCTTTGGGTGTAGAGTCTCTCTTCTAGGAAGAGAGGGATAAACAAGGATCTGAGATCCTTGCTGATATTATTTTTGTATTAAAATTTGAGGGTCATAAGGGGAGTTTTGGTTTGAATCCTTTGGGGGTCATAAGATATGTTTTTGGTCATGTGAAAGACTAAGTAGGAGGTTATTTTATCCTTGTGAAGGCATTTGAATGTATTATTTATTTTGCAGATCTCCCCTTAGATTCTTGGTCCACCTTCACCCCTTGTTTTGAGTCACTTGGTGACTATGTGCTAGTCTTGGGTTGGGTATTATGTGTGGAAATGTGTTTCCCTTGTGAAATCTGAAAGTGTGTGTGTGTTTTGAGTATGCTTGTATCTTGTTTGGTTTTTGGTTCTCCTAGCTCGGGGGTGGCCTCTTGTAGGCCTAGGTTGGGAGGTGAGCCTCCATGGCCACAACAAAAGCTACATTTGCTTACAGGTTTGCAACTTGTTTATAGGATGGAGAAAAGAAAGAATTCTAAGTGGTTGTCTAGGTGTGATTATTAGTGCACCTTATTGTTCATTTTCATATTTAATTTCTCCTATTATATATGGTTGTATTTCTAGAAAAGTTGTAAGAAGGAAAGAGACTATGAAATCCTTGTATTCAATATATTAAAAAAAATGTATTACTTCCCCTATTTAGTTTATTCATTATCATGAAAAAGGAGTTAAAGATGTAGTTCTATTTTTAGCTGTAATTTCTTATTGAGGAAAAGAAATGTGTAGCATTGTATTTAAATAGATTGCAGATTATCTCTATATTCAGTTCTTGTGTTAAATCTATTTAGTATTTAGTCTAAATATTCAAATTTCAACAATTTATTTTCATTTCATTTATTTATTTAACAACATTTCTATATGTTTAAATCTACAAGTAGTCAATCTGTTAGAAGAACAATTTTTAGATCAGAATGGGAAAGAAAGTTATATATATATATATATATATATATATATATATATATATATATATATATATATATATATATATATATATATATATATATATATATATATATATATATATATATATATATATATATATATATATATATATATATATATATATATATATATCAAAACTATACTTTTTGCATTATAGAGCTAAATCAGAATATGAATTTAATGTAGATTAAACAGAAAATATCTTTATTTTACAAAGCCTATATTTGTACAAATAGAAATATATATGTGTGTGTGTGTATTTATACAAATATACATATAAATAACAACCATCATTTGGAATTTAAAGGCCTTGTTGGTTATTGAAATCTAAATAAACTTCATATTTAAACATGTATTTATTCATCTACATATAAAATAAATGTTGTTGTAAAATAAACTAATCTGAAAAAATACTGTGTTTCCACAGTGAGTGTATATTTTTATAAATATATATATATATATGCTATTGTAAAATAAAATGAACTGGGAAAACATTGTGTATACACAGTTTGTGTATATTCTAATAAATATAGATATTAATATAAATCTAAAAAGATCGCATTAAACATGATATATATATATATATATATATATTAAATTATTAAAAAAAACTTGGTTGCAAACGGGCTGAGTTATTGTGGCTCGTGCAGTCTCACTGGGGCGTGACCCACTATGTGGTCACGACCACTATGACCACGACCCACAGTGGGGCGACCCAGTGTGTGGTCATGGCTACTTTCGCAGTGGGTTGCTACCCATAGTGGGGTGACCCACTGTGTGACCGTCGTGGCGCCACCACCATGTCGGCCCTCCCCCCCTTACTCCACCATCACCTCCCTTCATCGGAACCTGCAAACATAAATCGACCGCCATGGAACCCAAGACCCTGCAACATAAAAAATACTATCCACCATGAAAATGTTTCATGGTGAACCCTAACCCGACTTAGGATAAGAAAATAGTAAAAGGAAATATAGGGAGAAGATAATAATAACCCATGTGGTTATGAGAAACCGTAAAAAGGTTTTTTTTTTTTAAATAATAGAGATTAGGTCACCTTTTTAAAATAGAAGAGGGTAAATTTAAAAATTGAGAATTGGGGGGGAAAAGTTCCCACATTTTAAAATAAAGGAAATGTAATTGGTCATTTTAATAAAAATGAAAATATAGAAATAAGTTAATGTAAATTAGGAAATAATTGTGGAAGACACTCGGGCCTCTATGGATTTTTTTTCGTATTTGGCTCCTGATCAGTATGTGGATAAAGCTTGGGTTGTGTTTCAGGCATTACATTCATTAATCACTCTGGGTTTTTTGTGCTCTGCTCCTACTTGTTTGTCTTTTCCTTTGAGGGTTATTCTGCCTCCGGCCTCACCTCATGAACCTCCAGAAGAGAGCTCTAGTTCCTGGTTTTGGATAACTAACTATGTTCTTTTTGTAGCTAGTGGAATGGTTTTTTGTAGGCTTGAAGGTTCTACGGCTTCTATTTTGCTCGGTTGATTATCTATGGTTATGGCAGGGAACTTTATCTCATTTATCTACTTGGTGGTCCTACATGTTTGATCTATCCTTCTTTTGGTGATACTCTAGTTTTTTGGAATTGTCCTATGGGACTCTTGTAAATATTGTAGAGATAGGGGGTTTGGGGGGATGAATGGACAGTACATATGATGTAAGGGTAGTGCTTATTTTTATCTATTTTGAAGGCTACAACCGGAGGTTTTCTTGCGGGTTCTTTCTTGTTGGTATGCCTTTTTTGAACCTAATGTAAACTCTTTATTATTAATATATAAGTTTAGTGGATATTCCATTTTTATTGAAAAAAAAAAATTGGGCACTTTTTAATCATAGTTTTATATTAGTCAAATGGGAAACAATAGTAATGATTTAAATATTATAATCTTTTTGGGTCATCAAATACATTTGTCATTTAATTAATATTAATATAATAAATTTGTATTAATATTAATATAGTAGGTTATAGAATTGTTTTAATACTATAAGGAATTTATATTAACACTAATATAGTTAAAATTGAAGAATTCAATTAGGTGATTTAAATAACAATAAAGTTGCAATGTCATTATCAGAATATTTCAATCAAATTTAAATAGCAATGGGAAGTATTAGTAAATTATAAGAAATTGAAATAAAATTTATTAGTAACTATATTTAAGATGAATTGAATATTAGTCAACTTCGGTCTCTATAGGGAAGACCAATCGATACGTAGATTCATCACACAACTTGCAGATAAATGCCATCCTTTTCAACATCTCCTTCATAAGAATATCAAGTTCAAATGGGATGATAGGTGTCAGCAGGATTTCCAAATTCTCAAAGACTATCTTTTGAATCCACTAGTATTGATGCCACCTATTCGAGGAAAACACCTACTACTATACATATCAGCTACACAAACAACACTGGGGGCACTCTTGGTGCAATGGGATAACGAAGGCAGGGAAAGAGCAGTATATTATATCAGTCGCACATTGGTTGGCTATGAGATTAACTACACACTGATTGAGAATGCATGTCTTGTTGTGATTTTTGCCTTGCAGAAACTACGACATTACATGTTAACTCATAAGACAAAGCTTGTTGCAAGGATAGATCCACTAAAATATCTTCTTAATAAGGAGACACTCACTGGCAGATTAGCTAAATGGGTTATGATTTTGATTGAGTTTGACATTGAATATGTGGATAGAAAATCAATTAAAGGACAAGCTATTGCAAATCAACTGGTAGATGCACCTATGATTGATGACACTCCTATTGTCTTAAAATTCCCAGATAAATCCATTCTCATGGTCACAAATGTAAAGCCTTGGCAATTATATTTTGATGGTTCATACATACAACATGGCGTAGGAGATGGTATACTCTTCATCACATCTCAAGAGGACTCCATTCCTAAGTCATATAGGTTGTCATTCCCTTGCACCAATAGCATAGCAAAATATGAAGCATTAACAACAAGATTACGAATTGCAATTCAATGGAAGATCCAAAAACTTCATGTTTTTGGGGATGCTCAACTTGTAATTCTTCAAGCAAAATGATGATTATTAGACTAAGGATGAAAATTTAATGCCATACAAGAAAGTGGTGGAAGATTTCAAGCAATATTTCACATAGATAATCTTTGAGTAGTTTCCAAGGGATAACAATCGAGTTGTAGATGCCATGGCTACCATTGCCTCATTGATCGATATGCCTCAAAATGAGACCCGTTATGAGTTATTGGTAGATAATATTTTGGTTCCCTCATATGAAATCACTCCCGCCGAGATGATATGTTTTGTTGGTCCCGATTCCCCTTGGTACGGTGCCATTTCCACTTACCTTCATGACAATATCCTTCCACTTGACCTTTCCAACAATCAACATCATACCTTTAGTCATCAATCCTACCAATATGTCATCTTAGCTAATACCCTTTATCGTCAAGGTCTAGATCGTACTCTTCTAAGATGCTCAGAAAGTGACGAAGCTCAAATTGTGTTACATGAGGTTCATGAAGGTAAATGTGGTGCTCACTCTAGTGGTCCAACCTTAGCCAAGAAATTTATGAGGATTGGATACTACTGGCCTACTATGGAAAAAGACTCATATCAGTTTGTCAGAAAGTGTAAGCAATGGCAGATTCATGGAGACCTTATTCATGCACCAGCATAGGAACTTCAACCAATTGCTACTCCATGGCCCTTTTGCCAGTGGGGATTCAACCTCGTAGGTAAGATTCACCCTCCTTCTTCCAATGGCCATAAATTCATTATCACAGTCACAAAATATTTAGCAAAATGGATTGAAGTTGTTCCTCTCACCCAAGTCACCGAAAAGAAGATTGCAACTTTAATCCTTAATTATATCATTTGCCGCTACGGTGTTCCCCTTTCCATTGTCACAGATAATGGGCGTCCTTTCAAGAACCATGTTGTTCGTGAGCTTTGTGATCATTTCCATATCCATCATCTCTTTTCCACCCTATACTATGCCCAAGGTAATGGTCAAGTTAAGGCATCTAATAAAACCATCATCAAAATCCTTAAAAAGATAGTTGATGATGTTGGTCGTAACTAGCATATCCAACTCAACCCTGCACTTTGGGCCTACCGCACAAGTGTTCACACACCTACTAGATCTACAACTTATTCACTTGTATATGGTGTCGAAGTTATCTTGCCATTTGAGGTAAAGTTACCATCCCTGAGAGTTTCTTTGCACAATCTAATGAATGATGAAGATTATAGGGTATCCCGCTTACAAGATCTAGAATTATTGGATGAGCGTAGAAAAACCACTTTTAATCATCTCAAAGCATATCACCAAAGAATGAGTCACAACTACAATCAAAAGGTAAAACCTCGCACATTTGAGATGGGTGACTTAGTTCTAAGAGAAAATCCTAAAAATCAGCAAGGCAAAGAGAAAAAGGGCAAGTTCGAACCATATTGGCTTGGTCCTTATATCATCACACCAATATATGGATCAGGTGCATAGTAGCTCTCAACACCAGATGGAGAACCTTTGGAGGATTCGATCAACAACATGCACCTTTGCAAGTTTTACACAATTTTTCAGAATATCCTATTGTCAAAAATACAAAAAAAATAAAAAAAATATATCAAAAATACAAAAAAAAAATATCAAAAATCCAAAAAAATCATAAAAATAAAAAAATCATTACTTGGTGAAAACCTGGCAAATAGGCGCCTTGTGACACAAAACAAAAAAAAATGAAAAAAAAATAAAATTAAAGAGAAATAAATCCGTCCAAAGGTGAAAACCACTTCAGTGGCGCCCTGGACAAGTACCATGAGTAGAGACATTTCTCCTCCCTCCTTCAAGATTCAATTTCATCCTTCACTTTGCACACACTCACAATCTTTCATTTTGTAATAAATTTACTTATTCCCATCATGGCTTGTTATTGATCTATCTAAGATTGGTTAGTCATTCATAATAAAACCTCCCTTTATACCCTTTCCTTCCATAATAAATCAGGTCCAATCTGCAACTGGGGAAAAATTCTAAATCTAGCAATGGAAGTGGTACCCTGAGCATCGCATGTTTTGAGGAGCATCATCTTTTCATTCCTCCTTTTCATGCATAGTTCACAATAAAAAATCACTTGTGTGCCAATCCACAATAAAGATTTGTTCTTCTTCACAATAAAAGTATCAGTTCATGGATTCAATGAGTTTCAGATGAGACACAAGCAACAATGGGCTTTTAACAAATCAAATCTTTCAGCAAACTTTGGCAACAACATGGTTTTCAGCATAATTTGTCCTTTATCGAGATAACAACATTGTGACCAAATCAAACATGTTAACATATGTGGAAAGAAACACAAATAACTTGAGGATTTCATTGTGTGTTGGTGTCAAGTCTTGGTTTTCTTTTGATTTTATCTTTTGGTGATATGTCTTTTAGCTTTTCCAGGATGTCTCTGACTAGAGATTTTATCTCCAGGATGTCTTTGACTAGAAAGGCGAGGATGGGATATGTTCACCTATTTTTCTTGTCTATGGATTGTCTCTTAGCAATGCTATGGCTTGTCCAAGGATATGAGGACACTGTGAGTCTAGTATAAATTGAGGCATTCCTTGTTTGTGACTGTCTGATCTCCATGCAAATGGGTACAATGATTTTATAGGTTGAATCTATACCTGGATAGTCATAACCTATTTTCCATAATAAAGCTCAATGATGATAATAGCACAAGAAGCTCTTTCACTTCCATATCTTCTACCTTCCATCCCCTTTTTCCGTTGTCCCTTCCTAAGTCCATGCAGCATGCTATCATATGACTGAGTATAATGACATGCCAAAAAGATCTACATTTCATATAGCTTTCACCTGCATCATTACATGTTAGCACATAATACATATGTATTCAGATATCATGGTAGTATCACATCATGCATACATTAGTATTTGCATTCTCATATAAAACATAAAAAGACAAAAATAACATATCATGCATCTCATCATGTAAATAACTCATTAGCATACATTTATATACATTTTCATCATGCATAGCATACATTTATATACATTTATATAGTATTTTCATCATGCATAGCATACATTTATATACATTTTACATTTTCATCATGCATAGCATACATATAAAATCCAGAAAAGAACAAAAATATATTGCATTCCATCATGTACATATCTATCTTCTTAAGCATCATAGCATCATAATAAAACATGTAACATGCATCATCATATATAATCATTACATCACATCACATAATCATAAAGCATATAGGAACATCACATAGGAACACATGCATATAGCTATTGCAAGGATGGATCATCTCATATATATATCAAAAAATAATATCAGTGTCATGATACAATGATAACGATCTCCAAATTCCTCCCCATGTAAATCTCTTGTGCTTTGTGATAATGATCTCCAAATTCCTCCCCCATCCGATAGCTAGACCCTGTGTAGCCCTGTTGGGACATAGAAACTCATTGATCATCCCTCCTACCACAACTGCTAGCCTCTATCTGTTGGAATGCATAACATCCCATCTTAGGTGTCTCGATCTCAACTCTAGATATGGGTCTGCAAAGACTCGTCAGAGTACATCCCTGTCTCCCTCTCGGTCATAAACTGAGATCTTGTATGCATCCTCTAAAGTAATTGACATCTCGCCAGTTGGCAAATGAAACGTGCATGTCTCTGAGTGCCATCTCTTTGCAAGAGCAGACAACAATCCAGTGTTCATCCTAATCTCTAGCATGTATAGCACGTGTCTCAAGCCCTTCACCTCGTAGGATCCCACTCCTCAAAGGTCAACTTTGGTCGCAATCTCTAAGTCATAGGGAATCTCCTCTAGACTCTATCTGGAACAAGTACTCTTGCATCCACTCAAACCAATCATGTCAATCCTAGTGGTACTTATGTTCATCACATAGTGCTACTTTTATCCTAGTGCTTATGTTTATCACATGGTGTTGCATTCTAGTGTATATGTTTATCACATTGCACTTGATCCTATTTTGCTAGAACACTCCCAGAATTTTATCAATTCGACAGCTTATCCTATATTTAGCTTAGCAAACCTACCTATTTTAGGGCACCTATTGAGTGAATCATCTCAACAACTTATCCAATTGGCAAAGTATGGTTATCACAAAATTGTCAATTCTAGCCTATCTTTCAGTTTGTCTCCCTAGGGCACCTATTGAGTGAATCATCTCAACATTTTATCCAATTGATAGCATATGTTCATCACATAATTATCATTTTTTGTTGATCCTAGACACATACGTGTTTCTGCTACCCAGACGTGCTTTTACCATACCTATACACGTTTTCACAGCATAAACATCCTTTCTTAGCATAAATGCGACACTGTTGAACATATATGCGCTTTTATCCCACATACGTGCTTGTTTATCATAGACGTGTCTCTATTTTGTATAAATGTAACTTCTAGATGCAGACGCACCTGTTTATCATAGATGCGCTTGTACATATGCGTAGACACAATTAAAATCATAAACATGCCCTAAGATGACCTAGATGTAGGCAAACCCTAGCATAGATGCATTTTGGACCAAAACATTGATTATGTGTTTTTGTTTAACTACCCTAAAGTGCATTAATTAAAGAAATAAATTCACAAATGTATAAAGCAAGGTTTAGGTACATACTGGCTCACCTATGTCATTTGGTCTCCGGAACCGTCTGACACGATCAAACCTATGTAGCTTATCTGCCATCTCTCCTGCTCTATCGACTGCCCTCTAAGATCTTTGTGCTCTAATCTTCTAAGTGTTGTGGATAAAAATGAGGATTTTTTCCTTGTGGCCTATACATATAGGCTGCTTAGCCCTAGTCTCTTGTGTCACTCTTTTCTTCCCAGTTCAGTCCCTTCCCTGTCAGTTTTTCTAGTCTTTCTATCTTATCGAGAGATTGTCTACACCTTTTCCATCTAATCTCTCGAGGGGGCATATCATTCTCGTCTAAGGGAAACTTTGTATAATTTTTTCTTCTTTGAGCCAACGTGACAGGTTGCATTGTCTCAAAGAGGGGCAAAATGTAGACACCTAAAATTGTCTTGTTTAATTAAATAAATATATATTTTATTTAATTATTTACCCCATCTTCTATTAATTAAATAAATCTTTATTTATTTAATTCATTCATTTAGCTTGTTCTAGCCCTTTCCTCATTTAAATAAATACTTTTATTTATTTAATTGATCCCACTTCCTCTATTAATTAAATAAATATTTATTTATTTAATCAATTCATTAGCTTTTTCTTTTATGACACATGTCACTTATCTCTTAATCCTCTCTTACCTACCCCCTTCATTATTTTATTATTTCTTTTACCTACCCTTTAATCCTAGCTGACCATTTATCCTCTTCACCTTTTAATCTTTTCCCTCCATTTCCTAAAGTGTCTTCTATATAAAAGGACACTTCCTTCATTATCAACCCTACTCAATGCGTCTAATCAATCTAGCTAGCTAACTAATGCGACAATCAAGCTTTCTTGCGATCAAGCATCTTCAGCCACAAACCGTTCTTCATTGAGCTCTTATGCACACATAAAATTTGAGAGCAAGTATACATCAAACAAGATCAATGGAGATAGGAGACAATGGAGATTGAAACACTACTTGACATGAGAATGGTAATATTGTTTATTTTGTGAATTTGCATGTTCTCGGGTATCTTCATTGGTGTTTGGTGAATGTTTGGTTGTAGAACTAGGGTTTATTGTGGTTAGATCTTTATGGTTTTATAATAGTTTATCATCATCACTTTTCATCGTATATAGTAGGGTATGGTCTTGAGAATTCGATCAAGTGCAAGGGAAAAATGGGAGCATGCCTAGGGTAAGAATGCCTAACCAGACTTGATGGAACCGACAGTTTGCGATCATGACAAGCAGAATGAGAATTGGGCTCCATGGCAACTTTTCATTGAATGAAACTGACGATTTTTTCGTCAAGTGAAAAATCACTGCCCTACAAAAATCACTTTGAATTTTGAAAAATCGTGACAAGATTTTGTAGGTAGCCCTCACATGAGCCTGTAGGTTCAAACGGATCATCCCCAGGTGCCATAGATTCTGAGATACAACCTATCAAAATTTGGTAATTTTTCGCACTTAGGGTGCTCAAGGGATGATGTCGGTAGGGTATGGCCCTGAGCATTCAACTAAATGTGGGGGAAAAATAAGAGCATGCCTAGGGTAAGAATGCCTAATAAGAATTGATGGAATCAATGGTTCACACCCACAATGAGCAGAACGTGAATTGGACTCCGTGGCAAATTTTCATTGAATGAAACTGGCGATTTGTTCGTCAAGTGAAAAATCACTTCCCTATGAAAACTGCTCTGAATCTTGAAAAATAGTGATAGGATATTGTAGGTAGCCCTCATGTGACCATGTAGGTTCAAACATATCATCCACAGGTGCCACAGATTTTGAGATACAACCTATCAAAATTTGATAATTTTTCGCACTGAGGGCACTCAAGGGACGATGTCGGTAGGGTATGGTCCTGAGCGGTCGACCGAGTGTAGGGGGGAAATAGGAGCATGCCTAGGGTAAAAATTCATAACCAGACTTGATGGAACCGACAGTGCGTGCCCACGACAAGCAAAACGAGAATTGGGCTCTGTGGCAACTTTTCATTGAATGAAACTAACAATTTTTTTGTCAAGTGAAAAATCACTACCCTAATAAAACTACTCCAAATATTAAAAAATCATGATAGTATATTGTAGGTAGCCCTCACATGACCATTTAGGTTCAAATAGATCATCTGCAAGTGCCACAGATTCCACAACTTATCAAAATTTGACAATTTTTCACACTTATGGCACTTAAAGGACGATGTTGGTAGGGTATGGCCCTAAGTGTTCAACTAAGTGCGGGGGTAAAATGGGAGCATGCCTAGAGTAATAATGCCTAACCAAACTTTTCGTAACTGATGGTTCGTGCCCACGATGAGCAAAACAAGAATTGGGCTCCATGACAACTTTTCATTGAATGAAACTGACGATTTTTCGTCAAGTGAAAAATTGTTGCCCTACAAAAATCGCTCTGAATCTTGAAAAAGCATGATAGGATATTGTAGGTAGCCCTCACATGACCCTATAGGTTTAAACATATCATCCAAAGATTCCACGGATTGTGAGATACAAACTGTCAAAATTTGTTAATTTTTCGCACTTAGGGCTCTTAAGGGATGGTGTCGGTAGGGTATGGCCCTGAGTGTTCGATCGAGTGCAAGGGAAAAATGGGAGCATGCCTAGGGTAATACTACTTAACTAAACTTGATGGAATCTATGGTTTGCGCCCATGATGAGCAGAATGAGAATTGGTCTCTGTGGCAACTTTTCATTGAATGAAATTGATGATTTTTTTGTTAAGTGAAAAATCGTCGCCCTACAAAAACCGCTCTGAATCTTGAAAAACCATGATAGGATATTGTAGATACCCCTCATGTGACCCTATAGGTTTGAATGGATCATCTGCAGGTGCCATAGAATCCAAGGTACAACTTGTAAAAAATTGATAATTTTTCGCACTTGGGGCACTCAAGGGATGACACCGATAGGGTATGGCCCTGAGTGTTCGACCGAGTGTAGGGAAAAAATAGGAACATGACTAGGGTAAGAATGCCTAACCAGAATTGTTGGAACTGACATTACAATGCATATGAAGCACAATATACCTACATTCAGTGGGGGTGGACATATTTTGCACGTGATATTAAAAGAAAGGAAGGTAAAATCTATTTCTTTCAGTAGCTGAATGACAATCAAAACAAGTTTATGTTTAGAGTTTATATATTTAGGCCTTCCATTTAACATGCAACGTGTGGAAATGGACCTCTTCACAATATCTCCTTGCTGAGATGGCTTTAATGATGGGGGATTGTTGCTATAAGTAACCAATCGATTATGAAAAAATTGCATTCTATTGTAGAAGATTCTTTGCTACTTTTCATTTGTCATTACTAAGTATCCATGTTATGATTAATAACAATACCAATATGATCATTAAATTTGGTGAAGTTGCCAAAGACAACCAAATTTAACACTTAAGATTTAGACGGAACAAATTATATAGAATGTCAAGATTATACAAACAACAATGTATTGTTCATTATTTAACCATGGTTAATTATTCGATTGAAGATTTTAGTTTAAAATCATGACACCATGCACACGAGGAAAATGTTATATCGAATCTCAACTTCTATATATATCAAAATGTTGAATAATTACAAGTTTCCATATACAAAAATGACATAAACACCAACTCAAACAAAATGTATTGCGATATATGTAAAGGTATGCCTAAATACAAAATATATGTGCTAACTAGACATGTAAGTATCTAAAAATATTCTATAACATGTCCTAAACTAGTGATGGATCATCAAAATCGATCCTCTTCGCATCACTTCTTTTCTCTGAAGGATCCTGCACAAGAAAAATCAAACCACAATTAAGATTAGTTATATTATATAAAATTACATTAAAAAGTTAACATAAAAATTGATATACGTTGAACTATAATTGAACTCTCAAATTAAACTCTTGATTACCTCATCTTCACATTTTCTCTTCATCTTGGGAGGAGTCCTGGAATGTATCAATGGTAGAGCAGGTATGTCATCAAGATTTTCGTATACAACCTATATAAGCTCACAAACATAACATTTCGATACAAGTTAGCATATAATTGTGGATGATAGGAACAAATTATATCTTTTACACACAAAATAAAATAAACAAATGACCTGAGGTGTCTCTTCTAATTCTTTGGGTAAAGTGGCTGCAGTCAACAATGACGTGAAGCTGAAAATTCCATGCACATAAAGACGATAAGTATGTGAAACTATCAATCTATGTAGATATATGTAATCATTATAAGTTATTTAAACTCTTAATTCAATCATGTTTGCATTCAATTACCTTTCCCTTGTCTTGGACTACACTACGAGAGCCCGAATCACGTGGTACTGCACTTGCGCTACTAGTAAAATAAGATGAACATGTAAGCTACTATATAATTTAATTAATGACAATTTCAATGACAAGCATGTATGTACAATAAAAAATGTAAACAACTAGGTACAATAATATATGTACCATATAGTTGTCAAGGCCAAATGAAATGGCTGTCAAGGTGCCATCACAGACCTGTGTTAACTCCTCCTTAGTCATCAATTGTTAAATAGACCATGTGTATAAAAATTAGTACTTAATAATATCTCTTATAAATATTTATTTAAAATAGAATGCACTATGAAATTACAAGTCTTACCACTACATCGTCAGTGTATGATGAAGGTACCTCCAAGCCTCTAGCATGCGAGGACTCTCCAAGGTATCCTCTAGTCCCTGTCATCACATCTAGTGCATCAAGCATATCATGCACCTCATAATCAATAGTGTTCGCAGGAGGATCAACAAGCTATCCAATAGGACCTAAGCATGGCTTCTCACACATAACACAAGTATGCGACACACAAATATGTGGACCCGAAGAGGATGTGTCAGCACCACCAGATCCATCACTAGCATCACTCAAAGGATGATCTAGTGCCCCATACTGAGAAACCAAAAGACTACTCAAAGAGTTAATAGCCGAAATAGTCTGTGACGCTGCCTTGGTAATGATATTTGGATGTTGTACTAGAGGTGGAGGATCAATAGGAGGAGGGGAACATATGGGCCCTGTAATACTCGAACTACCCCAGGTCTATCTTGAGGCATACCTAAACCCACACTATGGAAAGGCTTGATGTCAAAGTAGTTGACATGCTTGCCCAAAACAAACTTGGCATATAATTTTTTAATGAAATAAAATGGGACATCAAGATTGTTGTTGGGTGGTCTATCAAAAACCATCCACCAATGATCCTAAAATCTATTTAGAGTATCATTGTTTGTACATCATTTTATGGAAAATTTTATTTTTGTCACATCTATGGATTGTCTAGTGCGGGGATTGACAAACAATCTGGCAATATCAACTTTCAAAATCTCAAGCTCCTTGACTTGATATAGGTCAAGCCATCTGCATATCTAGCCCTCATGGAATCTTGCCACAAAAGAGTGACATTGTGCTTCACGGTCACGGTTTCTACATTGTTTATAATGGCATTAAGAAAATCTAACATTGGGATTAGATGAGGGATTCTACTATAGACATTTGCAATGCCCCTCAATTGGTTAAAATTTTGATCAATTAAATCTTGAATTGAGGGAGGGTTTGGTAGTGGAGGGTTTGCTAACAGAGGGTTTGGTGGTTGTGGCAATTGTGGTTGTTCAGGATTATCATTGTTGTCCCCCATTTTACCTGATTGAATTCAAAAAATTTAATTTAATCAACAAATTGAAAGAACAATGTATTTCAAATGAAAAAACCTAGTTTCTATTAATAAAATAAATAAAAAATGCAAAAAAATTGACAAAAAATAACAAAAGCGCAATCAAATCATACTTGGTATGACAAATTTACAAATAATGTCGCCCAAATCGGATATCCACTAAAAGACGATATCAAATTTCTTCAAAATGTGCATCCCGTGGGTGAAAAAAGACCCATGGGCTGTCACCGTGGGTATAAAAATATTCACAGGAATCGGATATCTAATTCCTAAAAAAATCATATATAATATATATGCCCACGGGTTTTAGATTATATATAATATTATATATTATACAATAAATAATATTCATATATAATATATTCAATGAATAATATATTATATATTATATATTAAATATAATATTTTATTAATATTGGATATCTGATTTGGTTGGGTTTTTGCCTTGGCCAGATGTACTGACATCCAAGCCAAACAAAAAGTCTACACAGATTTTTGCATTTTTAGGCGAGTGGAGAAGGTCATTTTTTTCACATCGCCACTTTTTGGCCCTTCACGATCCTGCACATACCCTTAAGAATCAATTATGTTAGATTTTCTAAGGTTAGGACTAGCGGGTCCTTACATTTTTTATGATATTTCTTTAGTGTATTATGACTATATTTTTGGCTATGGGAGGAGCTTTCGAAAGGATGATTCAACGGCAGGAAAATAATAATCAACAGATCAAAAACTTGAATAGAGACAACCATATTGGAGATAGAGTTGGAAGGAAGTGGTATGGAAGAAATAAGAGGATTCATTATGATAATAATTACAAATCGAAGGGGCCTATAGATGGGTGTTATATCTGTGGAGGGGACCACTATGCTAGAGCTTGTCCCCATCAAACATCTATAAGAAGCAGGATGGACTCTTCATTTAAATAAAGAAAGGTGTACCATTATTTGAATAAAAGTGTAATGTGTGACAAGATAGGTCACACAAATAAGATAGAACGTGTCATGTCTTGTGGGCCTATCTAGTAATGTTTGATAGAGGATTTTTCTAGATTATTGTGTGTTGAGGAGTGCCTCTAGGAAGATGGTCTCCTCGATGTTTGAACCTTGGTTAGTATATATAATAATAAACTGGAGTGGACTTGTATGCCCTCATATGCTTCATGCTTGGATGATTGTTTTGCTTATAAATATCTTAGATGGAGTATTATAAACTATAAAGCATGAGGGTTGGACTAAAGTTAGAAATAAACCTAAGATGAAACTTGTGCATTTAAAGAGGACTGGATTATTAAATATTGCTCTATTTTCAAAGTATGTGAGTTACATCATTTCTATAAGAATGAAATATGGCCAAAATGAAAGTAGTAATATGTAAAAGATACATAAGGGTATCATTCTAGATTAATAGGTTGACAACTTCTATCCCTAAATTGTGATATTTATTACCTTGTGGCATTATGGGAAATCTATTATCCATGTTAACTTAAATTTGTGGTTTGTAATCTACATAGTTGATAAAATAAAGTTCATATTATAAATCCTTTATCATATTGTAAAGTGCATTCGTTATGTTGCACTCGTAAGAATGTGAATGTCATTAGACTATATCTTGTCATATTGGTCATGTGTGTTAAAACCTTAACTAAAAGTAATCATTCCCTATGAGTCAAGGTATTTAAGGCCCATGTATCATGGTGTAATTGCTTAAACTTGTTATGTGAGCATTTTATAGAGCTAATCATAAGTATCATACCTTGTGATCACAACAGTTTTAAGAGGGTCTAATCAATGCAAAAATCACATTTCATCTAGATGTGGTAGAATTTCCCCTTATATATGTCTTCTTGTGTAATGAAATGAGAAGAAATTTGCAAGATGAGTGAGTGCACAGTTGCACATAATGATACTTAAATTATCTTATTTTGTGTTGATCTTTAATCAAATCCTAGAAATTATAAAAAAGAGAGGATTGAAAATAAGCCTTATAGCTTAAGAAGTCCTTTGTATAGCTTGGAATGTTTGAATGTGCAGTAGCATACATATTGCTATGAATGTGGTGACATGATATTCAATAATTATATTGAGATATGACCACCTACATGAATGGCATTGGATGAAGTAGGCTCACCTATTAGTTTTGTGTGATGACATTTTTGAGATATATTAGACATAACATTAACAATTAATAATTAAATGTGATGGGATAGGTCACATAGTAAAATGTGACCAAATAGGTTACATAATTAAATGTGATGGGATAGGTCACATAATCAAAAGTGACGGGATGGTCATAAAGCCTAGGTCACATAATTGAATGGTGACGAGAGGTCACATGAGTTAACTAGATGGGTGAAATCACTAACTTAGATTATTTCATGTATGCATGTGTTGAATTTCAACTTGTTCTATTTCTTTATTAATATTAACTCTATTTACCAAGACTTGGGTATTGAGCTATGTTTCTTGTGAGTAGGCAATCAAAGCCTTAGGCTATCATTTTGTGATTACTATATGAAAAGTTCATGACTACCTTTTAGCCTACAAGTTAACATTGTATAAGATATTTTTTTAGAGACTTTTCATCTAGCTTGTGCATATCCTTCTATAGTTGGCAAATGTGGATCCATTTAAATCAAGATAGCCTCTTTAGACATATGTATATACCTATTAAATACTTGAACTGGTAAGGAAACCAAATTGGATGTAGGGATGATCAGAGAATACTTTAGTGGCGAATATTTGCCAATGGCGAATTTTTCATGTCGGCGACCTGGGAAATGGCGAATATTTTGTACTGACTGGGGGTGGCCATGTCGCTAGAACATTATCAATTTCCATCAAAGTCATGGCCCGATCGCCATATGTTTTATGCAATTAAATGTTTCTATGCGATGATTTCGCCAATACAATATACAGTGGATGCATGGTAAATTTAATTTTTTCGCCTACACTCTCTGAGGTTGCCTTAATAGACGACCATAATTCTCCTATAGGCATGTGAAGATTTGTTAGCCAGGAGGACCCAATTCGCCCAACATTTTGCCAATGCGTGTCTCCATTCACCCCAACTTTCGCCAACTATATTGTATTTGGCAATTATTTGGACAACCTATAATCGCCTCAAAAATTACATATGTTGTGTTATAGTTACACGGGACTCGCCAAATATTTGTATACCATATAAAATTCCTGTAGAATTCACCATATAATGATTGGTATGAATACATGCAAAGATCAGATCTATCTCAACACAATCTAGTGGGTTCTAGGCTCTGAATTCTGATCAATAGTGAAGTTTCAGACCAAGGAAAATCATTGTTGTTGACTACATTGGTGACTGCTAGTGACCTAAAGGTGGGCGATCATATTTTTGAAGTGTTATAATATTATTCTAAATTTATCTATATTTTTTTACATTGTTGAGTTCATTTTTATTCAGTGGCGACCCATCAGTGCCAAGTAGTCAGGACTCAAGGGGGACATTCAGACCCCATACATCTAGATTATAGGTCGTAGGGCCAATGAAACATATATTATACATTATAGTCTATTATTGCTTCTTCAACAAATTGATATTTTTTTGGTAGCCTTTATTTCATTGGAGATATCGAATAGGAAGAGGGGTAGGAAACCTAAATGTGGGGAAGGCCATGAGAGGCCAACAAAAGGAAGAACGTTGTCTTCGTACTTTGGCATTGGAAAAGATTGTGGTGAAAATTAGGAAGGTACATCATCACAAGTACAAGTACAAAATTCGCCACCTACACCGCATGTTGAAGATGGCAGCGAACCTGATATCTTAGATCATGATGAACTTGAAGAAGATTATCTGGTAGATGCCCAAGTTAGCCAAAATGATATAATCGACTTGGGTGATAATGCCATTGATGATAATGCATGGAAGAGGAAAAGAAAAGCCATATCAAAAAAGGGTGAACCACAATCAAAAAAGGATCGGGAGTGGGATATGTCAGTGAGGAATTTTCAAATTAATTAGGCATCAAAGTATCCATTCATTGAACCAGTGGAGAATCCAATTGAAGGCGAGCCTCCAATAGAATGCAGGTGTAAGATTTGCACTTGGATACATAACAAGGAAATTAGATTGCAGCTAAAATTTGACACCATAGAAAAGCATATGGGTAAAGTTTATGAAAAACAAATGATAGACGGGGTTGAAAAATCAGTGATAAGATGGAAAACAAAGGAGGAATGTAAGCATGTGAGGAATGCCGAAGAGTATTATTTTCATGAGAAAATACAGATGAATCCTGCTAAAGTTAAAGGTTCTATTGAAGCTAGTTAAGCAATGCAAATAGAACAACTGGGAAAAGTTGTTCAGTTAAGCGTTGTTTTTAATATTTTGAGCAGAGGGCATGCTATGACAGATTTCACATCAATTAGTGGTTTATTACACTTTTTGAAAGTTCCTAACTATCCTAATAGACACTGGTCAGTAAACTGTGGATGGGAATGGGCAAGTTGTCTTGCTAAGGTTGAAAAAGAAGATGTAAAGGAAGAAATAAGAGAGTCAAACTTTATTGCATTTTCTTTAGACGAAGTTATGACAGTATACAATACTTCATGGGTATGCATGTATGTTTATATTATAGAGAATCATACCCGCCAACCTCATCTACTATCTGTTGCTAAAATGAAGGAGAGTGCGACAATAGAAAATTTATTTCAACTAGTAAAGGGAAGTTTAATTGAATATGGAGGTATGGATGACATGACGGTAGCCAAAAAATTGGTTTGTGTTGGAGCAGATGGAGCTTCAGTAATGCAAGGTCATAGGAACGGCCTTTGTACAAAGTTTGAAACTTCATTTGCACCGTACATTACTGCAATTCACTGCATGGCTCAAAGAATGAATCTAGCTTTTGGAATTGTGAGCAGGTTTGCTTCAGTTAAAAAAATTAAATTTTAATCAGAGAGATCTACTCACACTTCTGTCAAAGTCCCAAGCGATTTATGCTTTGCTGATGGAATAACTGATGGGAACAAACTTCTCAAGGATAATGATACCAGATGGATCTCTTTGGATGGTCCAACGTATCGAGTGTTTTCAGAATATCCATCCTTGATTGGACTATTTCACACAACTCGTGACAAATCAGATCAACCAAAATTTCCTGACCTTCTTTGGAGGTTAAGTAATTTAGAGACACTCTTAACTTTAGCATCTCTTCTTCCCATGCTAGAGGAAATGAGGAATATTATGAAGGCTACCCAAAAAAGAGCTCTATATATTGCAGAATATGCTACGCTACGTAAGATGACATGCATGACCCTCGACAATCTCTATCGAAATCAACCAACACTATTTGTTGAAAAATTTGTTAAGTGGCGAACACTCACAGATTTGAACAATCCTGATAGCTTTTTACAAATCGGTGCAGATGGGGAGGTATGTGCCAATGTATGGGGAGTTGAGATACTAATGCACTTCTATGCCATGGTCGACCTCGAGGAACCAGGAAAGTGCTCCAGGAAGCAACTAGCAAGAGTTACAAGGGAAGATTTCGACAAGATTGTTGAAACTGTAACTACTTCTGTGAAGAAAATTGTGTATGATCTTTCCTCACAAATTAGAAGCAAATTCCCTCCTAACAACCTTCTCGAAGCCATGTCTATTGTGTTTTCTCATTATTGGACCCTCAACATTGCATCTGATTTTCAAAGTAAGCTACTGATTTTGATAAAACAATTTTGCATATCTAGAGAATTGAATGGAGTAACTATAATTGGAATATTAGATGAAACTCATCTTTGAGAGAAATCATCTTGTTTTGCATACACTATGAAAGAACAATATGGAAAAATGGAGAACCCCCATGAAGAGGGATCAGTAACAAGGCTTTGGAAAATTATAGCTGAGAACGCAGTGTTGCGTGATTCAATGCTAGAATATTTGAAGCTTGCTGATTTATGTCTTACCATGATATTGGGTTTGGTGGAAGATGAGAGAGTTTTCAGTGCTTTGGGGTTCCTAAAATCAAAGCTAAGAAACAAACTAGACAAAAATTTGGAAAATTGCTTGAGGCTCTATACATCTAGGTATGATGTCCACACTTTTCCTTACGATAGGGCACCGCAAATATGGAGGTCCAAATGTGAAAGAAGAGGTTTGGGCAGAACTTCAAACCAAAGTGTCAGTGGGACTATTGACTCATGTACTGGACCTATTGGTAGCATTGAGACGTAGTTCAATGAAGGTATGTAGACTCAGAGTGAAGAAACCACATACAAGAATCAATAAAGCTCTGAATTTGATGAGGATGAATGGCAACTGTAAGAGATTGGTATTTATTAATCTTATTATTGTATCTCATCATTCATATTACAAAAGCATATTAATTTTTGCAATTAGAATTTAATATTGATTTGTAATTGTATTTTTCAACTTTCTATTTCCATATTTAAAATAGCATAATAAAAAAAAGACCATATTGTGTTTATTGATACAAAGATGTTAATTGTTTATTTAGACATATTTGAGTCTCAAATCTGTGTGATACATTTCAGAACCATATGATACAATTAATTCAATAGTAATATACATGTCGAGAACTTAGATTTTCATTAATTCTTTCAAAATATAGCCATATGATACAATTCATTCAATAGTAATACACCAATCTGTGTGATTCTCCATGCAAATTGCAAAAGTGAATACAAAGTTTCAGAACCCTTTGCAAATGACCCTAAATTCCCTTTTATAGAAACAAGAGAGCAACAATAGCTCCTGTGTGATTCTCCAATGTCCATGCAAAAGTGAATACAAAGTTTCAGAACCCTTTGCAAATGACCTTGAATTCCCTTTTATAGAAACAAGGGAGCAACAATAGCTTCAAGTCGAATTGCAAGTTTGCAACATGTGAAGACTCAACATCAAAATCACAAACTCAGCACAGATTTATATGGCCATCACAGGCTGTATTAGCAATTTAACATCTGCTACATGTCTGATGTCTCATGTTCAAAAAATAGAGTTTAAAATTAAGTATTAATTCACGCCATGACAAATTAAATATAGATAATAGCAGTGCCTAAAATCTAGTAATCAGAAATAGAGAAATGCATAAATGTTAAAGCAAGGGGGAATTTGAGAATACAAATTTACTGGCTGAAGTTTTGAACTGTGCATCATAGATTCATAGGCTAGATTAGCAAAATAGCAATAGCGAGTGTTGGTTTTTTCCTATTCACAAAATAGAGTTATTTCAAGCGATGCCAAATTCCAAACAGAAAAAACATAAAACCTTGAAATTAAGAGTAAAATAAGAAAATTGTGCAATACATACTATGATTCTTAAGATTTTTGTGCCAGTTTTTGTAGGGTGCTCCACTCTTCGTCTGATGGAAGGTCAATATTTTGTAAACTATGGAAAGTCAACTGCAACTTCGTCAACATTCCATATTTAGAAGATTGACGTGACATCACTGTTTCATCCAATACCAAATTTAGAGTTGTAATTGGTTGGATGAATTCCATAAAGATTTGGGGAGTTGTGTCCTTAGGAAGCAAGTCTAAATTAGACTTCATTTTTATCTCCATGCTTTATTTGTAAGCTTCTTTTCCAATGAATTTATCTGATGGGTCAACGGTCTTAGGCAAACCAAGTTTAATCAAATTATTTTTCTTTTCTTGCAGCTTCAATATCTTTTTTCCATAATTTTCCATAACTTCTTATGTTTCCCTTAGTTTCTGGCATATTTGAATGATAGATGATGTCCTAACTGTAGCATCAATGCGGCTCTTAATTCCCTTGGATACCAAGTAGCTATCACTGGAACTGTAGACTACTTGCAAAATCTTTTTTGCCATATCCTCTTTTGAATAAACATGTATGCTCTTCTCAAAGTGCCCTTTGATTTTCATATAAATTACTCTCAGAATTTCATTCAATTCAAACCATTCACACAACTTGTCACTCCTCTACATTATTTGCCGCCAAATGTTTTATTTTATATACTTTGTTGTATTTTTCATATTACCTTTCACTGTCCTCCAAAGTTTTTATTTTATCATTTGCATTGTGCAGGTCTTCTTTCATTTGTACACATTTTTTTCTTTCTTCCTCTACTTCCTCTTGCAAATGTTTTTCTTTTTCCTTCCCATGATCCAATAGGTCCTGTATTTTTCTCAATTCGGTAGCAACAGACTCATAACTTTTGTATAATTTTTGAAAACTGGCTCTTTTCTCATCAATTTTTTTACTGCTTTTAGCCAGTTTTTCTGTTAGGTCCTTCAATTCTGCATCCATCTTCTCCTTCTCTGTAATTTCTACTGCAGAGCCCGAATTTTTTTATCCTTTTTTGTAAATCATTGCACTTGTTATCTGTTGCTTTCCTCCTTGATTTTTCATTTTCCAGGTCTGCCTGTAACTTTTCTATTTGTTTCTCCAGTTTATTTTTTTTCTCTCCACCTTTAGCAATGAAGTGTAGACCACTTCATTAGTCCTTTTTGACACACTAATTTTTTCCACAATATGTACTTTGGAAAAATCCATTTGGAGGGTGCTAACTTGAAATTCAGAGGGATCTATCTGACTATGTGGTGGATTTTTATCTTTAGTTGGGGTCGGGGGCATAACAACCATGAACTCCATCATATCTTTATGTGGGTCATATGCTGGAAATACCCTGTTCCTTGTAGGTTGTTCGTTTAGAAATTCAGTCAGGGAAACCCTATGAAATGCTTTCTATTTTTCTTTATTTGCTTTTTTTGTGTGTTCATATTTTTTATAGTAATCACAAAATTGAAAATCTGGGCTTGTTGAAGCAATTGAATGTTTGAAGGTGACATAGGAATACCAGAGGCTCCAGATCCACTTATTCCTGTGGTTTTAACTAATTCTTGACTAGGATTACCAACAACAATTCATGATCCTGTCCCACTCCCACTGACACTTAAATGTGTAGTTTTCATAATCTTTTTAGGTGTGTGATCTGAAGCTGCAAATGATTGTTTTGTAGTGTCAATGGCACTTGATATATGATTCTGAATAGTATGAGTATCTACCACTAGTGGCCTCTTGTGAGAGATATTTTGTTGTAGCCCTTTTCCAACAACAAGACAACTAGTATCAGTAGTAGTACCCATGCCAACCCCACCAATTACAATGTCACTTGACTGAACAATAATGGGAATAATATCCCTAGATTCCCCACCTGTGGCAGTGGCACTTGATTCACCACCAATGGGAATACCATGATGTGGTGGTGGTTCTAGATTTAAACCTTAAACAAATGTAGGTGGACCCTAAGGGTAATGAGTAGTACCTATCCATGATGAATCTGAAGAATCAAGTCCAATGACTAGTTTAACAGGAGCTTTTGATTTTGACTCTAATGGAAGTTGTACCTGAAGTGGATACCAAATGCCCTCTCCTCTAGCACCTAGACCACCACCTTCAAAACCCATTTTTTCCACAATGCTTGCCCCTTTTCTATATTTTTCTTTCATGGACTCATTGACTGCACCTATTATTTTAGGGACTGTAGTAGTTGTTGGAGTGGGCTCAACCTCATACTCATCATCATCTTCACTCATGTCATATGTTGTTGTGGGATGCTCCATATTCCACAATTTGCTAAACTCTCCATCCTCGTCGATGGTCTCAAATTCTGCAATGGTCTTTGGTTCACCAAGATTCTTCCTCATAGTCCAAAAATCATTTATTTTGGTTTGAGTCCAAAAAGTCTCTTTACATTCTTGCAGAATTGATTTGGGAATAGATTTCTTAGATGGATTAGCAAATTTTTGGTAGAAATTGCAGGACCTCCTATTTTGGATGCCCTGGCCCTCCTCTATTGTCCTCTATGTGTGCAATGCCATAATTTGTGATGAAATTTCTTCTGTTGAAATCTTATTGTCAGCTGCAATTTTCTCCCTCTTTTATAACCTCATCCTAGATGTCCATGCTTCTAAGCTTTTCTAGCAATGGTTATGTTGACATAACAATAAAGAGTTCCCATTTTTCTTAAGCCTTGATTGAACTACACCGATTGGATCATACTGCCAAAGACCCTCGTCACCAAAGTTAAAAACTATCAAAAAATCATGTGCCACATTGAATTTTTTTCTCTCAAATGTGAACCCTCCACATGAGAAAGGCAAGGAAGGAAATTTGCTCTTCTTTTGTTGACCATGGAAGTGCTTATTTGTGCTCTCCAATTTCCGTACATACTCCAATGCCAATACCCTCTCTGTCACATGTATTGGAAGTCTGTATGGTTTTACTGTCAATCTGTAAAACCTTAACACAGTGAATTCTTCCATGAAGAACCAGTCAACCAATTCTATTTGACTTCTGAGTTGAATTCAATCTCTACAAGACACGGGCAACCTAGGCATTGGATGCTTGTAATTTCATTATACATTGGTGCCAAAAAGAAGTCTACAAAATGGTTGTAGTTCTTTCTGTTATCATGCATCCTTATCTTTGGTGTCCATTCATATATTGGACACTCTGTTCTCTTCCCAATCTTCTCATCAATCTTATAGTTCACAATTTGAAGCTTGTTGGTCTTGAATATTGCACGACACTTGGATAGAAGGAGACAGCACAAGTAGGATGAGAACCTAAATGTCTTACAGGAACCTTTTTTGATCATTAGTAATTGTGTTTGCATGGATTGAATAATGTGCTCAATAAAATTATATCTTACTGGATGACCTACATAATGGATACTATAAATCATTTCAAGAAGGCTTGAACCCACTTCCCTATCATTTTCCAATCCCAGGCAAAATGATAGCCAGGAAATAGTATCCCCAATTCATGGAACAAAAATGTTAGAATCATAAGGAGGCTTATGATTCCGATCCAACACAATACCAGTACCACTCTTTATTAGAGCTTTGATAAATGAATCTTTGCGACTTGGTTCGAGACTCTCATAATTCCCTGCCAGCTTTCCAAGGTCAATTTGGACGTTTGAATTTTGGGCTTCAAATCCTAGGTTCAACAAACGAGCAAATTCTCCCTCGTTTATGGATAGAATTTCCTCTTTTGTATTTTTATTAACAATTGTTTTTTTATCTTCATCATAATTTTTGGTGCAGACCATGACAAAATCAAGGCAAGGGAATACTTCAGGTAACACCATGATTCCCAATCTAGCATCCCATAATGCGATTTTATATGTTCTTTGTTTAACATTGGGTTGAAAACACTAAATTTTGCCCTGCATGCATCTGCCGCCTTACTAGACAATGCATATCTAATATCTATGATACACTTTTCACCATGGATAGCAGGGTCATAAATATCATGGCATTCATCAGTGAAACCTAGCATTTTAACCAATTCGGTTAGGTACATTTTGTTTTTCACTTGGCTTCCTATTGAACTACTGCTTCCCATTTTCCCTATCATTGTTATTGTTAATAATTCAAAATAATTCAAGATAAAAACCTGAAAATGCTAACCCTCAAATTGGACCACGAGATTAAAAAAAGGAAAAAAGGCAGGATTTAGGTGTTTTAGATTTTACCCGGAATTTCTATTTCACTAGATTGGCGCAGTCAGTCTCTGTTGCAACTTGCATTACTCAATCTCATAGTTATTTCTGAATCTCCCTCGATTTATAGGTTTGTCCATGAAATGAAATACGATTATGATTTACGAGTCTCTTATTTTGAAAACTCTGAAAAGTACAAAAGTAATACCTAAAGGGAAAATATCTAGAATCATGTTGTAATTTTATTATTTATTATTAGTAACTATTCGATGCCGAAGGATAAAACATTCATTACTTTAGTATAAATTCTGAGGACATTAAATGTAAAACGTTCAATTCCGGGCGAAGTTCTCACAAATATGTTCACTTTCCACATTCGGGCTGAAATCCACCCTAAGTCGTTGATCTTTGCTCATCCAACGGATGATGGTACCTGTTGTCAGATGTCGTGGGTCCCATGACTTCTACCATTTTTCAAGCACGTCACCATACTCGTGTGAATTTGCGGGTCTGTTTTTTAAGTCTGTTTAATCATTTTAAACTTCCGCCCAAAAAAGAGCTTTATAGACTTAATTAAATTTAATTAAATTTAAAACGTTTCGATTCTGAGCGAAGTTCTCACAAATGTGTTCACTTCCCACATTCGGGCTGAAATCCACCCTAAGTCATTGATCTTTGCTCATCCAATAGATGATGGTACCTATTGTTAGTTGTCGTGGGTCCCATGACTTCTGCCAGTTTTTGGGCACATCACCATACTCGTGTCACTTTCTAGGTCTATTTTTTAAGTCTGTTTAATCATTTTAAACTTCTACCCGAAAAAGAGCTTTATAGACTTAATTATATTTAATTTAATTTAAAATGTTCAATTCCAGGCGAAGTTCTCACAAACGTATTCACTTCCCACATTCGGGCCGAAATCCAGCCTAAGTTGTTGATCTTTGTTCATCCAACGGACATGTTGGTATTTTGGTATGGTTTTGTCATTGATGTCAACACCTACTAACAATTATCAACTCTGGCACTTTGGAGAATCAACAACATTCACTGGCAAGCAAATGACTTATGAACAGTCACCGGTATCTGGTACACCGACAGGATATAATGATCATCGACACTTGGAATGGAATGGAAATCACATGGTTATGTCGAAGACATCGTTTGGACACTTTGTCTTGAAGGTTTGTTAATTGGCATATTTGTATTTGCATATTTGTTGTTACTGACAAATAGGTCCAGGATATACACCGACAAGTTTATCTTTTCCAGATCAGCATGGCACGCTATGAAGATGACTTGTTATTGCTGTAAATGCATTAAGCCGACATGTTGAATCAGTTATTGCATCGGATATTGTATTTTTTATAAAATGATTTTATTGTAATATCTTGTAGAGCCGACCTACTAAAATTGGTCTTAGGTTATGATATAAATATAAGATCTTATTTGTAAGATCAAGTGTGGAATGTGAAAAAGGATTGTGTAAAGGTATGTGCGAGAATAAGCAGAGCTATACACGCAGACATCATTTGAAGATTGAAGAAGGGTTTTTGTAAAGACATCAAAACTATACCGGTACTAAATCCAGCATAGAAAGATGCTAACTTAAGCAGTACATTCTTATTGGATTTAACCATCCAATTGTAGTCAGTGTGACTCCCATTTGTGATTGAGCAGTGAGCTCTAGGCGCTTGGCCTTTCTGCATGTGTAGACCCCATTTGTATACATGTATTATCTGCAGTAGTATCATCTGATTGTGGGTAAGGTTTCCCACCGTGGTTTTTCCCCTTACAGGGTTTCCACGTACAAATATTGGTGTTATGTGTTGTGGATGACTTTGTCTTTTTTGTTTCATGCATTAATCCTTACCGGTATTACAATTAACTGTTAAAACTGTCTACCGACATATTAGACTAGTTTACTGGTATCAAGCATTAAGTTGGTTAAGCTGTTTTTGTTTGAATTTATTTGACAACCGATTCATGGCCCCCCTCTCAGTTGTCTCCGGGACCTAACAGGACGATGGTACCTGTTTTCAGATGTCGTGGGTCTCATGACTTCTACCATTTTTTTTGGCATGTCACTATACTCGTGTCACTTTTCAGGTTTGTTTTTTAAGTCTATTTAATCATTTTAAACTTTCGCCCGAAAAAGAGTTTTATAGACTTAGTTATATTTAATTAAATTTAAAATGTTCAATTTCGGGCGAAGTTCTCACAAATGTGTTCACTTCCCACATTTGGGCTGAAATCCACCCTAAGTCGTTGATCGTTGCTCATCCAACAGATGATGGTACCTGTTGAGTGTTGTCAGACGTCATCTGTCCCATAATAAGAGACATTTAAATTTTAAAGATGTGCAATAGTTTGAGATAACTATTAAATATAATGTTAATATTATTTGTAAAAATTTGAAATTCAAAAATAGTATAAAACATGAAACTTAGTTTCTAGAATAAAACAAATAACTAAATAAAAATATAAATTTTGATATACAATTTGAAAGGTAAAAGTTTAATATAAAAAAGAAAACATTCAATATTAAATCTAAAATATTAATTTAAAGTTTAACAAAATTCTTTAAAAATATGTTTACGATATATAATTTTAAAAAATAGTTTTAAAATATATATAAAAGTTCAACATAAATTTAGTGTATTAATTTAAAGTTTAACAAAATTCTTTAAAAGTATGTTTACGATATATAATATAAAAAAATAGTTTAAAATATATATATAAAAGTTCAACATAAAATTAGTGTAATATAAATTTTAATTTAATAAATAAATAAAGACTAAAAATATATATAAGTTGAACATAAATTTAGTAAATTTTAATTTAATATAATTAAAATAAGTAAGTTTAATATAATTAAATTTAGTTTAATATAAGTAAGTTGGAGTTTTAGTTCAAATCTTAACTATATATTTATAAAATTATAATCAACCATAATCAATGTACAAATAATTAATGGAACGAACTGATTTTTTTTTTTTATATATTAAATATAGAGGAAGAAGCATTACATAAAAAAGATCACAGTATTAAATTTATTTCCATTGTTTAACAAATAATTGAAATAATGTAGCTCATATACAAAAAGAATTTGAAAAAAAAGAATTAATAAAAATGAAATAGAATTATAGAAAGCATTTTTATATCCATAAGACTCTAAGAGGCAAATTGAAACAAACTAGAATTTGAAAAATTATCATTAATATTTATGCTTTGGAAATACAATTTTTACGTCTGAGACTTGAGTCCCTCAAAAATTTCAAAGCCAAAATGAGTGAGCCACTGAGCCTGTTAGGTTTCGAGGACATAGGAAAAAAAAAACCACTAGGGGCCCAAGGGGGCAGGGCTAGGGCACAGGTAGTGGATGGTGTAGACACCCAAAATTGTCATGTCTAATTAAATAAATATTTTATTTATTTAATTATCTAAGCCTAATTCTTCTATTAATTAAATAAATCTTTATTTATTTAATTAATTCATTTATCCTCTTCTAGCCTTATTTCTCATTTAAATAAATACATTTATTTATTTAAATTATCCCTTTCCTAAATTAAATAAATATTTTATTTATTTAATTGTCCTACTTCTTCTATTAATTAAATAAATCTTTATTTATTTAATTAATTCATTATCTTTTTCTACACATGACACATGTCACTTATCTCTTATTTTATACACTACCTACCTCTTTCATTATTTTGGTATTTCTTATACCTACCCTCTAATCCTAGCCGACCTCTCTTTTTACACCTCTCAATCTTAACCCTCCATTTCTTATTGTGTCTTCTATTTAAGGAGATGTTTTCTTCATTGTCAAACCCTAATGACTAATGACACATCCTAATGACTGATTTTGGAATACTTGGCTACACTACAATTCCACTTGCAACCACATTCCGTTCTTTGTTGAGCTCTTGTGCATACAAAAATCTGAGAGCAAGCATATCAAACAAGATCAATGGAGATAGGAAGAATGGAGATCAAAACCCTATTGGACACGTGATGGTATAATCTTTGTGATTTTGAGTTATTTTGCATTGTCTTAGGTAATCTTCATATGTTATGGTGGATCTTTGTTCATTGTTAGGCTAGGGTTTGGTGGTTGAATTCATTTAGCCTTTCAATATTGTTATTATTGTTATCCATTTTCACCATGAACATTTTGGCACGCCTGGTGGGACATGGATTTTTCTTAGATCTATGTTTTTTTTGCAGATTTTTCTAACCCTATATTGCTATTTTGTAAAACAATTTGGAGAATAACCTTGTGCAGCTAGGGTTTTGGACACAAAATCAAGATCTTGGAGAGATTCGATCATATCTCATAAACGGCTTGGAAATTTTGCACCAAATTTGTTTTGCAGGTTGAAGAAAGTATCAGGAGCTCTCAATCCAAAATTTAGAATTTTTGGAGCAAATTTTCAATTTTTAGGAATTTTTTATGATTTTTCATAAAAAATTTATTTTGAGAGCAAATGAGAGAATTTTTCGGATTTTCTTACATTTTTGGAAATCTCTCATAATTATACATAGGATCTGTTCTTTGTGAATTTAATTTTGATGCAAAATATTTCCCTAAAAATCAGATCTTTAAAAATTAGGGTTTTTATTTATTTTGATCAGATCTCACAAATGGTTTTGAATTTTGCCATAAAATTTTTTGTGCAGGTCAGGAACAGTATCAGAAAGATTTAGTAAAAATTTCAGATTTTTTGGATCGATTTTGCATTTTATATGAATTTTTTATGATTTTTCATAAAAAATTAATTTTGAGAGAAAATTAGCGAATTTTTTGGATTTTCTTACATTTTTGGAAATATCTCAGAATTATACATAGGATCTGTTCTTTGTGATTTTAAATTTGATGCAAAATCATTCTTCAAAAATCAGATCTTTGAAAATTAGGGTTTTGCATTATTTTACTCATATCTCACAAAATGCTTGGATTTGTTGCAGGAAATTTTTTGTGCAGGTTTGGAAGACCATAAAAAATATCCAGTAAAAATTTCAGATTTTTTTTATCGATTTTTCATTTTATATGAATTTTTTATGATTTTTCATAAAAAATTAATTTTTGGAGAAAATTAACAAATTTTTTGGATTTTCTTACATTTCTGGAAATATCTTAAAATTTTACAGGTGGTATTTTTTTATGATGAATCAGGTCTTTGAATTGGTCAACAAAACGCATTGTTGAAGGCCCCTATTTCACAAAGTCTTTTGGATCTAAAATTTACCTAACTTGTGTGCTTGCAGGAAGGGGTGATTATTTCAAACAATCCAAACTACTAATAAATCTTTGTTGCAGATCCTTGGCAAGGTTTTTTGGATTTTTATTGTGTGCCTTGTTTTCATAGACTAGCAAACACTTCAATTGGTGCACTAAAATTGAATCATTGTCTTTTGTGTCTTGAGCAATAGGCTCTTTTTGTTTAATCTTTAGAGGGCCTGTCTTCCCGTGTGGTCATTAGGACTACTAGTGAGAAGAGAACGACCCAAGTGGTAGCGAGGAAAACCCACCTCATCCAAACCACTATAATCAAATGTATTCATGGTGAAAACTATGAATAATGTGTGCTGATTAGTTCATACCAACACTATGTCTCCCCATAAACCCGTTTGATCAAATTTATTTGATCATTTGTAGGGCGTAACCCCTACCGGTTGGGAGCCTTCTGTATTTACAGAACTAAAAGTTCCGCATGTATGGCCACACGAGCGGATGCCCTTACTAGCACCTCTTTGTTTTAGATGCCCAAATCCTTCTAGTTGTTGAGGCAGGAGGTCGGACCTCTGGTAGCGGCCCACACACATACGGTTCTTAGTAGAGATACAAAGTTCGCCATGGGGAGTTTTCATGGGGACTGATGCTTGGCTGACCCGAGAAGTGAGTGCCGAGGGTGGAGCCAGTGAGGTCAAGCATCTAAGTATCCGCTATGAATAGCGTAGCCTCGGGGGTAAAACCCCATGTGGGATCAACAACTATTGTCTTGGCCAGCCATAAGAATTGTGCTTGACTTATGTTAAACATTCAAACAATCAAGACCAAACAGCAAAACATTGTGTCTTTTGTGTCTTCAAGTGTATGCAAAACAATTTTACATCAAACAACACACTTTTCTTGGAGTCATTGTCAGTCTAAACACTTGCAAACATTGAGTCCTCATCAACATTGTGTCCTCTTGTCACGAAAAATAGTCAAACATTCAGATTTGGTCACCACCAAAAAACTTCACAAATTGGAAAAATTTCACAGTCCAACAAACAAAAGAAATCAGTTTCGGCATACTTGAGCTTCCTAGGTTGTCTCTTCAGATTTCATCTAGCATTCAACCTGTCCTTGGGTCTCACATAGTCCATCATTGCTTCACATCTCATTTTACATTCATACTTGTCTAAACTTGAGTCAAAAGGTCACTTTCTTGTCCTCATCATACTTTGTCAACACACTACATACAACTACACTTTGCTAAGTGGTCCCTCATCAAGGTTTCTTACCTTTGGGTCTCATTTGGTCTTACTTAGAGTCAAGGTCAGCTTACCTCATCAAGAGAAACTATCCTCTCTTTGGAAGTCACACCTACTCTACTACTTACATACTTGGTCTTACACTTTGGACATTGCAAGTACACCTAAGATTCATTTACACTCCATACAACTCTTGGTCTTCCATACTTTTTTCATTTTTCATCTAGTCTCTCACATCTTGGTCTAACACCTAGTTCATGGTTGAAACCCGCCTTCAAAAAATCTAGGAGAATAGCTAAAGAAGCTCAAGAATCCGCAAACATGAGTTCTTATGAGTATGACAATGATCTATTCTACAATCCTGAGCACACTACATTACCAGACATGAATGTTTATAGAAACAATCCAAATGTGGAAAGCGCAAATGCTATAAACAACAATACTACACACAATGACAATGTTGACAACTCTTCAATACTATCAGCAGACATACAAGAATCTATAATGGATCCTCAATTCAATAGATTGGTTGAAGAGATAATGAGGAGAGATCGTCAATACTTTTTAAACATGATGGCACAAAGTGGAGCTAAAATACCACATGATTTTGACTTATCTCAACTTATGGAAAGTCGACCCTCACAACAAACTCAATCCAACATGGATCAAAGGAGACCAAATAGTGGAGGAAATAGAGGACCGAATATGATGCCTAAGTCACCATCAGTTTTGCTTCAAAAACCAGCAATCCCACATACACAAGCTCAAACATATGATACTTACATTCAAAGACCATCATGGAGGCCTTATGCTCAAACACATGCTCAAGGTATGGATCAATCAAGACAAGTGGATACTCAAGGACATCCTCAAAATTTTGACACAAGGAGACCTCATGTCAAAATTGGGGGCAACACAATGGAAAATAAAAGACCTGTTGAATATGGTTTATACACACAAAACAGATATGGGGTCCCTCAACAAGAAGTTATGCCAAGTGCTCCATATATGTCGCAACAATATAGACCTCCATATGGACATGTCTACGATCAGTATCATCCATACATGCAACAAGCTCCTCCTCAAATGGGCGTTTCAAACATGGGGTATGCTACAAGAAATCAATCTCCTCCCAAGAATAATTTGGAACAACAAATTAGAGATCTACAAAAGAAAGTGGAGGACATGAGTACATCAAAACCTACATATACTATGAGAGAGATATGCCCTTATCCCTTTGATAAGAGCATTCCAATGCCTCCATTTCCTCCACATTTTGTGACACCAAAATTCGACAAATATAGAGGGAGAGGAGACCCCAAGGCACATATAAGACAATTCTTCACAACTTGCATTGAGGTAGCGGCAGAAGAAACATACTTGATGAGGTTGTTCCCACAGAGCTTAGGTGACCAAGCTATGGAATGGTTTTCTCAATTACCTCCCGGTATTAAGTCATGGGGCGACTTAGCAGAGGCATTCATTCAGCATTTCTCTTACAACATTGAAACAGATGTCTCAGTTACTACCTTATGCAATACTAAACAAAAAGAAGGAGAATCTTTCGCAACATTTTTACAGAGATGGAGAAACCTAGCTAGCAGATGCTCTTGCGAAATCCCGCAAAAACAAATGGTGGAGATGTTCACACAAAACGTTAACAAGGCTATTGGCTATGATCTCAGAAAAGCTTGTTTGTCTACATTCAAGGATGTCATTGAAAAGGGCCTAGCAACAGAAAGAGTCTTAATTGAACAAGGAGTTATCAAACTATTCAAAGAAAACAAAGAGGACTTCAAAGGAAAGGACAAACCAAAATTTTGGAACATGAACAAGAACACGGTTAATGATGGTGTTGTTGATGTCAATACAGTGAGACCAAAGTTCGTCTTTTCTGGTTCAAATTCTACCAACAATCAAGTGAACAATCAAACGGCTGCTAAACCACGAAGGAAGTATACTCCATTGGGAGAACCACTTGAATCAGTATTCAAAAAGCTTGTAGCAAACAAAGTGATCACGGTCCCAGATTTTCCTCCATATGAACCAAAGGTAAAACCAAATTGGTGGAATGATGATGAGTATTGTGAATTTCATAAGAGCAAGGGTCACAAGACAGGTAATTGCCATCGATTGAAAAACATTGTGCAAGATCTCATTGATAGAGGTGATATTGAGATTGAGGGACATTCATCTAACCAAGAGCATGAGGTGTTTAAGGAACCATTCCCAAAACATGACAAAGGAAAAGGCAAAGTCACAGATGATCAGGCCAATTACACCAGAGCACCTTACAATTATGATTCTACTATCAATCACATCTCAATGGACAATCATATCTCTACCATTACTATCAAAAATAAAAATCCTGAGAATCCTCCTCAGCGACCTAAAATTGTCCTAAAGGGTGTGGGATCTTCATCCGAAGCTACCTCCGAATGTCATGTTACAACTCGTCGAGGTAAGATTACATTGTCAGGTGCCTCCACTAAGAATACCAATTCTTCATCAACCAATCCTGAGTACGACCTTGTAGAACAACTAGGGAAGACACCTGCACTCATCTCTATTCTTGAGCTCTTACGTATATCTCCTGCACATAAAGCTATCCTTGACAAAATCTTGAGAGACACTGCCGTCCCTACTAATCTGAACGTGGACCAGTTTCAAGCCATGGTGGGATACCTATCCATTCCACACTCCCTCACATTCACAGAAGCCGATGATGCCTCCATAAGTCAGCCTCATAATGCACCTTTACACGTTGAAGCCTTCATACATAAACACCGAATAAAGCGAGTCCTGATAGATGGAGGAGCAGGTCTTAATATTTGTACATTAAGCACCATAAGACAATTGGGATATTCTGACAAGGCTGTGAATTCTACAAACCAAATCACTATTAAGGCTTATGATGATGAAGAGCGCTCATCCAAGGGCACGGTCATCTTACCTCTCAGAGTTGGGCCAGTTACAAAGGATGTGGTTTGTCAAGTCCTAGACCTGGATCTCACATACAACATATTGCTAGGATGTCCATGGATTCATGAAATGAGAGCAATACCATCTACATATCATCGATGTATCAAGTTCCCACACAATGGAGCTGAAGTGACTGTCAAAGCGGATCCAAATCCATTCATACATTGCAACAATCTGCAACCTAGATCAGAAATAACAATCCCAGTCAATTGCGAAGCTATTCCTTCATCGGCATATGTGGATCCTGAATCCTTAAAAGCTTCTACATCAAAACAGGCAGAGCTAAAAGAAGACAAGTTCAAGATTAAAGACATGGGATGTGGTGAGTACATCTTTCATGTTGATCAACTCCCACAGTCTCCTAAGCCATTCAGTTAACAGGAGCAACCTACAAACAATTTGCAATGCCAAGGAATTGGGTGTGAACCACCTAGTGTTGTGGCTACTAAGTCTGAATGCAAATATCCTCTAGTGGTGCAAGCAACTCTTGATATCAATAGTCCTAAGAGTGGTTCCAACAAAGAATCTATTGAGCGTATCGCCGACCCTCTTGAGAGCTCACATAGCCTTACTATTTCATCCACTCATTCCATTTCCACTCCACTCCCAGACTTGGATCAACAAGAATTACAAAAGCCCTTACTCATTGGGGATCAAAAATCAAGCCTTGAAAAGAAAAATTTAAAAGTCAAAAATAAAGAAAAGAGCTTTAGTCCAAATCAAAATCAAAAGCTACTGAACTCAGCAAAAATCAAAGTCAAGGATAAAAATCTTATGAAGCAAAAAGAGAAAGAGTTGATCTCCCCTAATATCAAAATAACTGGGGGCAAAAGTTCTACAATTTTAAGTCAAAAGGCATACTTGTTGATCTTAAGTCTCCATCATGCTATCCTACTTTCACTTCTTTTCACAGTCATAAGCCTTCATAACTCATCCACTTGTTCCACACATCCTTTTCCTTCTGGTGATACATCATGGACCTTTAATGGAGCTTCCTCAAAGGACTTTGCTATCAGTGATGCCCAAACTTCTTTAGGTGACACGCATATGGGCCTGTGTAGTCCACACACTAGTAATTCTATCTCAGTTCCTTTATCAAGGAAGACAGTCACTCAAGCTACACATCATTCAGTCAAGGAACAATGCAGCTACAATCACAATGTCAAGCCTCGCGCATTTGAGGTAGGTGACTTAGTACTCAGAGAGAACCCCAAGAATCAACAAGATAGAGATAAGAAGGGCAAATTCGAACCAAACTGGCTTGGTCCTTACATCATTACAGCAGTATATGGATCTGGGGCATATCAGCTCTCAACTACAGAAGGTGAACCCTTGGAGGATCCTATCAACAGCATGCACCTTCACAGGTTCTACACATAATTTTCGGAAAATCCTAATTCAAAAATACAAAAAAATCAAAAAATTGCAAAAATACAAAAAAATTATAAAACGCAAAAAAATCGTTACATGGTGAAAACCTGGCAAACAGGCGCCTTGTGACAACAAAAAAATTGAAAAATCCAAAAAAGTAAAGAGAAATAATTTCGTCCAATGGTGAAAACCACTTCGGTGGCGCCCTGGGCAAGTACCATGGTGAAAACTGGGTCACCAGTGCCATGCGTAGAGAGACTTTGCTCCTCCCTCCTTCAGGATTCTCTTTCATCTTTCACTTTGCACACACTCACAACCTATTCATTCACAATAAACTTACCCATTCCCATCATGGCTTGTTATTGATCTACCCAAGATTGGTTAGCCATCCATAACCCTCCCTTTTCACTCCCTTTCCATCCATAATAAATCAGATCCTATCTGTGGCTAAGGCAAATCCTACGTCTAGTAATGGGTGTGGAACTGAGAACATCACATGTTTTGAGGAGTACAGTTTCTTCCAGCTTCCTTCAAGTCTATCCGCGCACAATCCGCAATAAAGCAACATCTGCATCGCCAGTCCACAATAAAGTTCCATCTTCTCCACAATAAAGTATCAGTTTCATGGATTCAGTCAGTTTCAAATGAGACACAGCAGCAACAATGGGTTTCAACAAAATCAAATCTTTCAACAAACTCAGACAACATATGGTTCAGTGCTATCTATCCTTTTTGTGAAAGTGAACATTGTGACCACAATCAAAATTTGACTTATACAAGTGACAAGAGACACTAAACTTGAGGACTACAGTGGATGTTGGTGTCGAGTCTTAGTTTTCTTTTGATTTTATCTTTTGGTGACATGTCTTTTAGCTTTTCCAGGATGTCTTTGACTAGAGATTCTATCTCCAGGATGTCTTTGACTAGAAAGGCGAGGATGGGGTATCGTCACCTATTTGCATTTGTTGTCTGTGGATTGTCTCTTAGTAATGCTATGACTTGTCCAAGGATATGAGGACACTGTGAGTCTAGTATGAATTGGGGCATTCCTTGTTTGTGACTGTCTTATCTCCATGCAAACAGGTACAATGACTTTCTGGGCCGAACAAATGCCTCGATTGTCATAACCTATTCTGCCATAATAAAGCTCAATGATGATAACGCACAAGAAGCTCTTTCACGTTCATATCTTCTGTCTTCCATCCCCCTTTCTTGATTGACTTCCATTGTCCTTCTCGAGTCCGCGTAGCCCGCTATCACATGACTGAGTATAATGACACACCAAAAAACATTTGCATTTCATATAGTTACACCTGCATTACCACATATAAGCATTTCCTACATAAATATAGATATCATAAATGCATCACATCCTGCATACAACACATGTTAGCACATCTCACATTTTCATTATGTAAATAATCATTTGCATTATCATATTCATTTGCATTACATACATTCACATTTGCATCATGCATCACATATACAACATAAAAGAACAAAAATATATTGCATTGCATCATATAAGCATCCATATCATAAAACATGTATCACATAAGAACATTTCATCACATAGGTATGCATGCATATAGCTGCCACAAAAATGGATCATCTCTCATATATAATCAAAAGTGTCATGATACAATGATGTTAAAAGAATCATATGGCTACAAAATCACCCGCAGGTGTCTACAATACAAAAATGGTACAATACTGATACATAGGGAGCCCTCTAAGGCTATGATGAACTCCCTCCCTTGGAGCCGCCTAGCCTCGATGGAGTTTGAGCCCTAGAAGGACCCACCCCAAGATCAACTCTCCTGGCCCCTGTGTCCCCTGCAGCCACCCCTCGTGTTGTCCTATCCAGACAGAGGAACCCACTAATAACTCCTGTCAACACTATTGGTAGTGCTAATCCTGTCCATGTCATGGTATCCCATGCCACATGTCCCACCCTCATCCCTAGTCCTGGATCCTAGAACACTCGTCTCAGTGCATCCCTATCTCCGTCTCGATCATAGGGTACTAACTCCCCATCGATCGATATCTGCAGTATCCTATATACATCCTCCAAGGTGACTGTCATCTCACCCATCGGCAAATGCAAACTACAAGTCTCTGGGTGCCATCTCTCAGCCAGTGCAGTCAGCAATCCCATGTTCACCCGAAACTCAGGCACATACAGAATGTATCTCAATCCCATAACCTCAATCGTAGCTCAGTCCTCGGCTATCAACTCAGGTCGCAACCTCTGAGTCGATGGGAATCTCTCCCGTGACTCTAACATCGGCAAATACTCTTGCAGTCACACAATCAATTTTGTCAGTTATCGTGGCATTCACTGTTTATCACAAAATGCTACTTGCTACCTAAATGCATCTGGTTATTTATCCTAGTGACACTCACTGTTCATCACAAAGTGTTGCTATCTATCCTAGTAGTACTCCCTGTTCATCACAAAGTACTACGTGTGTGACATTCCCTGTTCATCACAAAGTGTTACTCACATTCGCACTCCCTGTTCATCACAAAGTGCTGCCTATCTTGGTACTCACTGTTCATCACAAAGTGCCTTGATCTATCTTAGTCTTCCCTAGAGGACCTTCTTGAGTGTATCCTCTCAGTAGCTTATCCAATCGACAGCATATGTTCATCACAGAACTGCCGATTTGACCTGGAAGACATAAATGCGCATTTATTACATTACCTAGTATGCATTAATGACAACAATAAATGCATCAAAGTACGAGGAGGTTTTCGGGTACTTACCGGCTCTCCTACATCGGCTGGTCGCTGGAATCGGTGAACACGGTCGAATCTATGGATGGAAGCCATCGCTGCTGACTGCTGCTGCTCTTTTCTCGCTCTGCACTGTGATCTCGTAAGGGTGTGGATGACAATGAGGATGTATTTTCCCCCGTGGTCTATCTTATAGACTGCCCTAGCTCTCATTTCCCGAGTCAGTCTTCCTTATCCCGTGACTTTGTCACTTTATCTGATCAGTCCATTCTATCCCGTCTTTCTTATCGAGAGATTGTCTACAATCTTTTCAGACATTTTCATCCAATCTCTCGAGGGGGCATATAATTCCCATCTTGGGGCAACTCTGTATCAGTTCATCTTATCTTCTTTGAAACAACGCGACAAGCCGCATTGTCTCAAAGAGGGGCAAAATGTAGACACCCAAAATTGTCATGTCTAATTAAATAAATATTTTATTTATTTAATTATCTAAGCCTAATTCTTCTATTAATTAAATAAATCTTTATTTATTTAATTAATTCATTTATCCTCTTCTAGCCTTATTTCTCATTTAAATAAATACATTTATTTATTTAAATTATCCCTTTCCTAAATTAAATAAATATTTTATTTATTTAATTGTCCTACTTCTTCTATTAATTAAATAAATCTTTATTTATTTAATTAATTCATTATCTTTTTCTACACATGACACATGTCACTTATCTCTTATTTTATACACTACCTACCTCTTTCATTATTTTGGTATTTCTTATACCTACCCTCTAATCCTAGCCGACCTCTCTTTTTACACCTCTCAATCTTAACCCTCCATTTCTTATTGTGTCTTCTATTTAAGGAGATGCTTTCTTCATTGTCAAACCCTAATGACTAATGACACATCCTAATGACTGATTTTGGAATACTTGGCTACACTACAATTCCACTTGCAACCACATTCCGTTCTTTGTTGAGCTCTTGTGCATACAAAAATCTGAGAGCAAGCATATCAAACAAGATCAATGGAGATAGGAAGAATGGAGATCAAAACCCTATTGGACATGTGATGGTATAATCTTTGTGATTTTGAGTTATTTTGCATTGTCTTAGGTAATCTTCATATGTTATGGTGGATCTTTGTTCATTGTTAGGCTAGGGTTTGGTGGTTGAATTCATTTAGCCTTTCAATATTGTTATTATTGTTATCCATTTTCACCATGAACAGATGGTTTACAACTTTTCCCTAAGAATCTGGCCCTCCTTCCATGTAGAATTCTTCAAACAACATAAGCTGAGAGAATTCTTCAAGCCACATGTAGTTTGGAAAGTCGTCCAAGAGCAACCATGTACGGAGGAAGTCCCTGCCAATTCTCGCCCATTTCCTATGACGCGTCAAGTGCTCCGCATTCAGGTTCAAGAGAAACAGTTGCCTAGCCATTGACACTGTTTGGTCAGGGAGGAGAAGCTTGGATAATTCACTCGCCCAAGGGATCCCCACCCCTACTTCTGTAAGGACGACAACAGTAATGTCATCTCCAAGGAAGTATTCCTTAAAAACCTTCCTCAACAACATCAGCATATCCACCTTGTCTCCTCTGAGGTCCAGAAGAGATGCTAAGAAACTCTCGGCCTAGCACCATCTGCACAGCCTCATTGGTGAACGACCCAACCTCTTTGTAGACTAATTGGAGGGTTGGGTCTCTAACGGAGCCTAGAAAGGCCCTCTAGTCCTCTGCAAAAATGCTTCTTAAGAGGATGGGAGTGTCCATCTTGAGAAAACAGATTAACAAATTAAACAACCTGAGCCTATAAACCTAAACCAGAGGAAGAATTTAAATACCGTGAGCTCCGACGATTTATCTACCAAATGGCAAAGGCTAATTGAAGATGAAAGAAGCAGAGAATGTATGTAAATAGTTGAAGCTCTTGATTGTAATAATTACTTCTCTAACCGTATTAATTGCTTTAAATTTTTTAAAATCTTTCGTATCTCTGCAAATCTTTCCCATAAATGCACTATTGTGAGAAAATGGAAACAGCTATAAACCAGTACCAAGTTGGCAAGTATCACATTGGAAGTCGTGGGGACAGAGTGAATTGCAATTAGTGAATAGATATATATTAAATGAACAAAATTATCAATCGTGATTCATGACATTTGATATGTGTCTATTGAATCCAATTCCATTCTGGGCATTTTCTGGTGAGCTATGTTCTTTTCAGAAATTTGGGCCAAAATAAAAATTTAGCCATTAATCTACGATCATCGAACGGTTTAAAATCATTGATAGATTTTAGGTAGGTGTCACCCTTCACGTGTCAAAGAGGTCGCGCTTATTGATACATCGTGCAGAGTCCGAACTCAATGTGATTTACTGATGTGATGTGCCTTGTTTATTAATGGCAATGAATTTATGAAATTGCCAATAAATTATATATTTTTCTATAAATAACAAAATATTCACCAAAACAAATTAAATAATTTTCAAGCGGTGGATAAAAATTGCCAATACATTTAAGTAATTTTTCCTTCGGAGTAATATTTTTCGCCCATATAATTATATATTTGTTCCTTTTAACAAAAATTATTCGCCTCCCACACTATATATTTTCCCCATAGAACAAGGTATTATTCGCCATAAATTTATGGAATTTTTGTACCCTAGAAAAAAATCGCCAATACAAAATAATTTTTTTCCCTATTTAAATTTTTTTTTTTGCCATCAATATGAAAATTTCCCCCCGAAAAATAATGTCTGATTCGCCAGGATTTTACACAGTTGCCCGAGGGGTGGTTTCTTAAAGTTATCCCTGAGGATGATGTAGATATGTGTTTAGGGTAATATATGACACTCGTACTTTGTTAATTATTCTCTGAGAGTAATATAATTCATTTGTTTCGAGCTATTAATGCATATAAATGTCTATTGGTTGCACCTTGTGATTTTATGATTTCATTAGAGAGGTGCCATATTATTTCAGCATGTGTACCCAGACATCGGGACAATGTCTCTTCCTAGTGGGGAAGGATGTCACGACCCAAATTTAGATTAATAATTTCTACCTTAAATTAGACATTTATGCACAATAACATCCTTATATTTTGACGATATTAGAAGTGTTGACGACATTATGCTATTAATGACATTTTAATATGATGATGATTGACATTTTAATAATGGTTGTTATGTGATGATGTTAATTTAATGATTTTATGATGCTATTTAATGATGTTAATGACATGTTTATTATTATGATGATGAAATTTGATATTATTTTTATCAAGATGATCCAACGACCTTGTTGAGTGCGAGGTGAATGTAGGGTCGTCTGTTGAAGACAAACATATGATCGAGGAGAGGTCTTCTAGCTCGTCGGCAGCCACTCGTGAAATATAACCTGTGTATACACACACATTAAACAAAATTAATTAAATAATAAAATCAATTTAGAAAGTCAACAATAAAAATTATAATATAATTGAAGCATGGGATTTTGAATAATAAAATATTAACTTTAATGTCAAATGTAATGAATAAAAAGATTATGAGTAAACAAATTAAAAATATTAATTTGAATTTAATGACTTTTGAAAATTAAATTAAATAAAGAGATTGTGAGTAAACAAATTAAAAATATTAATTTGAATTTAATGACTTGAAAATTAAATTATTAAAAATCTTAACTCAAGCATGTTCTAAAATTTATACTTGAGTTACGAATTCTGCCACATCGCCCTCCTCTCTCTTCTTCTGTGTTTCTTCTAACATGGTCAATTCGCCTATATATTGTTTTTTTTAATTTATTGTTTGGTAATGTTTGTTTCCTGGAAACCGATAAGTAAATTTAGATATGTGAATATAATCCATATTGTAGAAGCTTGCCATAGTCAATAATGTGTGGTTGTGTTGTTATAATCGACAGTAATAGGTTTTAATATTTACCAATCATTTTATTTTAAAGATGCACGTTTGGCATGGTGGCTAAAACAATCCTTTTGAGTTCCATGGGTTTAGGGTTCAGATCCCCTTCACCCCACGTGAGAAAGGAGGACACTTTTAAGGTAGGCCTTAAAGTTTGGTTAAAAAAGGAAGTTCGGGAAAATTAATAAACAAATCTTTAACATGCACTTAGTCATGTCTGTATATTTTAATTTAATTAATTAATTAATTAATTAATTAATTAATCTATCTTTGTGATTATGGAGTGGAATATGAGAAATAATATCTCATTACTAATAGAACTAACCTGGAAGGGTAGTTATATCTCTTTTTACTATCAATGATGGATTTATTTTGGAAAGGTGTGCTTGTTTATGGGATAAATTAGGGAAGGGTGTTTTCACCTACCTCAATAGGGTTAATTGGCCAATAATTAATTAATTTATCTCCATGCCATAACACATGTAGCTAAGTTCAACAGTTTGGTTGTTAGATACTACATGCACGTACAGGGTCCATACCCGAAAGTTGATACCGATTAGCTAGGATACTCCATCGTGAGGGATGGGAGCTTGTCATGAGCACCGAGAAGCGTAAGCTTCATTTGGTTGGGCAGATAAAACGCCTGGGTTTTATGTATGTCTTCTAGATTGCAGATGGAGGTGAGTCTGATGGCAAGGAAGACATTACATCTGGAGACAGAGATTCATATCATGATATTGTAAAATTTTATGCATTGATGAATGTTGTATTATATAAATGACCAATACAGTCTCATGATTAAGTTATTATAGTTATGTAAGCTATGCACAAGACCAATGAGGTCTACTGCCATAAATGTGACAAGAGGTCGCCATGTATATGTAACTAACATATAACAAGGAAAATTGCTAACCACTAACCTACTAGAGCATGTCACCTACGTATGCATGTCTCATGGTTTATGTGTTTCCTTGCTTAGTTTATGTGTTCCATTCATGAATGCATGGTTGAAGGATATTATTTAAGATGATAAGTTATCTTTACTCTTTTACACATTAACCCTAGTTTGTATCAATCTTAGAAATTTGAAGTTCTTCATTTTTAGTTATCTTACCTTAATCATGCTAACTATAAGTTGCAATAATATTTTGATATGATATTTCTCTTTCCTATATACTTATTAACCCATAGTCCTTACTTTACTCAGCTACATTCCTCATATATGAATGTTATTACATAAGTTTGTTGGGCACAATAGTAGTAACTCATAGTTCCATGAATGCAATCTTTAGTTATCTTTAATCTATCTTATGTATATTAACTCTAGGTTATCATATTAAACTGTTGGGCTATTATATAGTTAAATTTTTGCACTCATGATAATGGTACCTTGTTACTCATAGTAAATTAAAGTATGTAGACTTTCATAAGTATTTAATGTTAGTTGTAATTAGGATTTAATTGTGTTAGTTTTTCTAAGGTTAGGATTATCGGGTCCTTGTAGACTTTGTAATCAGATTTTCATGTATTATATGTGAATTCAATAGGCTCGGAGATTGTAGTCAACTTATGTTTTTGTTTTTCAATCAAAAATTAATGTTTTGTTTTCAATATTTTAGATCATATTTCTTGTGTGTTTTTTGATTATTTTAATGGGGGTTTGAAGGGAGATAATTCCCTTTGCATCACATCTTGGGAGCCAATATTCATAGACTTTCTCCTCATCTCTTTTGAAAGGGGTATGGAAACATGTTCTCCATATTTGGGTCTGCATTTCCACTACTATTGGCAACAATTAAATTTTCCCAATATTTGTGCAAAGAGAAAAGAAACAATATACATTCATCTCCATCCTCTTATTTAACATCTATTTATGCAAGTTGACTTAAAATCAAATTAAATGCATTCAAATGATCATCAATAGATTCACCATCTTTCATATTTAATAATGCAACCTCCTCTTCAAATATAAATTATTGGGCAAACTTTTAGTTTGGTAAATATCACCTATCCTCCTCCACAACTTGTATGTGGAATATTTTGTGGAGACATTCAAGAGGAATAAGTCGGTAATAAATAACCAAATGTTTCCTTGTGCCTTCTTGTCTAGCTTCCTCCAATATTCATCAGACATGGTAGATGGCTTTGTCTCTTGTGAAACTGGCAACCACTAATCACTTTCTTCCAAAATATTCTTCATCTTTAGTTTCCACATATCCTAGCTAGTTCCATTGAATTTCTCAATGTCCATGCAAGAAGTAGAAGCCATGGCTTTAAATCCTTTTCTCAAATACACAAAAATCCAAAAGAAAAAAACTCTGATTACAACAAAAAACCTTTAACACTTAAAGAGAAAGGCATCCCCCTCTCAATAGAACTATTGAATCGGATACCAAATGTTGAAAACAAGGTGAGGAAATCTTGCAATTTCATCTTCTTATGTGATTGCAACTCTCAAAAATAGATTACCAAATGTGATATATAAATGTGATTGCACCATTCAACAAAAATGAAAAATCACCAAACCAAATGACACTAGATTTACATGGAGAAGCCCTTTCAAGAAAAACCTCCTCCAAAGAAAAGGGCAAGTATGTTATTAATCTTCAAAAGAGAGATAATGTAGTGCCCCTCTATGATTCATACTCTATGATGGTTATGATAGATATTGATGGACTCTTCTCATGTCTTGATACTCCTTGTTTCATGCCTTTTTATTTCATGTTTGAGATACTTCTTCATATCAATGGATACATTATGATATTTTTTATGATGATTCAATGTTTAGGGTTACTTGATGATGCTAGGCTTTACTATTTGATGGACTTGGTGATAATGCATTTCTTAGATGATGTGGTTTATGTTTACTACTTATGATGTTATATCTTGTGCTAACCTAATTCTAATAGTCTTATTGGATATGGATGATGCTTGTGTGATTATGCTATATTTATATTTATGTTGTCTGTAGGTGTGTAAGAGATGATATCACATCACTCATCATGAGAAGGATGTGATGTTATAATTCCCTTTCACCTAACTATGTCGATCTGATATATATATAGGCACCGACGTTACCTGATCCCACAGGTTTGAGTGTGCCTCCTTTCCCAATGGTAGTTGATCAGAGGTGACACCAAGTCCCTACCACACCTAACCCTAATCTGTGTCTTAGGTTTTGACCCTTTGTCTTGCTTGCATTATCATTGGTTTAATCTCCTTCCAAGATGTGTGGTCTTGAAGATGATTGTGTGTTTTGTGTTTTATCCTTTTCTTCTCTATTATATCTATTTAATTTTATTATGATTTATTATGTTATTAGGTTTTATTCATACGTATTTATTTATTGAATTAATTAAATATTATTTATATCGGATTAAGTGCGAGTTATAATAATATCATTCTTGTATTATTTATATGTGTGTTTTTTAGTAAGTGGGATTGATTATTTTATGTGATTGTGATCCCTATTTTCCTTCCTACTTTCTAGGAGGAATTATTTGATTAATAATTAGGTTTTATTCATGGCAAATTAATAAATTGATATGCATGAAATATTATAAGTGGGACAATATATTCTATGTTTATGATTATATGAGTTTGGTTATGTTATTAATGTTTTTAGTTGTGATTGGTTGGGAGATTTGGTTGTTTTCCCGTACAAACACCAACTCCCATTTTTGGCAATGGTATTTGTCTAGGAAATAGCAATGTTTTTTATGGATTTTTTTGGCTAGAGAATGCTTGGATTTTTGGAGAGAATTGTGAATGACATTGGCATCCTCATTGGTATTGGTTTTGAGGTTTTTTGAGAGAGATTTTGTGAAGTTTGTGAGGAGATTTATTGGAGAACTTTTCTGCAGATTGTTGTTGGGATTTTCATGATTGATTTTCTTTCTTGATTGGCTGGAAATTTCGTTCATGAAGCATTTGTTCATGCAGGAGATCATTCTTCCTTCTTTCTCTTGACCTTTCTCTTATTTTCTAGGTTGGATACCTCGACCTTTTAAATTTTATGTATTGAAATTATTTATGGCTTTCAAATATTTTTTACTCTATTTTTTTAATTGTTTTGATTCCATTCTATAAAGATCATGTATTGGTATTTTGAAATTTGTAAGTTAGATGAAGTAGGTGTCTTCTTTGATGCATTTTTCCAAACTATTTTTGGTTTTTTGGCTCTTGGAGATTCAATTTTTGTCTTGGAAATGAGAGTTTTTAATTTATAGAAAGAGGATTCACCCCTCTCAAATGGGTATCTCTCATTTTTTGCAATTTAACTGGTCTGGTGGTCGAATTTTGGGCCTAAAGTCAACCCTAGCCATTTGTCTTGCTTGTTGTTGTAAATGTGCCAATATAAGTGTCAAATGTATCAAAATAAAGTGAAAAAGTGGTAGAAGTGGTAAATGTGCCGCTTTACAGGCTTTAGTGTGGAAACCCTAATTTTGCTTCTGAGTTTAGTTTTTAGGACCCATGTTGGTCGAAAGTTAGACCAAAGGCATGTTAATGGGTTTATATCTTTTGTTATGAAACTTCTAGAGGTTGTATGAGTGGTTTAAAATGGATTCATTTTCTCCTTTCAATTCTATGCATTCATTCACTAAGGTTGGTTGTTTTTGCATGTGTGATCATTCCTTGAGTGCATTCAAATAAAAGAATGTTATGTGGTTCAAAAAGTGAGTTATGGTTCATATTTTGATATAGAACCAATGTGATGTGAATTATATGGTATAATTTATGTATGGATACTTGGATACTTGGATTTCAATTGGTGATCATAATCCCAATCCCATACTTTGATGATTATGAATTAGTGGATTTAGGACTTAACCCTCTTGTTGATTAGGGTGTTATGGAAGTTCTATTCTTATTTATGATATTGTTATGTATGATATAGATTGTGATGAATCATTATATGTACCTCAGATGTGTATGAGGTTGTTGTGATCCTTTTTGTGTACCCATAGGTTATTCATTTCTAGGTTAAAGTTAGGGGGAGTGGCTTCCAAGTGAGCATCAAGGGCCCAAAGTGGTTGCCAAGATCACTCATTGGAAGTTTCTTTAATCAAGTGACAACTTTAAATTAAATGACTTAAGGGGTGGGTGGAAAACACACATTAATAAGATAATTGTTGGTGCCCAATTCATGCCTTATGTGTTCACATAGATAGAGGATGATATCTCATGGCCTGCAGTGCTCCTTTAGACTCATGATGAGATTGGGAAGGCCTGTATGGTAGATCAACTTCCTTGCCTCCATGGAAGGATTGTTCAGTTCCACATGTGCAGTCAAATGGGCATCGAGGTCTGGTGTTTGGAGAGCGTCGAACTATTAGGATCACCCATGTTGATGCCATATGAAGACACTCTTCCTTAGTTGTATCATGGTACCCTAGTCTATGTGGTGATGTGCGGAAGCATCTAGTAGTTAGTGTTATGTTTTGTTCTAGTCCTTGTGATTGTTGCATTCATGTGTTCATTATATTTCCATGGTTGTGTTAGTGTTAGCCTTAGTGATATGTTTGGTGTGTGGGCCTTATGTCATTCTCTAGAGCATGGGGGGTGGACCTTAGGGTTCCACATGGTCAAGTAGTTGATGCTTTCTTCCTTTGGGAATTTTGGTGATGTGTTTGTGAGCTTCATGGATAGACTATGTCTTCTTCAGTTACAAGTGCTTTGGAATCAGGATGCAAGTTGTATTCTCTTATGTAATGTTTCATTTATGTATCTAGAATAGTTTTACATGTATATTCATTATGCTATATGAACACTCTCTTTGAGAGGAAGATGTAATGTAAATTTAATGTAATGATGTTAACTATGTGGTTGTTTTGTGATTTTAGATAGTACAGTGTTGGTATCGTCTATCCCTTATGAATGATTAGGTTCTTTGTGAGAAAATCTTAGTTGTAATACATTAAATGATATTTCATGAGCACAACTTCATTTATCTAAGTTCAGTTGCTATGGTTATATGATAATGTGGAAAATAATCTTAGGAACATTTGGATTTGGGATTTTAAATGAACCTAGTTTCTAGGGTAACCATGTTGTTTATTTCTTATATGATATCATTTTTATGTTAAGATTCATCTATTTATGTTTATGTTGGAATCAAGGAACACTAAGAGGGGGGTTGAATTAGTGTTCTAGCGGTAAATAAAATTTCAAACATATTCTCAGACCACCGGAAGCAGATGCAAGAAAGTAAAATGTAGGAACACAAGATAATCAACCACAAATCATAACACCAAGATTTTTATGTAGAAACCCGGAAAGGGAAAAACCAAAGTGGGATTTGAACCGACAACATTCATATACTGTGATAAGGAGTACATAAATATTACATAAGGGGAATGCACTTGTATTCAGGCACACTGCTTAGAACTAAAGGTTCAATTACAATATGGAAGTCTCATTGACTTACATATCATTTAGAATCATAACTACAATGAATGAACTCCAAAATAGCATCAAACAATGCTTGGATGAGTTCTGATTAAGTGCAAAAATTCTGTCTATAACTGCTCTCCAACTCTACCATGTTTTGCTTCTCAGTCAGCTATCAGATCAAGAGAGCGCACATGAAATTGTGCCAACTAGGTTTCTCGATCACTACTTTCTTATATCACACCTCAAAAAGATCTTCTACATCGGTCATATATATTCGCAATCACAAAATGAAACATTCATCAAGTTGGCCATCCATATTATGCAATGTAATGTGTAACCAAGTGTCGGCTTAGACCAGATCTCTAAAACATATGTGGATCAACCAAATGATGTCAAAATGATTTGTACATATCGACCCTATCATCCCATGCATGAATCTGACCACCGAAATCACCGCAAAGATTTCAGACCAAAATCGCTCTACTGTCCTGAAATATTGGTGATAGATTACTGGACCACTCACTTTGACAGTTACCAAAATCCATAACTATCAGATAAGATTTTCATGAAGAGCAGAGAGTTTTTTAGTGGCGAATCTTTGCCAATTGGCGAATTCCGCACGAATAGTCTTGGGCACCATCGTGGTCAAATCACCTAGAATTTCAGGGTTAACGACACACTGTTGAAACTGGCTTCACCAATGAACACACCCCATCGATGTGCATGCCCGTAATATTCACCTGGAATCACTTGGACGTGGGTATTAGATCACCTCCGCTATTCGCCAACAATAGTTAAATGACCATGTACCCAGGACCTAATTCGCCAATGGTAAATTACATGTTCATTGCATGTGTCGGCCAAATTTGCCTATATCAAATAAAACATTATAAGCATTTGAGGACCCATTTCTCTCCACTTAAAATTAAATGTTCATTGCACGCCCGCGCAATTCGCCAAAAATGCAATTAAATTAAATGTTTATTGGCAATTGCGACGCCTGGGCCCTGCGCAATTCACCAAAAATGCAATCATGGATTGCTATAAATACACTATTTCTTACACTCTTTCTTACAATTTGTTCATGTCTGATTAGTAAATTGGGAGCACTCGGAGTCTCGAGTCTCGATTCACATTCCGCAAATTGAGTTGGAAAGTCGAAGTTCATTGTAGGGTGGAGGGCCAAAGTTACAATCCTGCAACACAGGCCCAGGCATTCATTCTTGATTCCTGATTCAGAGAATTGAGAAGGCATAAAGGTGAGTAATCATTTCTTCATACTTGATAGTTGATAGTATTAGTTTTAACTTTTAATTCACAGTGAGAGGTCAAGACTCAAGATGTCACAGTCAGACATGGGTGAGACTCCTTAGGGTGGTGAAGGGACTGGGATGTCAGACAAGGGTAAGACTCCTCAAGGTAGTGAAACTAAAGGGATTGGGAGGCCATCAAAATGCCCAAAACTTAAACTTAAAGATAGTACCATAAAGTCTTTTTTTGGAATTGGCAAAGCTTCTAGTCCATCAACCTCTGCAGTTGCAGAACCCATTCACAGTAGCTCACCACCACCAGTACCACAAGGTGGGATTGTCATTGAGTTAAATGCATCAAATGAGGATGACAATACCGACATGATAGACGATGTTCTAAGGGATACACACAGTGAGATACCATTGGCGAATGAAAATGCTAGTACTGAAGATGATGTTGGTAGGAAGAAAAGAAAAAGGAAAGTAAAACTGGGGCGAGAGTGGGAGATGACAAGGAGTTTTAAGATTGATTGGGTAGAAAAGTACCCATTTATTGAACCGGTCCCAAACAATGATGAACAACCAACAAAATGCAGGTGTAAAATTTGTAGCTGGAAAACTAAGAGAGAGAAGAAGATGCAGCTAAAGCTTGACACCATAGAAAAGCATATTGATAAGGTTTATGAAAAACAAATCATAGACGGAAAGGAAACACGAGTAGTAAGATGGAAATGAAAGGAAGAATGTCTTCATGTTAACTATGTCATGGAATATGAATAGCATAACCACAAAATGACACTGATTCTTAATAGTGGATTTGGAAATACAATCAAGGCTGGGCTTGAACATGCAGCGAAAGATGCAAACCTAGCAAAGACTATTCATATGAGTGTTGTTTTTCATATTATGTCGAGAGGGTGTCCTATGAAAGATTTCCATGAATTTAGTAATTTATTATCTTTTTTGAATGTTCCTCACTATCCTATGTCACATTGGTCAATAAACGCTAGATGGGAAATGGAAAACTGTCTCGCTGAGGTGGAAAAGGAAAATTTACAAGAGAGTGTAAAAGAGTCAAATTTCATTTCATTATCCATAGATGAAGTTACTGTGGTAGATAACACTGCTTGGGTTTGTATGCATGTGTATACCATAAAAGAACATGTCCATTGAGCTCGTCTACTCTATGTTTGTAAAATGAGGGGCAATTTAACAGCAGAAAATTTATATTTGGAAGTTAAGAAAGCTTTGAATGAAATTGCTGGTATGGATGACTTGACAATTGCCAAGAAGTTGGTGTGTGTTGGAGCTGATGGAGCTGCAGTAATGCAAGGTCAAAGGACCAGTCTTTGTACAAGATTACAAACTAGTATTGCACCATACATGGTTGGCATTCACTGCATGGCCCATCAAATTAATTTAGCATATAGAATTGTAAGCAATTTCCCTATAGTGTCAAAAGTTGAAGATCTGGTCCATGAGCTCCACTCATATTTCTGTCGAAGTCCTAAACATTTTGTAGAATTTCAGATTTTTGCTGAGGGAGTAACAGGAGGAAACAAGCTTCTCAGGGATGCTGAGACCAGATGGATCTCCTTGCATGGACCAGCGGAATGAGTTCTAACAGAATATCAATCCTTGATCAAACTAATGTATGAGCAATGCCTCATAGTAGACAAAGCTCTTGATCTCTTACATAAGTTAAGTGATATAGAGACTGTTAACTTTAGATAGTCTTCTCCCCATGCTGGATTCAATGAAAAAACTTGTTAAGAAAGCCCAAGACAAAACTATGTATATCAATGAGTATAGCACTCTATGTAAAATGACATGCTTGAGCCTGGATGGTCTATATTTAGATCTAATAGGGCAAAGCCCAAATTTTTTTAGGTGGTAGATAATTACAGATTTGAATCATGCTAAAAATTTTTTACATTTCAATACAAAAAATGAGTTATGTGTCTTTGTAAGAGGATTTCAGATACCAATGCACCAATCTAAGATGGGCAAGTGAGACATAGCACTACTAGTTAAAAAGGAAGTTTTTGATAGGATTGTTAAATCTGTTAGTGATAATTTGAAGTCTATTGCATATGAACTTTCAACTAAGATTCGAGAAAGATTCCCTCGAGAAGAAATACTTGAAGCCATGGGTTGTGTGTATCCTCAATTTTGGCATTCAATTGGAGATAATCCAAATGACGCAAAGATGTATCATAAAAAACTAGAGGAATTGATATTGACATTTTCAAAAGATGCATATTGCAATGGATAGCCAATAGAAGGAATTTTAAATTTAGATCATCTTAGAAAACAATGTAAACAATTTGCATAGGTTATGAAACAACAGTTGGTTAACTTGGAGAATCCATTTGAACCTAGATCAATCACAAGGCTTTGGAAAAAGATAGATCAAAGTGAAGCATTGCGTAGTGCAATACCAAAATATTTGAAACTTGCTGATTTATGTCAAACAATGATATTGGGGTCGGTGGAAGATGAGAGAGTTTTCAGTGCATTAGGGCTTTTGAAATCAAAGATCAAAAACAAATTAGACAAGAATTTGGAAACTTGCTTGAGGTTGTTTGTAACCTAGTATAATGTTAGAGATTTTCCATATGATCGAGCACTGACAATCTGGAATTCCATGCGTGATAGACGAGGGGTGTGAAACACTTTAAAAGCTGGTGGTGCTACTGCTAGTGCTAGTGCTGAGACAAATGAATATGATGGATCACAGACTCAGAGTCAGCATGAAGACAAAGACATTTTTGAATACCTGACTCAGAATGAAGATGAACCTGTTAGTACTAGTCAGTTTCCAGATCTTGAGTCCATTTGGGATATAGAAGCCTCAGACAGTCGAACTGAATCACTGAAGTGAATTAGCAGTCAATTTATAGGTATTTATAATTATACTACAATTCTTGAGTCATATTACAATTTCAATTTGCAAAATTGCAATACTATAGTTGTCATTGATGATTTTTGATATTGTATTCCTTGAATTTGTCAATCAGAAGTAGAATGGATACTTATTTCATATTTTTAATTGTGAATTTGAATTATTACTAAACAATTGGATTATTAGTAAATTGGTATTTGGTTCCACATTATGTAACATGTTGAACATGAAATGCAACAAATTTGTGTCACAACTCACAAGATCCATAAAATTATTCATATTTCATAAGTGTTACTGCTAGAACCTTTGTTACCTTTCTACTGTTCTACATTAAATGCTTAAAATGATGTTCATGGTGATTACGGTTTTATGTTTGTTTTTTGTCTTAGTTGGCTAGTAAACCGAAGTTGTCGTGCATTGAAAATCTAAGTTGTCCTGTATTTATTTGTCCATGTCAACGTCAAGTGTGGTCAAACGGTTGGTCAGACATGTTTAATGGTTATCGCTAGCTCGCAGGTCCTTTATCATCAAGTCAGTTTAAGTCACGAGCTTGCAACTACTGGGAGATTTTAGTTGTCGCTAGCTTGCAAGATGTTTTTCACTTGACCATTTTAAGTTGTGAGGTTGCAACTAGGTGTGATTTTATGTTGTCACACGGTCGCGAGGTGTTCATGGTTAAGTCATTTTAATTTGCGATCATGTGATGTAGTTGGTATGAGGTATTGCAGCTTAGTTGGTTTCGTCACTTGCTCGCAGGTTTTGAAGTTGTTTAGCATTTTAAGTTGCAATCTGGTGACAGGTAAGTTTTGGTCTGATTTTATGGTCATCGCATGCTCGCGGGTTTGTAAGTCTTAAGTCAAAAAGTGTTGTGAGCATGCGATGGTGGTTAAGTGCCTTGTTATCGTGGGATCGTAAGGGTTTAAGTCAAGTTAAGTTTTGAGTTGCAAGCTTGTGATGAAAAAGTTATTTTGTTAGATCAACGGTTGTCGCTCACTCGCAAGATTCTATGAGGATTCGTAAAAGGGGTTGCGAGCTTGCGATTAAGCGGATTTGGTAGCATTGTCGCTAACTCCCTAGTTCCTTTCCTGATTGTTATAACTAGTTGAGAGTGTGCAATTAAAGATGGGGATTGACACGTGGACTTGTTTTTCGAGTTCTGTAAAATTTTTGACACGATCAAACTAAGATTTTGACATTTGTACAATTGCATTAATGCATTCTATCAGTTTAAATGAATTAATGCCACACTAGCTAGTTCATGCAAGTGTGGCAGTTAATGAGACTTGGTCACTTGAGAGAAGTGAGTTAGTGACAGTGCCCAAATACCATTTTATGTTGTGAGGTTGCGACTGGGTGTGATTTTATGTTATCGCAAGGTCGCGAGGTGTTTGTAGTTAAGTCATTTTAATTTACGATCATGCGATGCGGTTAAGTAGCTTGCTCGCAGGTTTTGAAGTTGTTTAGCATTTTAAATTGTGATCTGGTGATAGGTAAGTTTTGGTCTGATTTTGTGGTCATCGCATGCTCACGGGTTTGCAAGTCTTAAGTCAAAAAGTGTTGTGAGCATGCAAAGGTGGTTAAGTGTCTTGTTGTCATGGGATCACAAGGGTTCAAGTCAAGTTAAGTTTCTAGTTGCGATCTTGCGATGAAATAAGTTGTTTTGTTAGATCAATGGTTGTCGCTCACTCGTGAGATTATTTGAGGATTTGTAAAAGGGGTTGCAAGCTTGCGATTAAGAGGATTTGGTAGCATTGTTGCTAACTCGCTAACACGTGGACTTGTTTGTTGGGTTCTATAAGTGTAAAAGTTTTGAATGCCAATCACCAATCAAATAGAAGGGCATGAATTCAAATTTCGCTCAAGTACTTCAGTTTGAAGTTTGAATTAATGTCATTATGCCATAGTAGCTAGCTAGTCCATTCAAGTGTGGCAATTAATGAGACTTGAGACTTGAGAGAAGTGACGGCGCCCAAAATTCAAATAGTAAATACCATAAATTGCATGATCGAGTTGAGGTTTTGTATAATTGCATTAATGCATTCTATCTTCGAGGTAATCCAGTGAATTGAGCTCTGCAACAATGTTGGAGAATTCAGAGTGTTGGGTGTGAGAAAATCTCAGAAAATTGGTTAAGTTTTTCTCCTGCAGCTAAAATGAGCCAAGCGACGAGTGGTGCTGGAGGTTCCAAGCCCAAGCCCAAGCCCAAGGCCAAGGCCATGACAAGTGGAGCAGGTGAACTTGGAGGTTCCAAGGCCAGTGCCATAGAGGAAATGATGGTTAAGAAATACAAAGATGAATTTGTAGATTTGATGCCAGGGACTTCCGTTGCTTTGAATACAAATAATTTGGCATGGAGAGATTTATGGAGCCAATGCAGAAACCCTACCATGCTTAATATGACTAGTTCTGCTTTGTTTCATTATTTCTAGAAAAATAGGGTTAAGGGTGTCCCGATGTCAAACCCTTGGGATTTAAATATGGCAAAGTTGATTGTGCTAAATGTGTATGTTGATGTGGATTTGATCAAAGAGTTGGGAAAATGCTATTGCCCAGTATCTAGGGTAATTAGAAGAAAGAACCAGTCTGCCGTAGTTTCAATTAACAAAGCTAGCTTTGTTGAAGCTTTCCAGATTACTGGTGCTACATGTACAGATATAGATTTGGAGCGGATTGTAGAGGATTATGACAAATACAAAGGTGTTATCAAGAAGCATGCAATTCCCAGATACATGCCTAGGGTGAATAAGAATCCGATTATAATTCCAGAGAGTATCGAACAACCATTTGACATCACACCTTTCCACCATTATATGCATTGTGCAATCTATGGATTATGCAGAGTGTTGGGTTTTGATGGAGATTCAATAGTGTCAGTTGAATTACTGATGATGGCTATGGACATTCAACACCCAGATGTTAACAAAGGTTATGATTATGTGGGCTATGTGGTTGAACACATTCATAATGCTCTAGTTGAAATTCAGAGTGGTGCACCTAGCCCTACATTCAAGCATTATTCATTGCTGATGCATTTAATCTTGTTCTATAATGTTGAGTTCGTGGATAAAGGATTAGAGATTTTCAAAGAAGAATTTGGTGTCTTAGTGCCAATACAAAGATGGACCTAGGTTTGGGACAGTAGTTCTCCCCATTCTTCTTTCCTTTTCTTTGAAAATTAGATTGTTTAGCCAATTATGGAAATGCTAGGAATAAATAGGGAATGATTGTCAATTAATGTTAGGAGAGTTTTGAGACCTTACCAGTATGTTCCAAACTAGCCTATTTCACATAACTGGGGGGAATTTTATTTTTTTGATAACTTTATTGTGATGAGAGTCTATGGGTGTCCTTAGCCTCCCCATATTTTACCAAAATTTGTTCCAATTAGGATTGCTTTTATGGAGTTTATTTGGTAATTGACCCTAGTTGAAAAATAATACCTTGATAAACACAGGAAGGGTACTTTTCTTCCTAGGCTTTGGGTTGTGTCTGATTTTACCATTGGTAGGAGTTCCTTTGATGAAGTAAACAATTTCCTTAAACAATATAGGTTGGTTAATGTTGTGTCTAGATTTTGTGATTCGAAACAATTTATTAAAGTTGCAATGCCAAAAATGACACCTTGGGCCACAATAAAGGACCATGAACCATTGGATGATGAAGACGTGGTTATAAATTTGCTAAGAAAAGATGAAGTACAAGAAAGGAGAAGAAAATGGAAAAATTTGATAAGAGTTGAAGCAGAATTGTTGGTTGCTGACCCTAGTTTCTCAGGTTTTTGCCTTGATAGCCCGTACCTGGAGAGGATTAACAAAATGCTGAGTTTATATGAAACTCTAATGGAACAAATGCCTCAAATTCCAAAAGTGACTGCTCAGCAGCAAGACCCCCAAGATGGATGTTCTTCACATGGCAAGAGGCCACTTAGCGTGTCTGCTAATGATGTAGAGAGTGGGAATGAAGTTCAATCTACTCGAGTGCTAGCTGCAAAGAAACAAAAAACCATTGAGGTCAGTACAATTGTGAGGAGAGACCCTGCTAGAGCAATTGTTACAAAACAAGGACACCACTTTCATCAAATAAGGACACATCTTAGAGAAGCAGGGCAGAATGTGGAATAGGGAGAAACAAATGAAGCCCTTACTCAAGGCTTTGATGAGCGTGTGATGTTGTCAAATGAGTTCATGAAAGATGATGACTTTATTAAGTCAAATGAATTTAAAAGTTTTTTGACAAGGTTGAAACAAAATCAGTTAAAGCAAAATATGATCATAGAGGAAGCAAATGAAGAAAAGAAAGAGGAGATCATCAAGGCACTACAAGAATATGATTATGACAGGGAGGAAATATCTGTGGAACATGCAAGACAATTGATAAAGAGTACTGGTATGATTATGATGCCTGACTGGGATATCCAGTCTATTTTTATTATTGATCAGATTAGGAAGCAAGAGGACCCAATGTTTAGAACTGAATTTGAAATTGGACATGTAATAAGAGGATCAAGATTTAATCTTGTCAAAGACGCTTGCTACTTGGTCTTTGGCCCCTTCCACTCAAAAGCCACACTTTCTAAATATCCAAGTAGAAAAGAAAGCTGATAAAATGATTTGGAACTTGCAGAACACAACTGACACGGAGATTGCCTCATTTTTTACTCAAGTTTCTTTCATGAATTTATCAAAAACAAAGGATTTGTCAAGAAGATACACAGAAACATATACCCAATCGATTGCATTGTCTAAAAAATATGAAGAGACACTGATGAAGAAGGGCACTCTGGAGGAAGAGTTAGTGGAGTTGAAAGAAAAAATTGCAAATGAGCCCCCTCCAGTACAGATTACAGAACAAGTACAAGAAATACTAGCTGATGTGACAACAAAAATGGAGGAATACATAGGGAAAATTGAAAATCTTGAGAAGGAACAAAATGTCAAGGCTATCTTTGTTGTGTCAGGAATTCTGAAATGCAAGATTAGTGTATTGAAAGACAAATTGATGGTTGTGCATGATATGCACATTTCTTTGAAAGAGGCAAGCAAAACATCCTCTGAGGCTGTCGCTTTTCTTGGACCTTTGTTCAATGTTTGGTCAGGAAGAAGCAGATTAATGGATAAGCTAGATACTGCAATGATGTATAGTGACGAGTTCCCTCCCAAGATCAGTGACACTAAAGACATTGTGGAGGTAATGAATGCAACTTATGCATTTTTCACAGGGAAGGATGTTCTTATAAATGAAAAATTGCAGACATTTGGGGAAGGTTATAATAAATTGGTGCCTTCAATTTATGGTAGTAATGGAGATTTGAAATCAGCTTCTGATTGGACCAGCAAATTTGATTTGATTCTGGAGCAAGAAGAAATAATCAAGCATGTAAATGAACAGGTTGATGCTGTTTTCCTTAATGGTCTGCTTGATTCACTGTTCAAGGTTGAGGTTGACCATACAAAGTTTATTGTTGAGTCTAGGGCAATTACAGTTGCCAGATGGGTAGATTCAATTGCAAAGTTGGAAGAGGTAAAGGCATTCAGTTGACCAATAGACAAAGAGGTGGACAGGTGGCAAGCCATGCTAAAGCCAAAGAAGAAATCTCAGGTTGAGGTTGCTACCCAAGATTCCTCACAGTAATCCTAAGCTTGTTGAATCCTCAGGTTGAGGTTGCCACTTTTATTGATCAATGATGTTGAACTTGAAAACTCTTATATTAATATAGTTATAATAGCTCAACTGTTGAAGAATTTGATAAGTGCATAGTTGAATCGCATTGTGAATTTACTTTCTAATATCATTATGAATATAATATCAATATCATTTGTAGTTTGAGCAATGCGATCTTCACATAATTGTCTTTGTGTTGAATTTACGTTTTCACTGTGAATTGAATGGTCAAGGGTTTTTCAGTTTACATATGAATCTAGGTTGTGTGACTGTATGTAATGGCATTATTCATAATTTCATTCCTATTTATCTGCAAATGAATCTTATTGAAGTTTATTATCAGGTTGTCTTGAATTGTAAGTGACTCTATGCCCTAGGATAAGGCACTGGTTTGTTGTCTTGATGTTTTACTAATTATGTTGTATATTTGTATTCCTATCTAATAATCTATTGTGGTGTTTAATACTTTCATTCTTAATACTCTTATGATTTTATATGCTATTGATGTTTATGTAATATATATGGAGGTGTTCTATGACTCTATAATCGGCCCACCAATTTCAATGAGGTGAATCCTTAATTATTTAATATGATTCCAGACTAACATAAATTTTACATTCCTGGGCATAATAGGATTAGGAAGCATTAAATGAAAAATTACATACACCATAACAATGCAAAAAATGAAAAAAAATTAAATCTCATGATTTTGATCATTTGAAAGAGATAGAATTATACACAAAATAAATTTATATATAGACAAAGCTTGACACTAAATGCTTTTCATTTTCTCTATAAATGACTATACATTATACAACTTGCTCCCTTCACCTAGAGTCTAGAATCACTACTGGAACTAGAAAAGGAACCCCAATGACTATACAACTTGTAAAACTGCTTGAGACATGCCATTATCACCCTGATGCCTTCATTTCGGATGGAATGTGAGATGTTACATTCTGTCCAAGTCCAACAGATCATTTCCAAATTGAGGAGGAAGCCTTCATGCCTAGGAACAGAGAAAATGGAAAGAGGAACTTGAGCCTTCATGCCCATGATCAGGGAAAGTGGAAACAGGAGCTTTAGGGTAAATGTAATCTATTGGGCGGGGGGGTTGCAACTTCCATGTCATCACAAAGATGACTAGCTCCAACTCCCCACCCAAACAAATCCTTCTTTCATTCCTCTGTGGGCTCCTTCTTCAAACCCCTTGCCATCCTATGGCAAAGTAGAAGCAGAAGATGTGCCATGCTTGGCCCTTCTTGACAAAAAAAGGCTTTCACACCCCCTCTATCAATCCTTCTCACTTTCACAACCCCTCTGACAATAAACAAACTCACACAAAAGAAAACAAAAAAACACCCATCCGGTATCATAGAGCACACAACAAGTACAGCTCCATGCATGATCCTGCTCAAACATCATCTTCCTTTTTGAGGAAAAAAAACACTCTCAGAAAATGAAAAAGGTTTATTTTCTCTTCTACCAATTAAGTCACCACTCCATTGTATTTATAACATTTTCACACTTCATTTGGTGATGCTCATTCTGCATTCACGTGAAAAATTATCATTTTGGTGGTTTTCAACATGACTGTAGACTCTAGATTCCTAGAAGTTATCATCATGCCTATCAAATCCACTGCATCCTAATAAGGCTCATCTATTGTGAACGATTTTGTTCTGATTTTATTCCTCCTTGATTGGACAAATCCTGCTTCAAAATCCCTGACAACAAGCAACCTAAGCTCTTATTTCTCACAGAAATCCATGATCTCCCATCTCTAACTCAGAAGCTATCAAATCCTTTTATGCCTCTGAAACTGTCGTCCTCACTTGTCTAATCAACCTCGACTCAAGAGAAACCTTCAAAATAGTCCCTTAGGAATGAGTCAACATCCAAGCCTTAAAAATTTTAGGTTGCGAGCTAGCGACCAGATAGTTTGTGGTTAAGTTTTATGGTTATCGCCAGCTTGCGAGGTAAAATGTCTTAAGACGTGATCAAGCCGCGAGTTGGTGACAAGTTGGTTTGGGTTTACATCGCGAGGTATCTAGCTTTTAGGGTGTTAGCATTTTATGTTACCGAGCTGGAGATTGTTAGTGAAATTGCTTTGGTCGTGAGGTCTTGAGTTGGTCTGAGATAAACAGTTTTATGTTGGCGAGTACGTGACAAGGGTTAAAGTTTTTAAGTTACCACTATCTCCAAGTCGCTACGGTGACGAGGACTTAACATTTGTGGTCAAGAATTGGTGAGTGCCAGTTTAGTTTCCCTCAGTTGCTAGATCTCAAGGTTAAGAAGGCTTAGCATTTTCAGTTTGTGAGCTAGAGATAGAGAGAGTTGACGACTGTGAGAGGTAGAGAGTTGACGACTATGTGCCACGTGTTTTAATTACTTAAAGTTAATATCTTAAAATTGCCAAAATTTTATTTTTTATGGTTTGAAAATAGCTTGAAATCGCCAATATTTTATTTTTATGGTTTGAAAATAGCATGAAATCGAAAATATTTTATTTTTATGGTTTGAAAATAGGTTGAAATCGCCAATGCAAATATTTTTCTGGTTTTAAAAACATTACCATTCGCCCATGCAATTATTTTTTGGGTTTTAAAAATAGTACAATTTGCTAGGATTTTTCACAAACTTTGAGCGATCACGGCTAATTCGCCAATGAAGATTATTATTTTTCTCCGTAAACCGCAAAAATTTGCCAGTAAAATTAAAATTTTCCTCCAAATTATACAACTTTCACCAGGTTTTTACACCTTGTCCAAGGGGGGGTTTCTTAAAGTTTTTCTTGATGAAGAGTTGTCATCAATGACAACCCTAATCCATTATCTGTGCAATGGTATCCACCAGATGAGTGTCAATTGCCAACAATCTCCCCCTTTGGCATTGATGACAACACTCGAGAAAAATGACTAAGTGCTGAGTCAAACTGTATACCGGATCAAAATTTCTAAGGCTCCCCCTCAGACCAAAAACTCAAAAACTTGAATCATTATCTACACATTTTTCACTCTACTCTCCCCCTTTGATGACAATAATTCCAAAGTTTGGGTGCTTCTAAAAAAATTATACACAAGGGTATATACCAGATATTCTATACATACTTGAAGATATCTAAAAAAAGGGTCTTCAAAAATCCTAAGTGGGTATCCCAGCCATTATTCAAGTTGTCCAAAACTATAATGAAAGCACTAAAAAACAAAAGCATATATCTCGACATCTTTCAAGTCTGTCGGAACTGGTTGTGCCATTGTCTTCATGCAATCTACTTTGTTTCTCAGCATGGTGTCCATTTGGGGGGCAATAAGGTTATGGAGTTCACCAACCCGCCTCAGTATTCTATCCATTTTTGTATTTAGGCTCGAGATTTGATCAATAGATCCAATACTTGTCCTTCTATACTACTAGTAAGGGCTACATTAGGATCAAACAATTGAGATATACCATTAAGCTTGCCCTGGAAAACACTGATCTTCTTGTCTATATCTAATGTGAATTTGAGAAATATGAGGCATGACTTATATATCTTTCCTCCTTCACTCAATGCCTCAAAGATTGTTTGCAGTCCTTTGTTCAATCTGACCCTGTCATCTTCAATCATCTTCCGAAATGTCTGCATACACACCTCCTTGAATTTGTCCAATACTTGCTTGGTGGTTGCCTTTTCCAATGACTCAAAATTGGTACTGATATTGTTGATCAATTGTAACAGCTTGCCGGAGGGGTTAAAATTTGGATCTAATTGCAGTTCTGGTACTACCTTTTGCAAAACACTTACAGTCATATCAATCAACTTTTTGTCCTCACTCTCTGACTTAATCAAGTCTTGACTAGCTTGAGCCTGAACTACTGCAACTACCATCAACCTTTCATCTAGAGACATCTGTCCAATGTCAAGAGGTCCATCAAAGTTGATGGATATTTGTGGGAAAGACCTTTTCCCTTTGTCCTTCAGTGTGTCAATTGCCATGATCATCGAGACATCATCAATTTTTTGCTTTCCCTTATCCACCCCTTTGACCTTATCCAGTACCTTGTCCTTTTTCAATTCCTCTTTTCCTGCATATTGTTCCTACTCAGTATGTGCTTCTTCTTTATCCTTTTATTTTTCTTCAACCTTTGCACTAGTGTCACCACTTGGTGCAGTGTCATGTTTTGGTGTCTCTTTGGCCTCTTCAACTTTCTCTTTCACCATCTCCAGGTTGTCCTTGTCAATCGGAGAATTCTAACTATCCTCTGCATCAAGGGTTATATTGGCCTGATCTTCCGAATTGGCCTTGTCTGAATTTCATCCTACTGATTACCTAGAGCACTGCCTGAATTTTTACTCATCATATACTCTCAACTAACTATCAAACATAGAATTTACTCTCAACAATACTTATAGCATACACTTGAATCAAACACTTAAGGTAGATAATAAAAAAATAATTTCTTGACATCTTTAGGGAAGCTCATCCATGCCTAGAAATTCTAACCAATAATTTCCTCTTCAGCTCATTATTTCCATCTCCTCAAGTATACCTCAACTAATCCACCCTAAACATTACTCTCACCCCTTTTATGTATTTCTCTATTCCACCAATCATCCCCCACACTACTCCTCTTGGACTTGCATTTTATCACAATACACTTATCTTCTCTATCAACCAATTCTACACATGTATTGACTTTTTTCCTACTCATTTCATATCCTTCTATAGAACCTTTGATGACTACAAGTTCTTAAATGCAAATCCTCCTACTCTTATTCATTTATCATTTCCTTTGGATTGTCTTATTTTGGTGACCTCCCATCTCATAGCCAAATCTCTATGCTACTTATTTTATAATTCTGGTGCTACCACCTATTCTAGCAATGCCACACACCTTTGGAATCAATGTATATAATTCCTTCACAATGCACACCCATATGTTGCTATAAATCATCCTCCACTTTCCCTCAATCATGTCAACTTGTACTTCTAACCACCTTCCAATCTAGGAGGTGTTGGCAAATAAACAGGTTCAATACCAAATATTGTGAAGATCAATCTCTATCCAATAAAATAGTCAAAGGAGGAGATCCAAGGCTTGGATATCAGCAACATCAAAATTTGAAACTCATATGCAAAACTAGAAATTAAGTTTCCTTGATTGTGGAAAACCAATGATTAGCCTTCTTCTTTATGATGCCAAAAATCAACCAGTTTACCATGCTTAATAAACCTATCTTATGTGAACTTATAACAACAATAAATAATGATTAGCATCAACATAAGATAATGGAAATAAGGCATAAATCAACAACATAACATCCACACGTATCACATGATTTACATGGAAAAACTCTTGCAGTAAAAAAATCCACTAAGAAAAGAGGATAAACTTGTATTAACAACAATAAAAGTGCTTACAATACAATCACTTTTATTCTCCTATTTGCCTCCACCATAGCAGCACCTATGTACATGTGAACAACATTCTTATGCTTCCCACTCATCCTTCATTCTTGTAGAGAAATTTGCATTCAACTATTCTCTATTCTATTACATATAAAATCTACACCCAAAGGCTAAAAATATAGAATGGCAAGAGATCCAAAACCACCAATAAAGGTCCCCAAATAAGGCTCTTCATTAATCATGACCACAAAACTTGGAATGACTCCGTGAAACTAAAAAATACATCGGTTTAGCCTTGAATAGCTTCCCTCCAACATGGACACCTTTACTTGCAAGATAAACATTACATTATCTGTAATAAATGACTAGAAATCAAGAGACACTTGTTGCCTCTTCCATACTCCCACTTGGAGAATCCCATTGGTCACTCTTTTTTCACTTTATTAAGTCATTAAATATCTTATTATAGACATCCATAAGTGAGCAAAATAATATTAAATATATGTGTTAACAACCCACTTTTATCGCTACTAGTGTAACCCATCACCCCTTATGAATGTATTACAAACAATGGTGATAATTAAATATTGCAAATTATTTTCCCAATACATCCTAAGTGCCTTAGTACACTTTCCAAGGATGTTGGAATCATGTCATAGGATTTACAAGGTAGATGACACCTTAATCCTAACTGTTTATGGTAAAAATGGAAACAACAATATTGAAAGACTAAATGAATTCAACCACAAAACCCTAGCCAAACAACAACAAAGATCCACCATAACATATTAAGATTACCTAAGACAATGCAATTCAAATAAAATCACAAATATTATACCATCATATGTCCAATAGGGTTTGGATCTCCATTCTTCCTATCTCCATTGATCTTTCTTGACTGCAGGAGGGCCTACCGATGTTGGAGTCATGAGAGAGATTCCCTTCGACTCAGAGTTTATGACCAGAGCTGACATTCAAGGATAAAGCAGCAGTGGAGGTCATGGGATTGCGATATATTTTGCATGTGCCTCAGTTTCGGGCAAACATGGGATTTCTGACTGCTTTAGCTGAGAGATGGTACTCAGAGACATGCACGTTTCATTTGTCGATGGGTGAGATGACAGTGACCTTGGAGGATGTGTATAGGATACTGTGGATATCGATCGATGGGGAGAAAGACAGTAGAGTAGTTGGGGTTTGATAATGAAGGAAGCATCTCCTTATATAGAAGACACTATAAGAAATGAAGGAATAAGACTAAATGTTTATGGTGAAAGTGGATAAACAATGTTGAAAGACTAAATAAATTCAACCACAAAACCCTAGCCTAACAACAACAAAGATCCACCATAACATATGAAGATTACCTAAGATAATGCAAATCAAATGAAATCACAAAGATTATACCATCACATGTCCAATAGGGTTTGGATCTCCATTCTTGCTATCTCCATTGATCTTTCTTGATATATTTGCTCTCAGATTTTATGTGTGCACAAGAGCTCAACAAAGAACAAAAATATGGTTGCAAGTAGGCTTGATCGTATATGAGAGTTCGAATGCTAGAATGTTTGATTAGCTGATTAGAATGATTAGGATTATTGAAATAGGATACTCTGAAGAGCTATGTGTAAAACCTGCGAAGGTGCATGTTGTTGATTGGATCTTCCAAAGGTTCTCCGTCTGGTGTTGAGAGATGATATGCACCTGATCCATAGGCTATTGTAATGATGTAAGGACCAAGCCAATTTGGTTTGAACTTGTCTTTCTTCTATCTATCTTTCTGATTTTTAAGATTTTCCTTGAGAACTAACCTCAAGTGTATGAGGCTTAACCTTATGATTGTAGTTGTGTCATTCCTTGATTGAATGATGTGTAGATCAAGTGACTGTCTTCCTTGATGAAGGAGCTGAGATAGAATTACTAGTGTGTGAACTACACAAGCCCATGTGCGTGTCACCTAAAGAAGTTTGGGCATCCCTAACAACAAAGTCCTTCAATAAAGTTTCATTAAAGGTCCATGATGTATCACCAAAAGGGAAAGGATGTGTGGAACAAGTAGACGAGTGATGAAGGCTTATGATTGCAAAAAGAAGTGAAAGAAGGATAGCATGATGGAGACTTAGGATCAACAAGTATGTTTTATGACTTAAAATTGTAGAACTTTTTCCCCCAGTTATTTTGATATTAGGGGAGATCAACTCTTTCTCTTTTTTCTTCATAGGAGTTTTATCCTTGACCTTGATCTTTTCAAAGTCCAATAGCTTTTGATTTTGATTTGGACTAAAGGACTTCTCTTTATTTTTGACTTTTAGAATTTTCTTTTCAAAGCTTGATTTTTGATCCCCAATGAGTAAGGGCTTTTGTAATTCTTGTTGATCCAAGTCTGGGAAAGGAGTGGAAATGGAATGAGTGGATGAAATGGTAGAGCTATGTGAGTTATCAAGAGGGCTGGCAATACGCTCAATAGATTCTTCGCTAGAACCACTCTTAGGACTATTGATATCAAGAGGTGCTTGCACCACTAGAGGAAATTTGCATTCAGACTTAGTAGCCACAACACTAGGTGGTTCACACCCAATTCTTTGATATTGCAAATTGTTTATAGGTTGTTCCTGTCAACTTAATGTCTTAGGAGATAGTGGGAGTTGATCAACATAAAATATATACTCACCACATCCCATGTCCTTAATCTTGAACTTTTCTTTGAGCTCTGTTTGTTGGACTGTAAATTTTTCCAATTTGTGAAGTTGTTTGTTGTGACCAAATCTGAATTTGTTGACTGTTTGTTGGACTGATGGTTGAAGACACAAAAGACACAATGTTATGATTTTTGGTCTTGAATGTTTGAATGTTCAAAAGAAGACAAGCACAATTCTTATGGCTGGCCAAGACAATAGTTGTTTATCCTGCATGGGGTTTCCCCCAAGGCTACACTATTCAAAGAGGATACTTAGATGCTTGACCCCACTGGCTCCAGCCTCGACACTCACTTCTCCAGGGCAGCCAAGCATCAGTCCCCACAAAAACTCCCCATGGAAAACTTTGTATCTCTACTTAAGAACTGTATGTGCATGGGTCGCTCCAGAGGTCCGACCTCCTGACCCACAACTAGAAGGATTTTGGCTTTCTAAAACAAAAAGGCGCTAGTAAGGGAATCTACTTGTGTGGCCTTACATGTGGCACTTTTAGCTCTATAAATATAGAAGGCTCCCAGCTAGTAGGGGTTATGCCCTACAACTGATCAAATAAATTTGATCAAACGGGTTTATGGGGAGACATAGTGTCGGTATGAATTAATCAGCACACGTTACACATGGCTTTCACCATGGATACGGTTGTTTATAGTGGTTTAGAAGAGGATGGATTTTCCTCGCTACCACTTGGGTCATTCTCTCCTCACTAGTAGTCCTAATGACCACACAGGGAGACAGACCCTCTAGAGATTAAACAAAAAGAGCTTATTGCCCAAGACACAAAAGACACTGGTTCAATTTTAGTGCACCAATTGAAGTGTTTGATAATCTATGAAAATAAGGCACACAATGAAGATAAAAAACCCTTGCCAAAATTCTGCAACAAAGATTTGTTAGTAGTTTTGCAATAATACCCCTCCTGCAAGCACACAAATTAGGTAAATTTTAGATCCAAAAGACTTTGTGAAATAGGGGCCTTCAACAATGCGTTTTTTTTACCAATTCAAAGATCTGATCCATCATAAAAAAGAACACCTATAAAATTTCAAGAAATTTCCAGAAATGTAAGAAAATCCCAAAAATTTGCTAATTTGCTCCAAAAATTAATTTTTTATGAAAAATCCTAAAAAAATCATATAAAATTCAAAATTGATCCAAAAAATCTGAAATTTTTACTAGATACTCCTGATTGTCTTCCAAACCTTCGTAAAAAACTTTCTACAAAAAATCCAAGCAGTTTGTGATATAGGAGCAAAATAATACAAAACCCTAATTTTTAAAGATCCATTTTTTTAGGAATGATTTTGCATCAAATTTAAAATCACAAAGAACAGGTCCTATTTATAATTCTGATAAATTTTCAAAAATGTAAGAAAATCCAAAAAATTCACTAATTTTCTCTCAAAATTAATTTTTTATGAAAATACATAAAAAAATCATAGAAATTTCAAATATCCTCCAAAAACTCTGAGTTTTGTACTGAGCACCTCTGATAATGTTCTTGACATGCAAAAAAAATTTAATGTTAAAATGCAAAACCATTTGTGAGATCTGATCAAAATAATGAGAAACTCTAATTTTTAAAGATCCAATTTTTGAGGAAATATTTTGCATCAAAATTAAAATCACGAAGAACAGAGCTTGTGTATAACTCAGAGATCTTTCCAAAATATAAGAAAATCCAAAAAATTTGCTCATTTTCTCTCAAAATTAATGTTTTATGAAAATTTATAAAAAAATTCATAGAAAATTCAAATATGCTCCAAAAAATCTGAATTTTGGATTGCAAGCTCCTAATACTGTCCCAAACCTGCAAAAAAAATTAATGCAAAAATTCCAAGTTGTTTGTGAGATCGGATCAAATCTCTCCAAGATCTTGATTTTGTGTCCAAAACCCTAGATGCACAAGGTTATTCCCCAAATTGTTTTACAAAACAACAATATAGGGTTAGAAAAACATGCAAAAAACACAGATCTAACAAAAATCCATGTCCCATCAGGCGAGCCAAAATATTTATGGTGAAAAAGGAAACAACAATATTGAAAGATTAAATGAATTCAACCACAAAACCCTAGCCTAACAACAACAAAGATCCACCATAACATATGAAAATTACCTAAGACAATGCAAATCAAATAAAACCACAAAGATTATACCATCACATGTCCAATAGGGTTGGGATCTCCCTTCCTATCTCCATTGATCTTGCTTGACTATAGGAGGACCTACCAATGCTGGAGTCATGGGAGAGATTCCCTTCGACTCAGAGTTTATGACCAGAGTTGACATTTGAGGACAGAGCAGCAGTGGAGGTCATGGGACTGCGATATATTCTGCATGTGCCTAAGTTTCGAGTGAACATGGGATTGTTGACTGCTTTAGCTGAGAGATGGTACTCAGAGACATGCACGTTTCATTTGTCGATGGGTGAGATGACAGTCACCTTGGAGGATGTATAGGATACTGTAGATACCGATCGATGGGGAGACAGACAATAGAGTAGTTGGGGGTTGATAATGAAGGAAGCATCTCCTTATATAGAAGACACTATAAGAAATGAAGGGATAAGATTGAGAGGTGTAAAAGATAAAAGTCGGCTATGATTAGAGGGTAGGTAGAGAAAATAAGAAAATAATAAGAGGGTTCGTAGTGTAGGAATTAAGAGGTGAATGACATGTGCCATGGGTAGAAAAGGTTAATGAATTAATTAAATAAATAAAAATTTAATTAATTAATAGAAGAAGTGGGATCAATTAAATAAATAAAAGTATTTATTTAATTTAGAAAGGGATAATTTAAATAAATAAATGTATTTATTTAAATGAGAAATAAGGCTAGAAGAGGATAAATGAATTAATTAAATAAATAAAGATTTATTTAATTAATAGAAGAATTAGGATAAAATAATTAAATAAATAAAAATATTTATTTAATTAGACAGGACAATTTTAGGTGTCTACACTAACAATAGGTATTATCCATCCTATAATATACTTCATCTCTATCAAATTGATATGCCTCCATAATAAAAAATAAAATATACATTGGTCCAGTCTCACATAGAACATCATCCTAATATGTTCTAATGTTTCAACATTATTCATCGATAAAAAATGGGTCTCCTTATTACAACTCGACAACCCTGTATAGGCATGGATGCCTCATTCTCCTCAACTGAAACTTGTCAACCATTTTCACAAACACCGAGTTGTTGAAAGTACCACTATCCACCACCACATCACACCATTTACTACTTTCACTACATTGGGTCCTAAACATACTCTTCCTTTGTACAAGCTCACCCTCTTATTGGTTTCTTGGTAGTTAGTCTAGTTGAATTTACTAGTGGTCTTGCCTCTATGATTTTCTATAAATTAGATGCAATAAACATTTTTCAAATTTTCATACATGTGAAGTAAGATTATGTTTTTTTGAGTGATATCAAATTAAAGGGATAAGTTGATATAGTAATGTACCTCATTATCATTTTAATAATATAGACTTGTAATCTCTTTGTTAGTGGATTTTTTGCTCAAAAGGGTTTCTACATATAAATTCTAGTTTTACATTTTTATCATGTTTTTGCCAATTTATAATTCCTTATTTCATATTTGCATACTAAGTGAATAAGTTTTCATAATTGCATATAGAGTGAGTATTTCTATACTGTAGTATTTTATTAGGTTTCTCGATAATAGTATGAAGAATTTCATTTATATTTTAAAAATTTGACTCTAGTTGATGTCATTAGAGAACTCCTTGGAAGAACTTATAGTAATTATATTAAATGATGATGTATATGAAACTTATGTTTCACTCTAACCATGAAATGAACAAAATTGTGTTTTGTATTTCCCAAGGAATGTGAATACAATGTACTGAGTGGTATTTGATATGTCATGAACACTTTGTAAATGATTTGTGTATCTGTGAGCTTTTGATGTTGAGTATTCATCCTTAGATTTAATGTATTATTACAAGTAAGGTGGAGTCCTAATTGTGTGTTTGCTTTTTTTTTTAACATTTTTTAGAGCCAATCTTAGATTCCATAACTTGAACATATGTGGGGTTAAGTAGAAAGGTGGAAAAATTGAGAATTCATAGTGGTACATTATTGTATTAGCCTAGATAAATCATTAGTAACCATACCTTTTCTTTATATAGTTTTAACTACTCCTATTGAAATAGTGAGTTTGGTGACAATGCTAGCCTATTACCCCTTGCTATTATAGATGATGCAACTAACAAAATGGCATGTGATCAGCTCAATATAGACATAATTTATTGTACTTGGTCCTAATACTTGGTATAAGTTTTTTCTTATCATTCATTTATTATATTCTAGTTATGGTATGTGATACATTAAGAAGCATGGGCACTATGATAGAATTAGCAATTATTAAACTAACTTATGATCTAAGCATGTGGTATCTATTCACTAAATCACATGCATAAGTAAATATTAGTTGTGTAGGTTAGGAAATAGGAAATCATCACAAGCATATATAAAAACTAACCATTAGCTCAATCACGAAAGCTCATTGCAATGATCTATCCTAAACAACACTCAATAGAGACATGAAATAAAAACATTCAAAAACGAAAGATTATGCAAACCAAATGCAGACTTGAATGCTTCTTCCATGCGGCTCCATTGTTCTTCTTTCCTCTTCAAATAGTTTGGTTGTGGATTTCACCTACAAGTGCACATACATGATTGAAAGCAAGTAGGTAAGAAAATTGCTCAAAAGTACTCGAAGCGTGATTGATTAGAAATTCGATAATCTGATTAGGGGCTTTGATTGAAGAAATTCATCCAATTTATAGAGAAATTCATTCAATTTATAGACAAATTGGAGAAATGGATCAAATTAGCATGATTCAACTCAAAGGGAAATTGCAAATCAATTATGTCAATTATGACAAATTATGACAAATTATGCACCTTCTATGCAAAAATTGATTGATTGATAATTCATGACAAATTATGACAAATTTCTATGTCAAAATCGATTGATTGATAATTATGACAAATTATGACAAATTGAAATGTCATTCCCATGGAATTAGGAGATGAAATAGGAGGGAAAAGAAATTAGGAATTTAGAAAATAAAAAATTAGAAAATTGATGAAAATCAGGAAATTAAGAATTAGGTAAATTAATTAATAATTTGTCATTTATTAATTAATTCACAAAAAAGAGGAATAATTAGCCAATTAAATGAACATTTAATTGCGATGAGAAGACTTAGGATAAATAAATAATTTATTAATCCTAGAGGAAGAAATGACACACAAGGTTTCATGATTAAATCATGAAACCCTAAAAGATGAATTAGCAATGTGAGAATGACAATTAGGTCTTGATTGAAGATAATTGATATCGATCATGATTTTGAATTAATAAATGATCAATGTGATAAATGATTTGATTGATAAATGCGCCAATTGACGAGGAACAATGACTAATTGATCCAAATTGACATGATTGAGAAGGATGACGATGATCGATGACAAATCGATTGCAAAATTGAAGAGATTGACAAGGACAACGATCGATGACAAATCGATCGCAAAATGACAAGATTGATAAGAGGACAACGATTGATGACAAATCGATCGCATGATGATAAGATTGACAAAAGGATGAGAATCGACGATCGATGACAAATTGATCGCGTAATGATAATATTGATAAGAGGACAAAACCCTAATTAGTATTGACGATGTCCAAAATGATGACAAATGAACACGCACATTGATGCGACAGGATAAGATTGACCAAAATCATGACTAAAGATTGTTGTCGATAAGACCAAATTTGAGAGCGAGATGAATGAAAAATGTAGAAGAATGACTCGATGTTTGCAAATGATAAAGACCAAGTGCGCAACATGGAAGAAATGTTAATGCGACGTAAAAACCTAAAATGAGGCAATGCGCAAATGTTAAAGTACGACTCCGCAAGCGTTGACCATTTTTAGGTGTCTACATTTTGCCCCTCTTTGAGACAATGCGATTTTAAGCGTTGTTTCAAAGAACAATAATGAAAATGCCCCAGACAATGACAATGACATATGCATGCTCCCTCGAGGAATTGGCAGGAAACATGCAGAAAAGGGGCCAATTGATCGATAAAAATGATAGGATCAAATGGATTGACAATCAAAGATCAGATGCACAAAGGACAAGAAATTTAAGGTGAAAAAGACCACGACCAACATAAGATGGAGAGGATGCACGTCCATCTATGCACTAACAAAGATCTATAAATGGGACCAAGAGGGTGAAAATAGCTCATTTACACTAGCCCAAGAGAAGGATTTGTTGCTCTGGACAAGGACACTTGCAGAGAGATGGTGACCATTCCAATGGTGGATCACCTCAGAGAATGTGTATGTACTTATAGATGACCAAACGATGCAGGAGTAGCGGTATGTATCACGAAAACCCATATTTTCAATTTCATGAATTTTGATTGCTTGCGGGACATTGCGGGGGCCATAGAAACTACGAAAATTGACTTCTGTGCCTGTGTAGGGTGAATTTTTTTCTTGTGTAGGGTCTTCTGCGCTTGTGTAATGGTACATAGGTGCAAGTTAGGGGACATAGGTGCAAGAGTCAAGATACAAGCGCAATTGTGCATGTAAGACTCAATTTTGATGCGAAACTGCATGCAAATGACCCGAAAGGGGGGGATAAGGGTAGGATAGGGTAAAATAGATGAAAAACACCTTGATGTAGACATGAAATGAGGAAATGCAACCCATAGGAGCAAACCCTAATACTGACAAAATTGTGCCCCAATTGTGATGCAGAGTCGACAGTATCCATTGATCACGCAGGAGAACCGACCAGACTGTTTCATGCTACGACATAGACTCAAGAGCACGGACAAAGATATCCTAGCAGGACTGGGCATATATTATATCACATTCATGACTAAGATTAGGGAAAACATAGGATTGCTTACCGCATTGGCAGAGCGATGGCATTCAGAGACCTCCTCATTCCATCTGGTGACTGGCGAGGCGACTGTGACACTAGAGGATGTATGGCGCATCCTCCGCATTCTGATTCATGGAGAGAGGATAGAGTATGACCCAGTGACCAGGAGAGATGCATTATGCCAGCTATTTGAGTGTGACGCAAATGATCTAGACATTGTTGAGAGAGAGAGATCCGCTGGGAGACTATGGCAGTAGAGTATGATTAGCGATGTGTGGTGATAGCAGTAGTGATAGCATGTCTTCTAGCAGGGGACAAACGAGGACATGGATTCCCTATCGGATGGGGAAGAGTGCTAGAGCAGATGGCGACAGAGGGGACAGTGTACGCGTGGGGACCATGTGTGCTTGCTATGCTGTACTTTCAGCTACATCAGATAGCATATCAGGGAGTGCAGACTTTGAGCTGTGGAGTCACATTGCTTTAGGTATGGGCATTTGAGCACATAGCCATATGTCAACCGATTACAGAGAGACATGTTGTACCACATCGACCATATGTATACTGCTATGGGGGAGCACTGAGACAGGGTCCATTTGGATACATATTGTACTGGCGACATGAGCTAGACAAACTGAGAGAGTTCACATGGAGGCCATATCTTGAGTGCCTAGGATGGTCAGATGATCATGAGGAGCTACCATACTGTAGAGAGGAGAGATACCTGATTGGGCGACTAGTGAATCATCAGAGAGTGATTGAGATGTACCTACTAGAGAGGGTCAGACGATAGTTTGGAGAGAGGCAGGATGTACCTAGGAGGACTGCATGCTTTGCCCGATCTCACAGAGAGACGAGTCAATGGGGGAGTATGATTCAACCACACATAGCATATGCCGACTTTGCATAGCTACAATAGAGACAGTGGAATTGGAAGTCAGATGTGGTAGATGCTGGGACGACAAAGGAGTATGAGATATGGTTTGCATGATGACGGCTAGTGCCATTGACTGATCCTGATATTCCAGTACCGAGGAGACAGGAGGACTTCCCACTTGTAGGAGAGGAGGGAGATGAGGATGACGAGGAGGATGAGGGTGGTGATGAAGATGAGGGGAATGATGAGGACAGGGATGATAGTGGGGAGGACGAGGATGGAGATGATGGTGAGGATTTAGGCAATTAGGAGGCATTGCATGATATACCCATAGAGTCAGAGACGGCTAGGACAGAGGAGATTGAGATGTGTAGGGCTACCATAGTGAGTCAGTAGGATCACATTGTGACATTGGAGAGACAGCAGGATCAGTTCAGAGCGGAGATAGCCAGACTCACAATGGCTTGAGATACTGCAATAGCTCAGGCACAGCAAGAGAAACAGAGAGTCACTGAGTTCATTGGGTCGATTAGGGATGCCAGTGCATGGGAGATGGCACAGATGGTGGTAGAGACTGGAGAGGAGATACGCCATTGGAGGACACTATATGAGGGTGTTGTTCCACTAGAGCAGAGAGCACCTTCATATCGGGCACGATCAAGGACAGAGAGCAGGGCACGCTCTCGGAGGTCCTTGAGAAGCATGGGAGTGAGTGGACCTATGAGACCACCATAGCCAGGACCAGGGGCAGGAGGGACATCATCCATGACACATGGCAGAGATGAGGAGGACAGAGGGAGCACCCAGTGATAGAGGCACGTACTCCTTTATGATAGACAGAGGACATATGTAGTTTGATATTATGTAGTCAGTCTGTGGGCCATACTTAGGATAGACAGTCCAATTTTGTACTCTGATATTATTATGATATGTGATATGATATGCATCAATATGGAATGCAATGGGTTATGACTTATGGTTATTGTTCATGTATGGATGACTTATTCACTTGTTTATGAACATGTATGGATGTATTTTTATGTATTTTGGATGTATTTATAATATGAAATGGATAAAATGCTTGATATGATGCTTGATAGGATGCAAATGTACTAACCAATGTATGCAGGATGCAACATATGTGTGGAGATCAGAGCACTAGATCAGACTGACTATCCAAACTGATGGAAGAAATGTTAGTAAGAAGAAATGAAACAGAGGATAGTTAGAGATGAAGAAAAACTTGCTTTCAGTAATGCACTTTGTAGGTGAGAACCTTTATTTTTATGTAGCAAAATGGATGCGTAGCATCATGGCATTGAAGGCTAGAGCTGAAATGCAACCCGTTTTTCCAAAGACAGACACATCATAGACAAACAACAATTGCAATCAAAAAAGAAAGCGACCATGAACCATCCCGGTCACTCTAAATCACTCAGTGACATCATCGAGCGACATAGGAACATGATCGAAGCCAAAGATAAATCAATAATAAAATAAGATGAACAAAGTCAAGCAAATCAAACAAACATCTTGATCTTCATTATCAAAAGTTGAAAGTGCTGATAAGATGATCATGCTGTCTGGTTTCAGGGAATGCGGTACCCCGTCTAAGACAGGACACAGTCTGGTTTCGAGTATACCACACCCTATATAAGACCCATGATAGTAGGAACAAGGAAAAATGATTTTGATGCTGATATTCGATTGATATGACAGTTTAGATCAGTTTGAATGTTTGATTTTGATTGAAAAAAGTTCATCTGTTAATGCATGATTTCAAGAAAGCACAGTGTTGAATTGATCGTCGTGGGATGTATGCTCAACAATCTGTCGATGCTCAAAGGGGATTTATTTTTGTTTTGCTTTGCTTTTTGAGTTTTATAAATTTTTTTGTGTTTTCATTTTTTTAGGACTTTATTTGACTTTTTAGGGATTTTTTCAGGACATTTTTTTGATTTTTATGACTTTTTTCAGGACATTTTTCAATTTTTATGACTTTTTTCAGGACAGTTTTCAATTTTTATGACTTTTTTCAGAACATTTTTCAATTTTTATGACTTTTTTCAAGACATTTTTCAATTTTTATGACTTTTTTTCAGGACATTTTTCAATTTTTTTGGATTTTCTTGCCCCCAATGTCTAGCAAGGCAGGGAATATGATAGGTGAATACATAGGCTTTCTAAAATGATGGTGGATAGAGGGAAGACAAAGGCCTTTCATCATGGAGACAATACAGATGCAATTTTCAAGGGCTATTGCGTGATGGGACAAGAGACTGAATATGACAATGTTAAGCAGGAACATGGCATGAGGGACATGTCAAGAGGTTTTTGAAAGACCAAGAATGGATAAGGGGCATGGACTGAAGGTCGGGATAGGATATGGGATAGTGGCAAAAAGTTGCAATAAGATAGGGAATATGGATGAAAGGTTATAATAAGCAAACAGATAAAGACCAAAAGCTATGATGGAATAAAAGCTGCAAACAAGATGTGTGATGCTCATGAAGATCCTCAGCCTTGTCAAGATCAAAGGAGGAAAAGGGGATATGTACATGAAGGACAATAGGATAATGGATGGTAATGATAGGGGTTCGATAGGATAATGAAGGGAAATAGGATATGAAGGAGGAAACCTGCCCCCAAGTGTGGTGTGCAAGAAGTTCATAGATTACACATGATGCTTGTTTGCCAGGTTTTTATCATGGTACTTGCCCAAGGCGCCTGTTTGCCAGGTTTTCACCAGTGGATGAATTATTTTTGCTTTACTTTTTTTTATTTTATTTTATATTATTTTATTTTTTCACTTTTTTTTTCTTTTTTGGATTTTGACTTTTTCAATAGAAGATGGACACATGATAGGGATGGAAGAAGGACTCAAGCGTCTTTTTTTTTTTTTGGAAAGTAGCCTTGAAAAAAAAGGACCATGACCTTTAAAAGCATGCTCAAAGACGTTGGTAGGATAAGGACATGGAAAATGAGATGAAACTAAAGCAAGGATTTATGTAAAGGATTGGACCAGAGGGATGGAAGGATGGAAAATATGCATTGGATAATAGATAGGGTATTGGAAGAATTGGGCTTGAGTGGATGGAAATGTTGGCAAGATCGACATTGGCACACACCTTGAGGGGTGATGGACTGACGAAGGACAAATGTATTTTGGATATTGAGATTTTGACGAAGGAACAACTATGGATTTTGGGACATAAGGGCCCAAAATGGATAAAGAAGGTGATGGAGGAATAGACTTGGAATATTTGGATTACCAATTTTGATGTTTCTTTAGGCTTTTGTGCTTCAAGGAGCTGCTTAGGGATCCATATGGTTTTTGATTTTTCATGCTTTTGTTGTTCCTTGGAGTGCACTGCTTGCACAAGGGATTTAGGAACCCATATATATTTTGACTTTGCTTCATTTTGCTTAGTGGGCCTTTGTGGCCTTTTGGATTTTTCTTTTTCTTTATAGATCATATTGTTCTTTGTTTTGACATGTCGATTAGATTGGACATGTCGATTAGATTGGACATGTTGATCCTTGAATACATGTGGATTTCTAGACTTATGACTTTTATACTTGGCATCCAAATTGCTTGGAGGGGGAAAGGAATGCATGGATGGATATGAATGAAATGGAGTTCTTTTGGATTGATGAAATTTACTCAAGGATGTGTGCCTTTTCTGACCTTTCATAGAGGATGAAGGGATATAAGGACCTACGATGGATGGAAGGTATGATGGGGAAGGGATATGTTTGGATTTTGAAGGGATGTTGGATTTAGTAGGGGTACCCACATCTTGAGGAATTTCACTGAGGCCATGACCCTTAATATTTTCTTTATCATGAAGGGATTCTTGCTTATGGATGTCTACTCCCTTGCCTTTATGAATATCTTGACTTGTAGGATACTCTTTTCTTTGAGAAGAAGACGCGAGTCCATTATGAGGTGGATATGATATGAGAGAAATAATGAGATCTTGAAGTGGATCGGATTGCACCAAAGTGGAAGAACCCATTATGCATGTTGAGGGTTCATGAACATCTTGTACTGACACATTAGAATCATGAGGGGGACTAGGATTGTGTAGTGGACATGGTTCAATGACAGGCTCTTCAATAGATGGAATGGGAGAAATAATGGGATCATAAAAAGAAATGCGATCTTGGAGTGTATATGGAGCATTAGGACAAGGAGATGGAGGAACAAGTGGATCTTGTGGAGGATCTGAAGGAATAATTTGATCTTGACAAGGAGGAAGATCATTGGAATCCTCTTTAAAGGTGCTTTGCTCTTAACTTTTGATGGGATCATCATAAAGGATGGAAGGGATATCTTGATCTTTCTTAGGAAGTGGAATGTCAATGGGATTTGAAAGGACATTTTTTTTATGAAATGGAAGGGGATCATTTGGGATTGGATGGACTGGGATATCCTAATCTTTCTCAAGGAATGGAGTGTCAATAGGACTTTGGATAGGATGGACAAGAATAGGGGAATCATCATGAGTGTCTGGGAACATGGGGTCTTGGTCAACAATTGGATGGGATGATAAGGTTTTGGGATCTTGATCTTGATCTTTTTTAAGACACGTTTCTTCATGCTCTAAATTATCCTCTTGACATGAGGTTGGACTTTGGATATGCATGGAGGATTCTGACAAGGAATCAATGTTTTGGCCCGAAAGAAATGCACTTTGAACATTTGTGATGGATTCTGGCAAGGAATCAATGCTTGAATATGAGGAAGAGGGACTTCAAATGGGGTCCTCTAAAACAGGTAATGGCAATAAAGTGCATGGTGGCATTGGGTATTGTATTTCTAAAACATGACAAGGATGTGCATCATGAATTGGATTATCTTGGCAATCAATTATGGATAGCTCTTGGATAATTGCATCCTTGGGTGTATTATTTGATGAGGACAATATGGAAGGTTCTTGTGAAACTTATAGAGGTGTAGGGATAGATGCCACTGGGGAGTCAATTTTCTTGTGGGGAGATGAGGCATTGCTAGACATAAGTGTATTATTTTGATCTTACTCAAAGAACTCACTTGGTAATTTCCTTAAGATCATTGCAATAAAGCCACCTTTCTTTTGAGGTTTTGACATAGTTGTATCTGGAATTTGAACTTGTTTGGCAAGGAGTTGGTTCTGATCTAATGTCATGTTTTGATATTGGACTTGGTTCAATTGTTCTGACATGTTTGAAACTTGGGTTGGTTTTTGTTGCAACCTTTGTTTTTGAATGTTTGATTGTAGTTGTTGACATTGATATGCTGATTAAACTTGTTGATATTCCACCATTGGTTGAACTATTTGTTGACATTGTATAGTTGGTTGGACATATTGTTGAAATTGGACCATTGGTTGTATTGGTTGTATATGTTGAACAATTGGTTGAACCATTGGTTGTATTGGTTGAAAATATGATTGATAGTAAACACCTTGTTCTTGTTGTGGAGGCACATAATGTTGAAATTGATGTTGTCTCTTTTCTTGAAATTGTTTCATCATCTCTATTTGGGAGAGGAGAGCTGGTATGTCTGATCATTCAAGAAGAGATCTTACATCAATTGGCTCAATCTTTGGATTTTGACTTGGAAATTTTTGAAACATTTTGGACATTTGTGATCTATTCTTCTCAATGTTTTTCACTCTTTGTTCCAATATCTCCTCTTCTTGAGCTACTTTCTCCTCTAGTTTTTGTATTTGGATATTTACATCATCATGATAAGTTTGATCCAAGTTCTGAGACATGTAGAGATTGGATTGACATGATTGATTTCTCAAGTATGATGGCATGACTTCATAAGAAGGTTGAGATCTCATTTCAACAAACATGTCACTATGCAAATGCAATGTTTTTTTTTTTTTGGAATTTTTGAAGGATAATATATGATATGCCACTAAATGCAAACTAAATAAATGAAAATGCAATCTATGGCAAGAATGCAACCTATGTTTTTGGTTGATTTTCAAGATTTTGACAAACTTTTGAAATGCAAATCTAAAAAGAGACCCTTAGGAAATTGGAATGATGTCTAGACCTCAAAGGACAAAAGAACCAAGTGATAAAAGGACAAGATGACAATGTCTCCCCTATATGCTTGGATACTAAGCTAGGTTTGATGAAATGACATTGATGACAAGGACAAAAAGGTTTGATAAGGTCTAGACTTCCTAACAATGACTTAGGGTTTAACAAAGATTTGAATTACTCAAGTATGACAAAACCTAGCTTTGACACTATATGCAAAGGGACAATTACTATGCAAATGACCCTAATATGATATGATAATGATCTAAGCTTAATGAAGAGACTTAGGGTATGCAAACATGAATGTATGACAATGTTATTACTCTACTGCAAGAGGACACATGCAAATGGATGACCCTTATTGATATGCAAAGGAGAATGACTTAGATAGAACTTAACCTTGACAATGAACTTGCAAAATGCAAACTTAGAATGCACCTAAATCTAAGTGACATGAATGTTGAGACAAGATTTTGACAAGTGTTTGACAACCATGTTTGAAGATGTTTTGAACTTTGTTGGATAAAATGTTCTTGTATTAAAACTTGTTTTTGAATCAATTTGCTTTGTTTTGAAATGAGATACAATTTCAACTTTTGACAATCAAAGAAGACAAGATGTTTTAACTTAGACTCAAGACAATCATGCTCATTCCCACATTTCTTATGGTAGGCAAAGACATTAGGTACTTGAGAGGTAGATTCATTATGGGATTCAAGGAGAATACATAGATGCTTGACCCCACGGGCTCCCCTCCACGACACTCACTTCTCAGGGCAGCCAAGCATCAGTCCCCATGGAAATCTCCCCATGGCGAACTTAGTATCTCTTCCAAGTATCCAAACTTGTCCTTCTCAAGCAACTAGAAGGGTTTTTGGCCTCTAAAACAAGGTGTTTAGTAAGGATTTCTATTAAGCGTTACTCCTTGATGTCACACAAGCGTGATTGAGACATTAAGCCCACCAAGATACCAAACAAATGTAGTCATGCAAGCGTGATTGAGACCGTGAGGTCCTACTTAGATGTTGATATGAGAAAGAGTTCAAGGGTCATCACTTCCCAAGTAACTGCAATTCCCACGTAACCCTTCCTTCAAAGCTTTCGCTCATCAGGTATTTGTTTATAGTGAGTTAGAATGCCAAGGTATTCTAGCCATACTCACTTTGGGTCATTCCCTTCTCACGATTATCACTTTCTTGCAAAAGCAAATGGTCGGGAAGGTAGGCCCTCTAAAGGTGACACACAATCAAAGACATGAGCATGGTATTGAAGATCTGGATTTCTGATCACCCTAAGAAGGATGAGAGCATACTCTCCTACTCCAATGTCAAACTTGACAATCAAATCAAGCAAAGATTCATTCCATCCTATTTAGAAATCACTAGGTGCCTAAAAAAAATAATTGCAAACACAAGGTTTAGTTGTAGTCCAAGGCGACCTGCAAAAACCCAAGTTAGAAGTTTGAGGTGTTTATTCTTTGACTATTGATTCTGCATAAACATGTTAGGAGTTTCATTTGTAGTCTTTGCCATGCATATGCCAAGATGTTGCACAGATAATTAGTACCAAAAACCAAAAAATAGAAAGCAAAATGCAAAAACAAAACAAATTTTTAAGCAAAACACTGCCTTTTAATCTCTGTTTTGGATTTTACATCGGCGCAGAACTCATGACACAGGCGCAGAACCCATGACACAGGCATAGAATGTCCTTTACACAAGTGCAGAATGCTCAACACAGGCGCAAGTTGTCTTACATAGGTGCAGAAGTCCCTAGAAAACCCCGCACTGCCCTGTTTTTGGTTTTTTTGACCTACAAATCAACTCAAAAGCACTCAAAAACACAGTTAAGGGGTTAGATGGTTAGTGTTCACATTGGGTTCACCAATTAATGTAGGTTAGGAAATAGGAAATCATCACAAGCATATATAAAAACTAACCATTAGCTCAATCATGAAAGCTCATTGCAATGATCTATCCTAAACAACACTCAATAGAGACATGAAATAAAAACATTCAAAAACGAAAGATTATGCAAACCAAATGCAGACTTGAATGCTTCTTCCATGCGGCTCCATTGTTCTTCTTTCCTCTTCAAATAGTTTGGTTGTGGATTTCACCTACAAGTGCACATACATGATTGAAAGCAAGTAGGTAAGAAAATTGCTCAAAAGTACTCGAAGCGTGATTGATTAGAAATTCGATAATCTGATTAGGGGCTTTGATTGAAGAAATTCATCCAATTTATAGAGAAATTCATTCAATTTATAGACAAATTGGAGAAATGGATCAAATTAGCATGATTCAACTCAAAGGGAAATTGCAAATCAATTATGTCAATTATGACAAATTATGACAAATTATGCACCTTCTATGCAAAAATTGATTGATTGATAATTCATGACAAATTATGACAAATTTCTATGTCAAAATTGATTGATTGATAATTATGACAAATTATGACAAATTGAAATGTCATTCCCATGGAATTAGGAGATGAAATAGGAGGGAAAAGAAATTAGGAATTTAGAAAATAAAAAATTAGAAAATTGATGAAAATCAGGAAATTAAGAATTAGGTAAGTTAATTAATAATTTGTCATTTATTAATTAATTCACAAAAAAGAGGAATAATTAGCCAATTAAATGAACATTTAATTGCGATGAGAAGACTTAGGATAAATAAATAATTTATTAATCCTAGAGGAAGAAATGACACACAAGGTTTCATGATTAAATCATGAAACCCTAAAAGATGAATTAGCAATGTGAGAATGAAAATTAGGTCTTGATTGAAGATAATTGATATCGATCATGATTTTGAATTAATAAATGATCAATGTGATAAATGATTTGATTGATAAATGCGCCAATTGACGAGGAACAATGACTAATTGATCCAAATTGACATGATTGAGAAGGATGACGATGATCGATGACAAATCGATTGCAAAATTGAAGAGATTGACAAGGACAACGATCGATGACAAATCGATCGCAAAATGACAAGATTGATAAGAGGACAACGATTGATGACAAATCGATCGCATGATGATAAGATTGACAAAAGGATGAGAATTGACGATCGATGACAAATCGATCGTGTAATGATAATATTGATAAGAGGACAAAACCCTAATTAGTATTGACGATGTCCAAAATGATGACAAATGAACACGCACATTGATGCGATAGGATAAGATTGACCAAAATCATGACTGAAGATTGTTGTCGACGAGACCAAATTTGAGAGCGAGATGAATGAAAAATGTAGAAGAATGACTCGATGTTTGCAAATGATAAAGACCAAGTGCGCAACATGGAAGAAATGTTAATGCGACGTAAAAACCTAAAATGAGGCAATGCGCAAATGTTAAAGTACGACTCCGCAAGCGTTGACCATTTTTAGGTGTCTACAAGTTGCTTAGAAATCTAACTTATGCTATTTAATAGTAAGTAAAAAGTTATGATCCTATGTTCTATGGTAGAGTATTTTATTGACTCAAGGAATTGGTATCATATCACACACATTTTTTAACATGATTGTTTGGATATGAAGCCATGTTGCACAAATATTCTACTATAGTGTGAGGTGTGATATTTTATTGTTATTTGAGAGGGAGTATTTGGACTTTTGAACATGATTTCATGTTACTAATTAATATGAAGGGGCATGTTATATCATTTTAATTTTCTACACGGTTTCTATGAATATCCCTTTAATTGGGCTAGAATAATTTGCACATATAGTGTTGGAGTTTGGAGGAATTGATTATGTGTTGCATTGATGTTTTGTCATTGATGACAACACCGGTTGTTTTGGTTGTTTATCGATTTTCGGTTGGTTCTAGTAGAGTGGTTGGTTTATGATATTGATCTGGTATGATCCGGTATGCTTTGGTTTATGGAGTTGGTTTGGATTTGTCATTCGTGCTATTCAGATGTGTATCATGATCAGTTGGTTCGGGATTCGATGACTCTAGAGCTATCATTTGTTCTAGTAAGCCTTTTGGTCACTGGTAAGGGTTTTACTAGTAGAGCTTTGTTGAAGATATTTTGATGCACGTGATAAATAGTGTTGGTGCGGCTTCTAGATGGATTTCAAGATGCTATTGGTTATCTTGTTCATGTTCCAGTTCATCGGTGGTATTGGATTTGGTTTATGGTGACCTATTTTGGGTCCGGTGTTATCTAGGTTATGGACCGGTTTATGTAACATGTTGGAGGATGTTCCTGATGCGTTACTAGTGGGATTTAATGATTGGTTCATATTGTTTTCGGCCTAAGATGACTTGGTTGATCATTGGATTTTGGGTTTATGTTATGAACTTATTGTATTATCTTTTAGGTAGTCGACCTAATTGTTTAGGTCCCTGGTTGGTATAAATATGATGTAAGGTCTCTTTGTAGATAATGGGCATATGGGATTATGGTTATCTAGGTGCGAATAATGTTGTAATCATATGCAGAAGGTTTGGTCGATCATAGGTGATCGAATTGGGTTTGTAAGAGAGGTTTGAGACCTCCAGTATTGAGGTTAACCAGAACTGTACTCAAGCATATGAGATGTTATACTTGCAGTTCAATCTTCATTCTGGGTTGTAGTCTGTATTTATTTTGTAGTTAGTGAGGCTCCTTTTTGTGATGAGAAATGAGCTCTATGCTCTTGGCATTCTTGCATGTGAAGGCCCCTCATATTGTAATCACATACTTACTGCAAAAGTATCATTTGACTGTGGGTAGGCTTCCCACTATGGTTTTTTCCTTTACTAGGTTTTCCACGTATAAATCTTGGTGTCATGTGTTCTGGATGGATGGTAACTATTATGTGATTTATATTTATATTTAATTGCTATATTTGTCATTCCAGTATTTGGTTTATGCATTCTAGTATTGAGTTTATGTGTTCTAGTAATAAGGATTTGAATTCTTAAAGTTTTGTAATCTGGTGACAACTGATTTATCCCCCCTCTAAGTTGTCCTCTAGTTATTTGAGCTGTCTAACAATTGGTATCAAATCTTGGTCCTCTTTACAAAAGCTTAACTATTTGAGGAAGATCCTATGACATCTAGCAGTTCAAATTCATCAAATACATTTGCAATTGTTTTTCAGAGAGAAATTCCTAGGCTTGATGGAACAAACTACAGGGTATGAAAGATTCAGATGGAGACTCACCTGAGATGTCTTGGAAAGGAGATTTGGGAGATCACTGAGAATGGTGTTACATCATTTAATATAGCATCTAGCAATGCTCCTTTGGTGGGTCTGGATAAAGAGGTTGAGAATGATTGTAGAGCTATAAAAGCCCTTTTGTGTGCACTTTTTGATAAGCAAACAATGGGACTAATTGATAAATCAACTACAAAGGCTATATGGGAAAAATTGGAGACTCTGAATGAAGGTGACCCTATTGTTAAAATTTCTAAACTTGATGGTTACTTGGTAAGGTATGAAAACTTGAAGATGGAAGAAGGTGAAATGATTACTGCTTTTATGGAGAGAGTTAATGAAATTGTTTTGGAAATTCAATGTTGTGGTGGATCTCTGAGCGAAGATGAAATAGTTTCTAAAGTATTGAGAGCTTTTCCATTGGCTTATAAGATGAAGGCTACTACAATTAATGAGTTGAGAACTATAAAAAACACCTCTGTTAATAGGGATACCTTGGTTGGGAAGTTATCTACTTTTGAGCCTGAGGAATTTGGACCTTCTGAAGTTGTTAAATCTAAACCTACTTTTCACGCATCTACATCATCTACCAACAAGAGTGATTGGAAAGATTTATATGTGAAGGAACTAGAGGATATGAAGAAAGAAGATGAAGAGCTTGAGCAACTTGAAGCCTTATTTTCTAGAAGAGTACCTAAAGGACCGACAAGAAGTAAGTATGAAGGATAATCACCTTTTAAATGCTTTGTATGTAATAAGATAGGTCATTTTGCATCTAGATGTCTTGAAAGGAATTCAAGATTTGAAGAAAGAGATACAAGATCTTTTAGGCCTAACCATGATTATCAGAAAAAGCATAAGTATAGGAGAAACAAAGACAAATCATGTTACTACGAGGATGAGGAAGGTGTGACTGATTCTAATGATGAACCAACACAATATTCAACCAGTGGATTCGACAATGGAAAGGAATGAGTATTTTTGGCTATCAAGGAACATGACCGGTACCTGAAGAAAAGGCCCTTGCTGCTAAAATTGAAGACAACGATGAATGGGTAATTGACAGTGGATGTTCACATCATATGACTGGAGATAAAAGGAAATTCTTATCTATGCAAGAATTTGATGGTGGTCTGGTTAGATTTGGAGATGACAAAGCATGCATGATCAAGGGAAGAGGAACAATATCATTGGATGGTAAGCATAACACTGATAATGTTTATTATGTTGAAGGTGTAAGGCATAATATTTTGAGTGTAGGATAGTTGGTGGATAAGGGATTTTAGTTATAGTTCAAGGATGGGAAATGCAAGATTATCAAAAAATCTGGATTGGAGATTGCAGCCAGTACACATACTAAAGGTAATATCTTTCATTTCAACTATGGTGAGAAGACATGTTTGATTGCATAAATTGATGAGAGTTGGCTATGTCATAAGAGGTTGTGTAATGTGAATTTTGATTGCATTGTAAAGACCAGTTCTACTAAGGTAGAGAAAGATATACCTAAGATTGTAAATCCCTATAATCCGATATGTAAGGAATGCCAAATGAGAAAGCAAATCAAAACTTCTTTTAAGAGTATACAAGACAAATATAATGATGTTCTTGATCTTATTCATATTGATTTGTGTGGTCTTGCTAGAATAAAAAAAATTCAGGGTGATAGATATTTCATGCTAATCATTGATGACTATTCAAGAATCACGTGGGTTACTTTTCTAAGGGAGAAGTCTAAAGCATTTGAAAAGTTTAAAATCTTTAAAGCTAAAGTTGAGACAGAGACAAGATTGAAGATTAAATGTTTAAGGTCAGATCAGGGTGGAGAATTCACATCCAGTGAATTTAACAACTATTGTGAGAAGAATGGGATAAGGAGATAGTTGTCTGCATCCCGAACATCTCAGCAGAATGGAGTTGTGGAAAGGAAGAACAAAACTATCTTAGATGCAGATAGAACTATGACGATGGAAGATAATATGCCTCATATCTACTGGAGAGAAGCTGTAAGCATGGTGGTGTACACATTCAACAGAGTTCATATCAAAGGAGATGTTGGTAAGACACCTTATGAGTTATGGTTTGGTCATACACCTACCATTAAGTGTTTGAGAATATTTGGTAGTAAAAGCTATATCAAAAGAGATGATTCCATTGGAAAGTTTGATCCTAGATGTGATCAAGGAATATTTCTTGGTTATTCTAATGAAAGCAAAGCATATAGATGTTATAACAAAAGATTGCAGAGAATTATGGAGAGCACAAATGTCAAAGTGGATGAGCAGAACATAAGTCAAATCAAAACTTATGAGAGAGAGTCGATAGTGGAAATGATCATAACTGAACTGGTAGCACCTAGACCAGAACAAAATATTGAACTAGTTACTCCACCGGCATCAAAAAATTCAATAGTAACTGAAGATCAGGATAGAGGAATAAAAAATCAGAAGACTCCTAGGTATGTAAGGTTGAATCATTTAGAAGATCAGATCATTGGAGACAAAAGAAAAGGAGTGATGACAAGAAGAAGGTTGGTAGCTGATGAGGTATCTTTTTTTTATCAAGTTAAACTAACATCAATAATTGAAGCTTGTAAAGATGAAAGTTGAATGAAAGCTATGGAAGAAGAATTAGATTAGATAGAAAAGAATAACACATGGACTTTAGTTCCCCGGCCTAAAAATAAGAATGTTATTGGAACTAAATGGGTTTTTAGGAATGAATTGAATGAGGATGGACAAGTTGTGAGGAATAAAGCTAGATTGGTTTGTAAAGGATATTCTCAGAAGGAAGGGATTGATTATGGTAAAACCTTTGCACCGGTAGCTAGAATTGAAGCTGTGAGATTATTTCTTTCTTATGTTGCACATAAGAACTACAAGGTTTATCAGATGGATGTTAAGTGCTCATTTCTGAATGGAGATCTTGAAGAGGAAGTTTATATTGAGCAACCTAATGGATTTTCACTTTCAGATGACAAAAACATGGTTTGCAGGTTAAAGAAAGATTTATATGGACTGAAACAAGCCCCTAGATTTTGGTATGCAAGACTGGATAAATATCTTTTGAAGCTTGATTTCACTAAAGGTAATGTTGATAGTAATTTATATTATAAGATCACTAATGATGACATATTGATTATTGAGGTATTTGTTGATGATATCATTTTTGGAGGTGAAGATAAGTTGTGTATGGAATTCTCTAACAATATGAAGAATGAATTTGAGATGTCTATGATTGGGGAGATAAGACATTTCTTAGGTTTGCAGATTACTCAGACTGATAAAGGTATTTTCATCTGTCAAACTAAGTATGCTAGAGAGTTGTTGAAGAAATTTGGTATGGACAATTGTAAACCAGTTAGTACACCCATGGTTACAAGTGAGAAATTGACAAGGAAAGATGCATCTACACCGGTAAATCCTACAAGCTATAAGTCTATGTTTGGAGATTTTTTATATCTGACTTAGACTAGACTAGATATAATGAATGCAATTTGTATTGTATCAAGATATCAGAGTGATCCTAGAGAAAATCATGAGAGTGTGGTGAAAAGGATTTTCAGGTATTTGTAGGGAACACCTGAATATGGTTTGTGGTATCCTAAAAATGATGACTTTACTATATTCATATACAGATGCAGATTGGGTTGGAGATGTTGATGACCAGAAGAGCACATCCGGTGGAGCTTCCTTTCTTGGAAAGAAACTTGTTTCATGGATCAACAAGAAGTAGTCATGCACCTCTTTATCTACTGATGGAGCTGAGTATGTTGTTGCTACTACTAACTATACACAAGTTCTATGGATGAAGCAAATGTTGAAAGATATAAAAGTGGATTGTAATGAACTGGTAGTTATTCACTATGATAACTCTGTTGCTATTGATATATCAAAAACTTCGGTATTTCATTCTAAGACAAAGCACATATCTATCAAGTATAACTTTTTGAAGGAGAAGGTGGAAGCAAATGAATTCAGACTGGTTTATGTGAACACTAAAGAGAAGATTGTAGACATTTTCATTAAACCTTTGCCTAAAGAATCATTTGAGTACTTCATAGACAGATTGGGGGTTTTTGCCCCTCCGGTAGAGACCTGAGTGATCCTAATTGGCATCAGTCCGATATCCATTATTAGAGCTATTACTCATTCCGGATTGATGTGGTGGTGCTACTACTCAAGGGGATTAGTCATCTGTAAGATTCAAAGGATTTGTGATTTTTCTTTGATGTTTATGTCATATTTTTGGCATTGATGTCAAAGGGAGAGAGATATATGTGAAAAATAGAGCTTAACAAAATATCAATCAAAGGGAGAGAGATCAAAACTTCATTGCTATATCATTTTGTGGGAGACTTGTTTGGCATTTCTTGGCACTTGGATGTTTTCCACATCTAGTGTTTCCATCAATGCCAAAGGGGGAGATTGTTGGCATTTGGAGGAATTGATTATGTGTTGGATTTATGTTTTGTCATTGATGGAAACACCGGTTATTTTGGTTGTTTACCAGTTTCTGGTTGGTTTCGGTAGAGTGGTTGGTTTATGATATTGATCCGGTATGCTTTGGTTTGTGGAATTGGTTTGGATCTATCATTCATGCTATTCATATGTGTATCACAATCAATTGGTTTGGGATTTGATGACTCAAGAACTATCATTTGTTCCAGTAAGCCTTTTGGTCACCGATAAGGGTTTTACCGACAGAGCTTTGTTGAAGATCTTTTGATGCACATTATAAGTGGTGTTGGTGCAGCTTCTAGATGGATTTTAGGATGTTGTTGGTTATCTTGTTCATGTTCCAGTTCATCGGTGGTGTTGGATTTGGTTTATGGTGACCTATTTTGGGTCTAGTGTTATCTTGGTATGGACCAGTTTATGTAACATGTTGGAGGATGTTCCTAATGCGTTACCGAAGAGATTTAATGATTGGTTCACATTTTTTCGGTCTAAGTTGACTTGGTTGATCATTGGATTTTGGGTTTATGTTATTAACTTATTGTATTATCTTTTAGGTAGCTGACCTAATTGTTTAGGTCCCAGGTTGGTATAAATCTGATGTAAGATCACTTTGTAGATCATGGGCATATGAGATTATGGTTATCTGGGTGTGAATAATGTTATAATCATATGCAGAAGGTTTGGTCTATCATAGGTGATCGAATTGGGTTTGTAAGAGAGGTTTGAGACCTCTGGTATTGAGCCGAACCAAAACTGTACTCAGGCATAGGAGATGTTACACTTGCAGTTCAATCTTCATTCCGGATTGTAGTCTGGATTTATTTTGTAGTTAGTGAGGCTCCTTTTTGTGATGAGTAGTGCACTCTAGGCTATTGGCCCTCCCGCATGTGAAGGCCTCTCATATTGCAATCACATACTTACTGCATTAGTATTATTTTACTATGGGTAGGCTTCCCACCGTGGTTTTTCCCTTTATCGGGTTTTCCACATAGAAATATTGGTATCATGTGTTTTGGATGGATGGTAACTGTTATGTGATTTATGTTTATGTTTAATTTCTATATCTGTCATTCTGGTATTGGGTTTATGCATTCTGGTATTAAGTTTAAGTGTTTCGGTAATAAGGATTTGAATGCTTAAAGTTCTGTAATTTGGTGACAACTGATTCACCCCCCCCTCTCAGTTGTCCTCTGGTTATTTGAGTTGTCTAACAAACTCCTCCTTTGACTGATATTCTGTTAAATTTCATGTTACTAATTAATGAAGGGGCACGCTATATCATTTTAAATTTTCTATATGGTTTCTATGAATATCCCTTTAATTGGGCTAGAATAATTTGCATATATAGATGATGGACCTTAGGTTTACTATGGCTACTTGAGTGGGTAGGGATGATAGCATATGAGAGTGTTTTATTATATAATTTTAACTATGAACTCAATTATTTTGAGGATACTGAACATTTATTTTGATTATAAATGAGTACATTATTACATTTGCTTGTGAGGGTCATTACTATTTTTTTTTCCTATTATGTGATTATTTAGCCACAAATCTATAAAAAATATTTTTCATGTAAATCTTTTGGTTTCATTTGATTTATTGTTGACTTTAGATAATTTATTAATCTTATTATTGAAATTGAGATTCCTTTCTTTTGTACTTCAAATTTGTTGTGGCTAAGTTAGATCATTTTTTGTATGATTTTCAATCTTAATAGCTCACAAATTAAACTAATTACCCATTTAACACTTCAAATGAAAAAATCTATTTTATAATACCAAGAGAATTGAATTCTACATAATATTAGACATATTTCATCCTCTTAACTGTACTCAAAGCCTTTACATTTAAGTTTGCAAATATCAATTTGTATATTTTTTCATTATGAAATAATTATTAATTGCTACGAATAATTTATGCTAACTTATGATAGTTTTGATCAATTAACCTAAACTAGCTAAAAATAATAAAATTGAAATTCTTGGATCGCATTAAAATCATACTTAAAACGGGCTTAAAGTTTCACGTGTAAATTATGAGACTAAAATATGAAACACGAGAGTTAAGCTCACCGTGTACATGGATTATGTGATATAAAATAGCTAACAGGCAGTTATATAGGCTCAATCTGATGAAAAAAAAAAGTCATTTGCTTCAATGATCATGCCTCCATCACTACTAAGGTCTTAGCAGGTGCTCAAATTCAATGCGATGACTTTTTAAATCACCCAGATTTGTAGATATTTAAATGGGGTGGAAGGAAAATTAATGTGACGATTTCATAAGTGATTCAAATTTGTACATGAAATGAAAGGAAAATTTAATGTGATGGCTTTATAGGTGACCCAAATTTGTATGAAAGAAGAAAGCATTCACATTTTACAAAATTATTATATTGCAACAAAATGTAGTATGAATGCACTATTACATATGTCTAAATGTTATGTATTGTAACAGCTGCATGGATAAGCCCTCTGCTAGTTGTTCCCACCCTTCCCTCTCGGCTCGAAGGGGTCGTTGGAGGATAGACTTTTCAAATTTGAAAAACTTTAACCTTTAGCTGATTGGCATCAATGGTCAAATGATGTGGATTGTTAACGCGGCTTTGAAGTATAATGTTCACATCATCACCATTTATTGGCATACTTTCCTCTAGTTGTTCTTGCTAATTATGAAGTTGGCATGTGCTATCATGCATATGAACTCGGTTGGAAGGACTGCATTCATTAGACAAATCAAGCAAATTGCTCCACATGGATCCTACATTAATGATTATTATTCATGATCCGATTCCAAGGTGGCCTTCTTCATACCCAAGGTCATGTCGAAAGGTTTGATTTATGGTTCACATGATTTATCTTGTTTGATGGATCATTTTGGTAATTATTTCACAGCAGGGCTACATGATCGCCAAATCCCTATCAAAATCTCTAACTTTTATGATAAAAGTTTTTCTATATTGATTAAGTGTTGTATCCTGGATACTTTCTCTACCTCTTTGCATATGTCTCGTGCATGCAAAAAAATTCTCATTGTTAAGTTTCCTGAGTCAACCATGGGTGGCGACATATTCCACTATGAGCCTGACAAACCAGATGATTTTAAACAAGATGTGGTGGTCTGGAATTATTATGTGGAAGGCAAGGTGACAAAATTTATGGATAACCTTTGTGACCATGACAAGAAACTTTTTGCTCAATTTGCGGCTTCTTGGAGTAATAGAAGGGTTATTGTTGAGTGAATCTCCTTTTACATCTCTGAGTAAACCATTTCTTAGGTGGCAGGCCTTTCTCTGGACGATAGAAGGTGGAAAAGGACTAGCGACGTTGCCAATAGTGAGGGACTGAACATATTTTTTAGGGGAAAGGAAGAACAAATTAAACGACGAGGGTTCACTAGGGAGGAGCTCAAACACCCGTGGAACCAAATTTGTCTGATGATTATGAATTATTTCACCCTCGAGGGATACTACAAGGTATTCTACTACTACCATTTTCCCTTGTTGAACTATTTTCGAAACAATGATTTCCTTTGTTTGCCCTTTTATCTTATGCATTCCTTGGAAAATTCTATAAAGGAATCCCTTGATCCTAATAATGTGGATAAGCCTCTCATCCCCCTTTACCAGGGCTTTATCTATAGGCTTTATAATTTCCACTTGTCTCTATCCCCCCCCCAAAAAAAAAATTCATGCTCATTCAACCCCTACTACCTGTCTCTCATCCCCTAGAGGCCTTTGCTAGCAATCTGGCCCCCTCCACTTTGTTTCATCTTTCTATTGAATCTTTTTCTTCCCCCTAGTTTCCCTTGTCCTTTGTTTCTATTTCTAAGCTATCCCCTCACACCTTCCCATCCTCTTCAATCGAGAAGGACAAGAAACCCATCGCAAACAAGGGAAAAGGAAAGTCCCCTAGGAAGCCGAAGAGAATTATCCTTGATAATTATTCCTTTGACGAGTTGGAAGAAGATAACCCTACTGCTAAAATGGAGGGAAGAAGGAAATCTCTCAGGCTTGCCTCCAAGGTCTCTACTGAGAAGAAAGGCAAATCTCAAAACACTATGGACTTTGTTGATGATCTTGACAAGGGCAAGGGTGGTGGAAATTTGAAGGAGTTAGTGGGAGAAGAGGAAGCCATGGCCTCTACGGACGCGGTGGATGCGGTGATCCTTGGGCCCCCTTTGGATACTAAGAATTTGAATTCTGACAATGAGAAACCTGTTGGAAAAATTAACTTGGAGGCCCTGGATGAAATTATGGAAATGGTGGACCTTGTTGTTCGTAGGCCCTTTGAGCTAGATTCTGGAACCCAGGCTAATGTGGGGGTTCATGGGGATGATGGAGTTATAAACAAGGAGTTTGACAGGGACAAAAAAGAAAAATAAGGTGGTATGAGTTTGCCCATGTAGGAGGAGCATAAGTGTTGGCATGATTGGCATAACTGATACAGACAAAGAACGATGACTGAACCAGTAAAGGAAAGAATGATGACTGAACTAGTAAAGGACTATTTGTGAGCATATTGTGATGAAGAGATTGAGATTGCATGATTGGATGACTTTGATTAGTTATTTGTGTTGTCATTGATGGAAACTAATGTTTAATATGTTTTATTTTGTCATCTTAATCTTTTTTGGTCTATCGGAAAGAGCTTATCGGTAAAGAAACAGGAAACTGGGAATTAGGACCTTAATCAGGAAATGTGAAAATGTTTTGATTAGATCTAGGGGTTGGTGATGATTGAAGTGTTATGGTTTGGAATGTGAGTTTGTATCTGTTAGACACAATGCACCACTAAAAGGGGGAGGGGGTGAATCAGTGGTTCTCAAAACTTTTCCTTTTGGCTTTCCTTTGTGGGTGACACTGGTTTGTGAATCAACCACAATGCGGACTTACTAGTTAGTGAAGAGACTAACTTAAATGCACACACACACAAGGAGACATCACATAACACCAACATATACAAGGAAAACCCAAGATGGGAAAAACCTCAACGAGCAATGTTGCTGGAGACTACTGCTCCAATCCAACCTCACAGTAAAACACAGTTACAAATTTTAGGGCACCAACCCAAGGAGCACCAACCCTTGACTTTAGGGCACTAACCCAAGGAGCTACAACCCCTAATAGATTTATGGGCTACAATCCAAAGGAGCACCAACCCCTACACCAAGCTACAACTTAGTGTTCACAAAGCAAACTTCAAATGCATAAGTTGTTATCATGTTACAAGTGAATCTTGGAACCTTATCAAATATCTTACTCTGTCGGTGAAGTGTCTTCTCTCCTTTACCGACTCACTCTTCTTCCTGGTCTATGCCTACTGCTTCTCTACTGGACCTAGAACTCACCTTTGGCACATCACCGGTATCACACACTGTCGGTGTAAGAACTACCGGTTCTTCTCTATCACTGGTTGAAGGCTTCAACTAGGTTCACTCTCACTCTCTTCTTAGGTGCTCATTAAACACTTGGTTGATCTTGTTCTTACTTGCAGAAGTCTTCCACTTCACAACAATAAAATATTCACCTTTTCAGCAGCACTAAACAAACTCTTAGGCCTTTTTACTTATAGCCCATATTTCCCGCCAAACGCCAATTCAAAATTCAAGTGGTTAGGGTTTCCTCACCATCCTGGAGGCAAACCAAATCCAATCAGATCTTTCACGATCTAATCTTTCTAACATCTGAATGCATATCTCTACAATAGTCGCATCTCCTCAATCACGCCCTTGATTCCTGGTGAATTGCTTTTTTACCCTCACGATAAATCCTTTGGTCAATCATGAAAGATCTGTCGGGTTGTTTCCTTCATCGCTTCGATCTTCTCAATATCTCTTAGCTGGCTCGTAGTTGTCTTCTAGACCTCGAGCCCGAAACCCTTGCAATTGCTCTATAGAAACTCTGTGATTTGTGGGGTCTTTCATTAAAGCTGACCAACCCTGCAACAACCTTATCGTTGTACATTCTATCTTTATCCAACAATGGGTTTGCCATGTTGACTCCATGTCGACAATCTGCCAGCTTGGCACTTCAAGTCAATCCAAGTAAGATCACCGACCAATCACCCTACCGGTTCCTTACTTCGGCCAGTTTGCTAACCCTTTTGGTCTCAACCATTCTATCAGTTATCTTGTCATATCTGCTCTCATCTTGAATTGTCGATGGAACTTTCAAACCGGTCTCCAGACTGGTAAGTCCAAGATATCTTCTGCTACTTCACCTTGCTTATACAACAGATGGACTCATATATCAGTTACCACTCCTGATGACACCATGTCATCAATCTCCCCTAGGCTCCATCTTCAATCAGATCTTTCTACTTGATGTTGCTCCTTCCTCTACCAATTTGTCATGGTGACATACACACACTTCACACTTCCTTTGTATTGGTAGCTCCACATACCTTTTCTTCCGGTCTTGTGCATAACCCTGATCTCATGCACTTAGGACATTCCTTCAATTGACTGGTGGATCTCGTGTGATCCTTCTAGTGCTCGCCTTTACCTCTTCATTCTTATCTCTCCAAACTAAGATGTACTCAAAGCTTAATAGGAGATAAGCTTCACTTGCTAGATGAGGTAACACCTTGTCTTCTGCATCTCGCAATGCTCTTTATGTGATCTAATGTGAGAATATTTACTGTCAATCATTTCTTCACATAATGACTGCTTCTTCACTCGGTGGGAGTCCTGCTATTCTACAACCTCTTAGCATACCGGTTCATTCTTCTCTTCTAGTGTTGGTGTGATTTAGATAACATTCTACCTCTTCATCACAAGCAATCGCTCAAACCACTTCTCCATCTCATCACACAAGTCAGGTGCTAACTTGTGTACAAATGACTTCTATGAGCATCTTCTTTACCTTTACCAATGTTCAACAACATAAGGTGGTATCCAAGCTATCACATACTGCACTCCTTCATATCAGTGTGACTTCTGTGAGCATCTTCTTTACCTTTACCAATGTTCAACAACATAAGGTGGTATCCAAGCTATCACATACTGCACTCCTTCATATCAGTGTTGCACATACATCTCATCTATCGGTGGTCATCCCATACCGGTTGACATCAATGACAACACAATGCCAACAATCTCCCCCTTTGACATTTATGTCAACACATGTAGTATCTGACATACTACAGAATTCTTCTCCCCCTTTGACACAATGACAAAGGGCACTGTCAAGCTATATTTTTTTCTTTGTATGCGCCGGTCACTTACAAAAAATTTTCTCCCTCTTTGTCTTCATTGGATGTAACACTTCCTTTGATGCCACTAGTTATCTTATCACCAGTTGTTACATCTTCTCAAGTCACAACGCTTGAGATGGGGAACTTAACCATCAACTGACACCAATTGAGTAAGCAGGTCTGAAGTGAAGAAAGACTGATACCAATTGTTGATGTGTCAATGAATATTGCTCTCCTATGGGTCAACTTGCAACACCTTTGCAAATTTCATCTCCTTCAGTTTTGGGTAGTCAACATTCTTATCAGTTCAAGCAAGCTAGCTCTTCATCATGAGCACTTGAACTCCCCCTGACTCATACATCTCTAGGTTCTTATCTCCAGATGGGTATGGTACCGAGACTCCAATCTTCACCATATACCAGTTTAGCTATTCATATGTGATCATCTAATGATCCTTTAACTACATTGTATCTACCACAACTTATGACATGATCCTGGACTTACACAATACCAGACAATGTTGTCATCATCCCAAGAATCAGAAATAGTTAGCCCAAAAGCATGCAAGCCTGCATGATCAATAACTGGGCCAATCATATGTCATTCAGGTATTTTCCAATACCGCCTAAGACACGAACTCCACATTCCAAGCTACCGGGGCTAATGCAATGGATTTCCAACTTCATTGTCTTACATAACCTGCAAGTACCTGTTAGTGGTCATACCAATAACATCCTGCACATACCGATTAACATTTGATACCAATTGTTAACCATTACTTCTTGACACATGCAGTGGTGATCCATCACATATATGTAGGTGTAGTCGAGATAGCATCTACACACATTTTCTCCTTTCATACTGGCAACACTTTCTTCCATGTTGCCTTCTTCTCTGGGGGGGGTGAATGATTATTTCAAAGTACATTGATCCCCCTAAGATTTTGCATCTCCTTTAGGCCTTAGGAGATATCATCTGTTCTCTGAATGCACAATGTCAATCCATGATCTTCTTCCTCCATACCTGCTTCATTTCATTCTTCTTCCCATTTTTAGACTTGGGAGCAGGTCTTTCCTTCTTCTACTAATGGTTCCTCCCACTTCCTGACTTTGCATTACAGCTAGAAGTAGTGCTATAGTAACACACAACATCCATCCCAACTTGATGTTTGGGGACTCTTGCTACATGCCAGTTTGACCATCTTCCTCTGGTCATGTTGTTGTGACTAGCAACTGAAACCGGTGGACCTCTTGTTCCTACAGGGACATTTCTTCTTTGGTTCCATGCAGGTCTTTGATTTCCATATGCTCTGTATGCACCTTTGTGCAGAGCATTGCCATTGTACCATCCTCCATGTGACTGTAGGTTCCTCTTCGTGCATTCAAATCCTCTGTGGCCAAGACCATTGCAGTTATGATAAACAACTTTTGCATAACCGGGAGAGGGAACATGCATGTATCTACTCCTGGATACATTTTGCTCATAAGCATGATTTCTCTGAGATCCTACATTATTCTTTCTAGATCTCATTCTACTCTCCTTTTGCTTATGGCCATAAACATTACATGCAAGACAACAACCGATAAAACATGGCATATGACTTACATATTTATTTTGCCATGCATGAGAGGATCTTGCTAGTTTTGCATCCCCATCTTCTCCTTTTCAAGAAGAGGCCCATGGTTGTTCATTCTAAGCAGATCTTCCATCTGATCCCTTCTTCTTCTCCCACACATGCTCCCCCCTATAGGTGGTACAATTTCTTTTCCCTCTCCCTATGGAAGGTCTCCTCAGTTGCTTTCTCATCTTCTTGCTTCCGATGAGGTTTTCTTCTCCCATCTTCCCCTTACCTCTCGGATCTGTATGAAGATTCCTCCTTACAGTATTGATCTTTACTTTTGTCTGCAAGTCCACACTAGTTGTGGTTAGGTCAACCTTCTTTCAAGGAGCACCTCTAACTAGAGAGCTCTGGCCTTTGTTTTCTTCAAGCAACCACTAAAGTTTTTTGTCTTTTATTTCTAGCTGAGAGGCTAGATCTTCACACCAACATACCTTTATGTCTTTTGCCTGAGTCTTCAACTCTAAGATGCATTTCTTCGATTCTTCAAGGCATTTGACCAACCGGTTTTGTTCCACAATAGCAACATTCTTGAATAGCTTGTATTCTCTTTTAACTCTATTGAGTTCTTCAAGTGTATTTACAAGCTCTCCTTCAAGGTCAACTTCACTTGCTTCTTCATCATTGGAAGGATCTTGATGGTAAGATCTATCTGCCATGGCTTCCTCTTCATCATCATCACTGCTCAACACATCTTGTTGAGGAGAGGTGATTGCCTAGCCAATTTCAGATTCTTGGGCCACAAGAAGTTGATCTCCTTCATCTTCACTGTGGTGGCTACTGGAAGATCTATCTTCCTCGTCTAGATAAATATGAGATGTATTTCTCATATTTCCTTGAAATATAGGATCTACTGTTGAGGGTTCATTTCCATAGAGCTTCTTCAATCTTTCCCATAAGCTCTTTGTTGTTTTACACCTGTCCACCTGTGAAGAGACATCATTTGTGAGTCCACTGAGAATAGCCTTCATGGCTTCTTCATTGCATAGGTTTCTTCTTTCTTCTACACATCTAGTAGGAAAACTGACCTTTCTAGGGAGACCATTAACTACTGACATCCACACATCAAACCCTAAAGAGGATAAGAAAACTTCCATTCTCCAACTCGAGATAGAAAAATTTGAACCATCAAATACTGGGGTAGAGATAGATAGTAAACAAACCATTGTGTCCTTAAGCAGAAATCTACCCAAGTTGGAGAACACTCTTCTAACTAGGAACCTAAGCTCTGATACCAATTGTTAGACACAATGCACCAATGAGAGGGGAAGGGGGTGAATCAGTGGTTCTCAAAAATTTTCCTTTTGGCTTTCCTTTGTGGGTGACACCGGTTTGTGAATCAAACACAATGCGTACTTACCAGTTAGTGAAGAGACCAACTTAAATACACACACACACAAGGAGACATCACATAACACTAGAATATATGAGGAAAACCCAATATGGGAAAAACCTCAGTGAGCAATTTTGCTGGAGACTACTGCTCCAATCCAACCTCATAGTAAAACACAATTACAAAGTTTAGGGCACCAACCCAAGGAGCACCAACCCCTGACTTTAGGGCACCAAACCAAGGAGCTACAACCCCTGACAGATTTATGGGCTACAACCCAAAGGAGCACCAATGCCTACACTGAGCTACAACTCAGTGTTCACAAAGAAAACTTCAAATGCATAAGTTGTTATCATGTTACAAGTGAATCTTGCAACCTTATCAAATATCTTACTCTGTCGGTGAAGTGTCTTCTCTCCTTTACCAACTCACTCTTCTTCCTGCTCTACGCCTATTGCTTCTCTACTAGATCTACAACTCACCTTCAACACATCACTAGTATCACACACTGTCGGTGTAAGAACTACCGATTCTTCTCTCTCACTAATTGAAGACTTCAACCAGGTTCACTCTTACTCTCTTCTTAGGTGCTCATTAAACACTCGGTTGATCTTGTTCTTACTTGCAGAAGTCTTCCACTTCGCAACAAAACAATATTCACCTTTTCAGCAACACTAAACAAACTCTTAGGCTATAGCCCAAATTTCTCACCAAACACCAATTCAAAATTTAGGCAGTTAGGGTTTCCTCACCATCCTGGAGGCAAACCAAATCCAATTAGATCTTGCACGATCTGATCTTTCTGATAGCTAAATGCATATCTCCACCATAGTCGCATCTCCTTGATCACACCCTTCATTCCTGGCAAATTGCTTTTTTACCCTCACGGTAAATCCTTGAGTCAGTCATGAAAGATTTGTTAGGTTGTTTCCTTCATCGTTTTGATATTCTCAATATCTCTTAGTTGGCTTGTAGTTGTCTTCCAAACCTCAAGCCCCAAACCCCTGCAATCACTCTATAGCAAGTCCGTGATTTGTGGGGTCTTTCATTAAAGCTGACCAACCCTGCAACAACCTTATCATTGCACATTCTATCTTTATCCAATAGGGGGTTTGCCATGTTGACTCCATGTCAAAAATCTGCTAGCTTGGCACTTCAAGTCGGTCCAAGTAAGATCACTAACCAACCACCCTACCGGTTCCTTACTTAGGTCAATTTTCTAACCCTTCCGGTCTCAACCATTCTACTGGTTATCTTGTCATATTTGTTCTCATCTTGAATTGTCGATGGAACTCTCAAACCGGTCTCCAGACTGGTAAGTCCAAGATATCTTCTACTACTTCACCTTGCTTATACAACAGATGGACTCATATACTGGTTACCACTCCTAATGACACCATGTCATCAATCTCCCCTAGGCTCCATCTTCAATTAGATCTTTCTAATTGATGTTGTTCCTTCCTCTACCAGTTTGTCATGGTGACATAAACACACTTCACACTTCCTCTATACTGGCAGCTCCACATCCCTTTCTTCCAGTCTGGTGCATAACCTTGATCACATGGACTTAGGACATTCCTTCAATTGATCGGTGGATCTGGTGTGGTCCTTCTAGTGCTCGCCTTTACCTCTTCATTATTATCTCTCCAAACTAAGATGTACTCAAAGCATAATAGGAGATAAGCTTCACTTGCTAGATGAGGTAACACCTTGTCATCTGCATCATGCAATGCTCTTTATGTGATCTGATGTGAGCACATTTATTGTCAGTCATTGCTTCACATAATGACTGCTTCTTCACCCGGTGGGAGTCCTGTTATTCTGCAACCTCTTAGCATACCAGTTCATTCTTCTCTTCCAGTGTTGGTGTGATTTGGATAACATTCCACCTCTTCATCACAAGAAACCACTCAAACCACTTCTCCATCTGATCACACAAGTCAGGCACTAACTTGTGTACAGATGACTTCTATGAGCATCTTCTTTACCTTTATCGGTGTTCATCAACACAAGGTGATATCCAAGCTATCACATACTATACTCCTTCATATCAGTGTTGCACATACATCTCATCTACCAGTGGTCATCCCATACCGGTTGACATCAATGACAACACAATGCCAACAGTATCATTGTAATATGTATCTAACCGGAGCCACATCATGTTTTGGTTACCAGAAGTCATGCTTATGATTTATGTTGTATTTTCGCTAGGGTTTAAGAAGGGTTTAAGGGCAGGTAAAGAATTCTCTTAACCGGTAATGATTTTTGGTTTGGCGATGATCTACATCGAGTTCAAATGTTGGAGGTGGCATGGCACAACCCACCTAGATGGATGAATTTCTATTTTGGCGTGTTTGAAGATGGAATTTCTTGGGAAACAACAAAGCGCTTAGAAGAGTGTTCTAAGGGTTTGACATTGTATCAGATCGAGTTACTGTCATGAGTTACGATCACTCAATGGTTGATATTGTCTTGTAAAATGTTGTAATGATCTATATGATGATCTGATATGATCTAAGATAATCTGTATTGTAAATTCTTGATGTATCTAGGGTTTAGTAACTGACCTACTTGTAAAGGTTATTTGTGTCGGTTTAGTTGATGTTTGTTGTGTTAGTGGTTTTGAGAAGAGTGTGAAGCCAAACCAAAGTGTGAGAGATCTGTCAGAGTGTACTAAATTTGGAGTAGAATTGGATCTGATCAAGCAAGCAGTTAAGTACTATACCTAGATCATTCATTGTTATTCCCTAATAGTTGCAGTAGTCAAAATCCCTTAACTAGGTAGGTCCTAACAGGCCTTAGATTGTAAATCCCCTAACAGGGTGGCTCAACATCTGAGTTCTAAATCCTCTTGCGAGGTTGATCCTAATAGGTCAAAGCTCCTAACAGGGCTCATCATCTAAATCCCTTAACCAGGTGACTCCTAACAGGGTCTGCTCCTAACAGGACATCTTTGTAAGCTCCTAACCATTCTAGGCTCCTAATAGGGCACATTCCTAAAGAGTGCACAATTTTTGTGGGTGCCAATTCCCACTGTGGTTTTTCCTTATTTGGGTTTCCACATTAAAAACATGGTGTTCATATGGTGAATGCTTTTATGTGTTGTTATGTTTTATTTTTAGTTAATGCATGGTTAATGTACACTTAATGTGCAGACTTGATAAATCATATTAGTAGGTGATTATCAGTAGATACCGATACTGGTAAATGGTTTTGTTGTAGGTTATTGTTTGATTTGGTGAAAGTTTTATAAGGTTGAGTTTCAGATTTGAATTTTTTGTTAATATTGATTCACCCCCCTTCTCAATATTAACCGGATCCTCTAAGATTAACAATAAGGATATTCGAAAGGAAGAAGAAGAGGTTCCCAAGGGTAACCCTAGTATGGAGGAGCTACAAGGCCTTAACAAAGAGCTCTATGAGATATTGAAATGCAACTCTGAGACCGGTCTTGAAAACCAAGGAATTCAAAGAGAAAATCAAGGAAATAAAGTGTAGGCTAGATATCAGAGACAAGTAGATGGTCAACATCAACAAATTCTACCTGTAGGTGCTTCATAGATCTGTGCTACCACTCTCCCACCTATGGGAAATAACTGTTGTAGATGATGCGGACAAACAGGTGGCCAGGGAGCTATACAAGTTCCTCTATGATGACTAGGATAAGGTCCTAGACATGACTAGGGTCCATAAATTGGCCCCTTAGGTCTTAGGTTGCTGGTCATTTTTCTTTTGTTTGGGGTTGGGCCCTCTTGCTCTGCTATTGATTTGTCTTCGATATGTGTTTTTGATGTTTTGAAACTATTTTAGTGTTGTTAAAGTGTTGTTGATAGCTTTTTGCTATGTTAAGGGTCAACGCCTTGGTTAACACTGCTTTTTAAATAAAAAACAACTACATGCTAGTGGGAACATATGTACAATATATAATTTTTTGATTTAATATTAAAAGCGGGCAACTTGCAAAGAAAATGTATAATTAGTATATGATTATGAAATTTAGTTTATGATTTTTTTCTAAATAATAGTTGCATTCTAATAGGCATGCATGCTAAATATGGCAACATATAAAAGACATATTTGACTTAATGCATCATTAGATACGTTCTTATGCACTATATGTTTCTCTTAGGAAGATATAATAATGTAAGAAAATTTATTGTGATAATAGTAACTATTATATCAAATAATTAGCCTTCAATACTAATAATGTAATTTTTGTTGTAAAGACTTCGAAACAATTAAATATTAGAGGCAAATTTTAGAAGTAAATGATAGCATGTTAGGATTACTAAATGTAGCTTCCAACACTTTACCTTACTTACTAATAATCATAATGTTATGAATCTATTTTCGATATTGCTATGTAACTTTGATAGATCTTGACTAATCTCTTGATGTAATCAAAACCAAAGGGTCCCAAGAATGAGTGTCCAAATGTGTAGTCTACACAAATAAACACATAATTAATAGTAATACACCACCAATTGACATAATATTTACTCTAAGAAAATCCTTAATGATGGAAAACCCCAACATTTGGAAGATTTCTTACTATATTAATTTCATAAACATAGTTATAATCTGTCATAATGGTTTCCCATTGTAATGGTGAAAAATTAGGGTTAGGATTAAATTAAGATAATAAAATCACTAAATGACCTAATAAACCAATACATTTGGGAAGGAGAGGGAATCTAATAGATCTAGCCTCAAAAAACTAAGATTCTAATCAGATTCTAGCTCTTTGGGTAGAGCCTTTCTCCTTCCAAGATTAAATTTATTTGATTGTTTGATGATTAGGGAAAAATAGGTGATAATTGAAGTATTATGATAAAAACATTAAGCTATAGATGTTCCACAGAGCCACTGACCTGGATCTGGCCAAAATAAGCTATCTGGAATCAGTTCTCAGAATTTTGGCCTAATTTTCTAGGACCAAGTAGTATTAATTCGTCATGGTCCTCCGAATTTTTTGCCATCGAAATTTGAACCTATTCATCACTGTGAACTCTGTCAATCCTCCTAATTACATCTCTATACTTGTTTTTACACATAGAGAGAAAGGGAAATATGTTGGGAATAGGGATTTGCCTTAGGTTAAACCCCAGTTTTGGAATTAACCATGAAATTGAATTTATAAATATAAACGAAAGACTACAGTAAAATACTTTCCTTTTGAGGGAAAGCATGAAAATGCTTGAAACACTAACGATATACCTTAATGAAGTTTTAATTGACCTTCACAAAGGAATTAGGGTTTCATGTAGGTTGTCTTCATGACTTCACTTTTCGTCCAACGCTTGATGAAAGAATAATTGCTTTCCCACTTGAATTTGCTATAGTGTAGATCTTGATTTCAATTTGTTAGGTTTAAAATGAGAGGGGTAGACCTCCTTTTATATATGTTTACTTGAAAATTAAATTAATTTTTCAGAGTAAGATGACACAAGATCTAGGTATCCACCCAAATTATGTGACCATTATGAGGCCCAAATTAGGCCCTTTTTGAGAGGACCATGGAATAGACCTCCTTTTATACATGTTTACCCAAAAATCAAATTAATTTTTTGGAGTAAGCAGGCATGGGATCTAGGTCCTCGCCCAAATTATGTGACCATTATGAGTCCCCAAATTAGACCCTTTTTTAGTGGACCATGGCGTTGGGCACCGTGCTCTTTATTTAGGACCAAGGTGCTCGGTGCCATGGTCCTAAAAATTAGGGCTCCAGGTTTGGGGCGAGATTGTGGAGATAGTAAAAAAGTAAGTTTGTAAGGTGGTGTGAGCAGAATCAACACTTCAATCAATCTTGGAAACTGAAGCTCCAAAGTGAGGTCTAATTGAGGACAAAATTTTAGGCGAGTATAATTTAGGATGCTACACTTAGCCCCCAATTTAGTGGGAGTATGAAACTAAGCATTCTCACAGTAAAGTACAAAGGTTTGCATTGATCTTTCATCAAGATATCAAAGAGACGATATGCACTAAATCCCCAAGGACTTTAGGATCTTACTACTCTAATATTAAGATAAAAGGAACATCATAAGAAAGAGGAAAGAGAGAGAGAACATGATTACTAACCTAGTAAGATTCATTTACTGTGATGAAAAATAAAAATACCAAATTACAAAGAAAAAGGCTCATTTTGCAAAGTAACTTGAGTATGAAATATGTCATGGTGTGTGCATATAGTGTAACATTGAGAGAAGTGTATTCCCCCACATTAAAGTGATTGTATACACCTTATCAGGAGCAATTTCTCTAAGGTAGCATCCATCCAAATGAAAAGCACCTTACCACAATGAGATGCCCTCAAGAAAGGACAAATCAAAGGATAATGGTCACAAAACATAAAAGAGCACATAAGGGATCCACTATCTTTGGGGTCAGTATTCTCTTATGATAAATAATATATATCATGAATATTTGTATTCAATTGACCACATCCCCCAAAGGTAATGGAACTACAAACACAATGGAAGAAGAGCACATTGGTATTTTGATTCAACATGGAAGAGACCAAAATAGATCTCAACACTTTTCATCGTCCCCAAGTAGACAACACAAGGGAAAACATATAGAAGAATTGAGATACAAATAGAAGAATGTCACAAGAGATTCAACCTCTTTATTACCTTGCACCAACAAAGTAACAAGGATCATCTAAAGAGAGCCTAACATAACACAAAAACACATCACGGGACAAACACGAGGATCTATGACATGATTGAAGCTATTCAAGCAAATCATCTGCCTCCCAATCTTGGTGAACATTATTTTGGGATGGTGGACAAGATGCAATAGGAGATAATTTGAGCATAGTAGATGGAGCTACTACAAGTTCCAAACAAGTATATTGCTTTAATGATGAGTAATTTTTTTGTCACTAGGAGCTAGGGTTAATGCTTTTGAAAAATGTGAAGATAGATCATGACTAACATCAAAAACTCATACATATTATCAAAATCATTATAATCAACATTGTTAGCACAAACAACATCATAATCTATTTCATCATCTAGATTGATAAAAATGGGATCTCTAACATGAAAAAGAGAATGAACTATTATTTTTCTTAATCATTTTTAATCTCGATGATTTATGTTGAACTTCCTCCCTAGGGTTAGGCGAAGGCTAGACAAATGGGATCATGTCAACATGTAGTGTCTTTAGGGAGAAAATGGCCTAGGAAGCAAGTTTAGGAATCTTGGAACAATGTCTTCATTGTCATTCTCTCACACTTTTTTAACCATTCCTTTTAGTCTTAGCTGAGGGTTGTGAAGGTTGAGGATCAATGGACATAGGCTTCTTGTCTTCCTTTAAAGGAGGAGGAATGGGAGAAACCCTACTAGGTTGAGAAATAGGAGATTCCAAGTGTTCTACTTTGTAAGATGTGGGAGGTGGGACTGTGGCATACATGAGAGAAATAAAAGGTGTAAAAAGGATATCGGGTCCATCATGAGTAGGAGGAATAAGTCTAGGGTCTCTAGGCTTACTCAAATATATGATCATCTCATTTTCCACTTTTGATAAGATAGAGAAAGGACGTCACTTCGAGGCTTAAGAAGCTCAAGTTGCTTAGGCCAAAAGTAATCAAGGGTAAAATTTCCATGCTTCGCCATGGATTAGTAAAGACTAGATTAATTGTTATGATAGTGCCATTATGAGAAAATTTTGAACATTTATGAATGGTAGAAAGGATAGCTTTCATGGAGGAGATCCAAGAATATCCCAACTTCACAAAAAATTGATCTGATGTAGGAATAATAAAAAAAAGTCACATCTAAGCACTTAGTACCAACCTTGAGGGGAAGGGTAATAGAACCAATAGTAGGGAAAGAGAAACCATCATACACCTTGATCATAACATCATATTTATCATATGTTAATTGATGCAATTGTAAAATGAAAAGATATACTTTAATAATCACATTCACCATACACATTGGATCAATAAGCACTCCTCGTGAGAATTTTGTTGGATATCATTGGAATATGATGAACCGGCATGTTGATATGATGATAATGTATGTTTTCATTGATGTTAATAAGCTCAAGTGAACTGGTATTAAGAGGTAGGAAGAGATTTAGTGAACCGGTGTCAGGGTTTCACTAAGTGTGACTAGCGGTTGGCAGTCTCAGCTCTAGGGTTATCGATTTGGTGATCCAGCTTGTGCGATGCAATCGATGATACTCTCTGATGAGTTAGCTAAGAGATGTGAATGAGATCGAGGTGCCATGCCATCTTTGTGCGCATGAAGGATTTCCTTGAGGATCTTGCATGAGAAGATCGACTGAGTTTGAAGTCTACCTCGGGAATGATCATTCTTCTTAGCGGTATGAGAAGAGAGCGTGATGGGTTACTAATTCCCATGTGTGGTGATGAATGAACAATGCAGATTGTCTTGTGATTTGTTTGAAATTGTCATACTCTATGCAATATGTTTAGATGGTCAGGATTGGACCGCCTGTGTTGTAAACCTAAGATGCTTAGGGTTTAGGTTTTATGCTACCGACTTGACTGTTGTCTATAAGGTCGATGATGTTTGTTATTGTAAAGTTGTTGGAAAAAGTTGTGTGTGTATCCAAGTGATGAGATACTTGCCAGACCAGTAAGAGGAAAATTGCAGAGTGTGATTGCAGAGTAGAGGAAATGAAAAGGATCTGCCTTGGCATGTAGTGCTGTTACCAGATCAGAAGTTTTACCTGTTGTCTTCTAATCATTTCAACAGTTGGAAAATCCCTTTATCGGGTAGCTTTAACAGGCTTATTGTAAAACCTGTAACCAAGTGATTCAAGGTCATTGAGTTCTTCAAATCCTCTAGCGAGGTAACCTTTAACAAGGTATATAGCCATCCCTTAACCGGGTGATCTCTAACATGATCGGTTCCTAACAGAACCTTATTATAAAGTCTTTAACCGACCTAGGCTCTTAAGAGGGTGAGCTTCAAAATAGTTCAAAAACAAGCTTGTGGGTATTCATCCCCACCGTGTTTTTGCCAATTGGGTTTCCATGTGAAAAATTTATGTGTTATGTGTTATGCATTTTTCATGTGATGTTTATGAAGTATTTGGTTGAAAGATTATGCATGCAGAGTTAATAGGTTATGGTATTGCTAGCATACCACATGCATATGTTTATGGGTGAAGTTGATATCAAGTATTGATCATATTTGAAGTGTTCAAACTTATCAATTTATGGTATCTGATGTCTTACTATGTTTAACTGGTATTGCCATGGTTAAGTTCAGTAATGGTGACAACCAGTTGGTATTGCTTTAACTAGATAATTTGTTGAGAAAGTTTTTGCCTGTATTGATTCAGCCCCCCTCTCAGTATCGGCTGGGGTATCTGTTGTTCATCATTATTCATCAATTCATATCAAAGCTCCTCTAGGTCCTTGGTGATATAAGCTTAACCACTTGAGGTAAAAGATCCTACTGTAATGATGAAGAGGGAAGGTCCTAAGTTCAATAAAGATAACTCTAAGATATGGAAGGACATAATGAAGATTTACATCAAGAGTATTGGTGCTCAACACTGGAGCTATGTTGAGAATGCCTATGTGACTTCCACTGTCACTCTGACTAATGGTCAGAAGAGAGAGATCCAAGAAAATGGGAAAGTCATGGAAGCCCTTATCAGCAGCTTGTCAGATATTGAGTTTATTGATGTACAAGGCAAGGACACACCTAAGGATGTATGTGATGCACTGGAAAACATCTATGGTGGTGATGAGCATGTAAAGCAAGCTAAGGAAGAGAGCCTTAGAGGTAAATTTGAGGATATGAGGATGGTTGAAGGTGAGACCATTCAACAGTATGGCATTAGGATTAAGACTGTGGTTGGAGATATCAAAAGCACTAGTGGAACTATTGGTGATACCACTGTTGAAAGTAAAGTCCTTAGATCAATGTTACCAATCTATGCAATTAGAGTTGTTGCTATCCAGGAAATAAGGTCTATTGATAAAACCAAGGTATCCTTAGATTCTATTATTGCAAAGTTGACTGCATATGAGTTGAATAGCTATGATGGCAATGTTCAGAAGGCTGAGTCAGCCTTTAAAGAATCTATTGTACCATCTAGAAAAGGAAAAGAAACTAGTACCAGTTATAAATCCAGACAATGCAGAGATATGGATGATGAAGATATTCTGATGGAGTTTACAGCTCTTCTTGCTAAAAGACTTCCAAAGGGAACTATAAAATATAGAGGTAAAATTCCTTTTAAATGTTTTTTCCTAAAACACGATAGGACATATAGCTGTTAATTTCCCTAACAATGACAATAAGGATAAACTAGAAAGGTTTAGAAAGTATAAAGGAGGAAATAGAAGAAATTGTCTAGTTGTTGTGGATGAAGGTGTCACTGATGAAGAATCAGAGGATGAAGAAAATGAAGACATAGTGTTTGTAGCAGTAAAGGAAGAAGTGTCTGACAAGAAAGCTCTTTTCTCTCGCATTGACAACTCTAATGAGTGGATAATTGATAGTGGTTGTTCTCACCACTTGACTGGTGACTGGAGAAAGTTTTTGTCTCTAGAGGAATATGATGGAGGTGTTGTAAGATTTGGCAACAATGCACCATGCTTGGTGAAAGGTAAAGGATCCATCTCACTGAATGGAAAGAGCAGTGCAGATGATGTCTACTGGGTAGAAGGTCTTAAGAATAACCTATTGAGTGTTGCACAACTGAATGACAAAGGATTAGTTTTGGAATTCAAAGGTGGAATTTGTAGTATAATTGGGAAAAGTGGTGAACTTATTGCCACTGGTCAGCAGACTAGAGGTAACCTATTTTAGTTGAATGCCAAGATAAGTTGGTGTCTAATGGCTAAGTTTGATGATAGTTGGATATGGCATAGGAGACTCTGTCATATGAGCTTTGACAATATTGTTAAAGCTATTAAGATCAAGGCGGTAAGAGGATTACCTTTGCTGACCAAACCTGAGAATTCTTTGTGCAAAGAATGTCAACTTGGGAAGATGCCTTCCTTAACATTTAAAGTTAAGTCTTTTTCAGTAGAGAATTTACTTGATCTTGTGCACACTTATTTATGTGGTCCTATGAAAACTAGAAGTATTCAAGGAGATAGGTATTTTATGATTCTTACTAGTGATTGCTCAAGAATGATGTGGGTCACATTCTTGAAAGACAAGTTTGAAGAATTTAAAAAGTTCAAAGCTTTCAGAGAATTAGTAGAGAAAGAAAGTGGTAAAAAGATAAAATGCCTAAGTGATGCAGAGCACCATAGTTCCAAAACACATTCACTCAAGAACCCTTCAAGGTTCATTCCAAACTATTCATTTAAGGCATAAAAACAACTTCTCCATCAATATCAATCTATCATCATACTTTCATGCATGATATAGGAGCTCATTAATGATGTCTCAAACATATCCAATCATTTAAACCTTTGCAAACCATTAAAATTCATTGTTCATTGAAAGAATCCAATTCACTATCATCAAAGTGATTGTCATTCACATGACAGTTTTCTATACCTTCACACAGACATTAATAACTTTCAAACCAGATCATATTTGGAAGATCACTTTGATGAGGCTGTACAAAACTAGGTTTTCATAGTCATATCAAAAATTTAGAACAATCCAACAGTTCATTTGTGAGTTATGCCCCCGTACTGAGACCTATTTTTACTATCATAAACAACTCAGAAAAATTCACCATTAAGCCTACTAGGGCATCAGATATCTCAAAAAATACTTAACAAAATGAAAACAAAGCCATACTCAAATGAAAAACCTTTGAGTCTAGTTTAAGAATATGTAAGCCATTATTTTTTCAATGGTTAAATCATGAGATAACTACAAACCCTTTCCAACAACTCCATTTAAGACAGCTTAAAACCAGTTAACTTTCACAAATCTGCATAAAAATGACTCAAACCAAAATAAAATGAAAGTTTATTAAAATATATTTCCAATGAATCCACTTATAGGTCTTAACTCTTCCATATGCATTTGTACAAAACACTGCAACATGACTATTCTCAAGAAACCTGAAAGTTGCAAACAACCACTTTCACCAAAATGTGCATATCTTCTTCATTTCTTTAAGAAATTGACCCAAAAAAAAAGCATGAGATAGAGAATACACCCTTCTATCTAACCATTTCTATATTATAGAGTTTCCAGGCCGTACATGACTATACAAGGCCTGGAAATAGAGATTTAACACAAGAAACTTAACAAAATGCAAGATTCAAACACATCCAAATATTCCAAAACTTTCTCCTCCTTCTCTATTATTCCAATAATTATTTAGTTCGACCAATACAACATATTTATAGACTCTTTGGTAGTTATAAACCATCGAACTACCTTTATGACCCTTCATCTTCCCTTTTACAACTTTATGTGCAATTTTTGCACTTTTACATTTTTGCAAATGTTGCACTTTTGCAATTTTCTTGCAACTTTGATACTTTTTCCTAATGACTCTCCAAATTGTAAAACCCCCCTAAACATGTCCAAATAATCTATTTAATACCTTTTACATACTTGATAGCCTTCTCATGGCCTTTTATACAATTTTGACCATCTTGACCTATAAGGGCCTACATGGACAACTAGGACATAATCAGGACTTGCTTACATTTTTAGGATTCCAAGCCTTACAAATAATTCCAAATGGATTCAAATACATTATAAATGACCTTCAAATATCAATTATATTTCAAATGATGACTTTGACCATATATTTGCCTTACACCAAAGGTGCTCCTACACCATACTACTGGCCTTGAAAGATTTCCAAGTCTCTTGGAAATGAGTAACATGATGCCTCTGCTACATTTTGCTTCAATCAAGACTCCTATCAATGGAGTTTATACTGGCTGCTTCCAATGGTGCATCTCTCATTTGAAGTCCACTCCTCCAAGCTGCTACAAACACCCAACAACTTCTGTCCCTCACTTGGGAGTCCTCTCTTGCTTCTCTCCCCAAGACTCTTGGCGACACACTGGACCTCCTTCTCAGGCCCTTTGGACCATCTCCTATGGTCCCCTCTGGTAGACCTTCCTATCCACCCACTTGCAGCTGAGTGAACCTACACCAAACCTACAACCAAGAAACTTTAATCACAATAATCAAATAAACAATCTCATGGGCTAGGTCCTGGTGTGGATTGCCTCCTTCGGCGCTCTACCCACACACTCAAGCTCTTCTAGCTCTAATACCAATTTGATGTAGAGCACCATAGTTCCAAAACACATTCACTCAAGAACCCTTCAAGGTTCATTCCAAACTATTCATTTAAGGCATAAAAACAACTTCTCCATCAATATCAATCTATCATCATACTTTCATGCATGCTATAGGGGTTCATTAATGATGTCTCAAACATATCCAATCATTTATAGCTTTTCAAACCATTAAACTTTATTGTTCATTGAAAGAATCCAATTCACTATCATCAAAGTGATTGTCATTCACATGACAGTTTTCTATACCTTCACACATGCATTAATAACTTTCAAACCAGATCATATTTGGAAGATTTCTTTGGTGAGGCTGTACAAAACTAGGTTTTCAAAGTCATATAAAAAATTCAAAACAATCCAATGGTTCATTTGTGAGTTATGCCCCCCGTACTGAGACCTATTTTTACTATCATAAACAACTCAGAAAAATTCACCATTTAGCCTGCTAGGGCATCAAATATCTCAACAAATACTTAACAAAATGAAAAAAAAGCCATACTCAAATGAAAAACCTCTGAGTATACTTTCAAAATATACAATCCATTAATTTTTCAATGGTTAATTCATGAGATAACTACAAACCCTTTCCAGCAACTCCATTTAAGACAACTTAAAACTGGTTTCCACCAAAACCTTCATAACTTTCACAAATCTGCATAAAAATGACTCAAACCAAAATAAAATGAAAGGTTATTAACATATATTTCCAATGAATCCACTTATAGGTCTTAAATCTTCCATATGAATTTGTAAAAAACACTGCAACATGACTGTTCTCAGGAAACCTGAAAGTTGCAAACAACCACTTTCACCAAAACGTGCATATCTTCTTCATTTCTTTAAGAAATTGACCCAAAAAAAAAGCATGAGAAAGAGGATACACCCTTCTATCTAAAAATTACTACATTATAGAGTTTCTAGGCCGTACATGACTATACAAGGCCCAGAAACAAAAATTTAACATAAGAAACTTAACAAAATGCAAGATTCAAACACATCCAAATGTTCCAAAACTTTCTCCTCCTTCTCTATTCTTCCAATAATGATTTGGTTCGACCAATACAACATATTTATAGACTCTTTGGTAGTTATAAACCATCCAACTACCTTTATGACCCTTCATCTTCCCTTTTACAACTTTATGTGCAATTTTTGCACTTTTACATTTTTACAAATGTTGCACTTTTGCAATTTTCTTGCAACTTTGACACTTTTTCCTAATGACTCTCCAAATTGTAAAAACCCCCTAAACATGTCCAAATAATCTATTTAATACCTTTTACATACTTGATAGCATTCTCATGGCCTTTTATACAATCTTCACCATCTTGACCTATAAGGGCCTATATGGACAACTGGGACATAATTAGGACTTGCTTACATTTTTAGGCTTCCAAGCCTTACAAATAATTCCAAATGGATTCAAATACATTATAAATGACCTTCAAATATCAATTATATTTCAAATGATGACTTTGACCATATATTTGCCTTACACCATGGGTGCTCCTGCACCACTGAGAACTGATCAAGGAGGAGATTTCACTTCTGATGAATTTAATAAGTACTATGAAGATAACTATATCAAGAAGTAGTTGTCTACCCCAAGGACACCACAAAAAAATGGAATAGCAGAAAGAAACAACATGATTGTAGTCAAAGCGGGTAGAACAATACTGATCCAAGGAAAGTTTGCTCACACTTTTTGGAGAGAAGCTGTGAGCACTGCAGTCTATACTATGAACCAGGTATTCATCAAGAAAGGCAAAGATAAAACCCCCTATGAGTATTGGATCAGGAAAACTCCCACTATGAGTTACTTTAAAGTGTTTGGTAGTAAGTGCTATATCAAGAGAGGTGAGCATTTGAGCAAATTTGATGCAAAATGTGATGAAGGAATATTTCTGGGATATTCCACTAAAAGAAAAGCTCTCAAGTGCTACAACAATAGAACTCAGAAAATTGTTGAAAGTATCAATGTCAAGGTTGATGAATCCCCTGAGGAGCCTAAGGAAACATGCAGCGAAGAAGTGGAAGAAGAACCAGGTATAGCCTTCTTGGAACCGGTTAAGAAAGAAACTTGTAAAGATCTCAGTGTTCCTATACCAGTAGAAGCTGTAGTAAGAGAAGAAGAAGAGGTAAGTGAAGGAGAAGAAGAAAAGCTAGTAGACCAGGCTAGAGTCATTCCTAGATATGTGAAGTTGCATCATGATCCAAAGCAAATCATAGGAGATAAAGATGCAGGGATACTCACAAGAAGAAAAGTGAAGGAGAACTCTTGCATGATTTCTGAATTTGAACCCAAGAATTCCAGAGAAGCTCTTACAGATGAAGACTAGATTAAAGCAATGGGAGAGGAGCTAAACCAGATAGAGAAGAATGCAACATGGTCTTTGGTGCCCAGACCAGAACATAAAAATGTCATAGGTACCAAATGGGTCTTCAAGAATAAGCTAAATGAAGAAGGCACAGTTGTAAGAAACAAGGCTAGGCTTGTATGCAAGGGATACACTTAGGAGGAGGGAGAAGACTATGGAGAAACCTTTTCTCCTATGGCTAGACTAGGAGGTGTTTGAATGCTACTCGCATTTGCAACATTTAAGGGATTTAACGTTTATCAGATGGATGTGAAGTCAGCTTTTTTGAATGGAATCCTGGAAGAGGAAGTGTATATAGAGCAACCAAAAGGGTTTGCCTTATCAGAAGATAGTGACATGGTGTGTAGGTTACACAAAGCCCTATATGGACTGAAACAGGCACCTAGGGCATGGTATGAAAGACTACACTCTCATCTTGTGAAGATTGGATTTCAGAGAACAAGTGAAGATAGTAACATCTACTTGAAATCAGAAGGTGATCAGATTCAGATCCGTGAAGTGTTTATGGATGACATAATCTTTGGAGGAGATGATAAAATGAGTCATGCATTTGCAGATGAAATGAAGAAAGATTTTGAGATGTCTTTAATAGGAGAGATAAAGTTCTTTATTGGTTTACAAATTCAGCAAATGAAAGAGGGTATCTTTATTACCCAATTCAAGTATGTCAAAGAGGTATTGAAGACTTTTGGCATGGAGGAAATCAAACCAGTTTGTACACCGATGGTGATTGGCTGTAAACTGACTAAGGAACATGATTTAGCACTGGTGAATGAAAAGGAGTACCGGTCAATGATCGGTAAGCTGCACTATGTGGTGCACAATAGACCAGATATTGCTAATGCAGTAGGCATAGTAGCTCATTTTTAGAAATGTCCAAGAGAATCCCACTTGGTAGTTGTCAAAAGGATTCTTAGATATCTGAAAGGAACAGTTGATTATGGATTGTGGTATCCATATAAAATAGTCAAACCCCTTGTTTTGGTGATTTCTACCTCCATAAATAGCCAGTATTGAAATTGAAAATATGTGTGTTCTCTTGAATCTTATGTGTTTATAAGATTGCTATGAGCTAAATACAAACTAGAGTTCTACCCTATGTTTTTGAGAAAACCCTAAATGCTTGTAATAAGGATGCTTCAAATCACAATTGTAATGCAAATCTAAAAACTAACGTGATGAATATTTGAAGCTCAATGTAGAGACATGAAAACAACATGAAATCATGCCAAATCCCATAGAAGAGGTACAAACCAATCAATAGTCAATGATTCCCTTATTATTCTTCAATATCTCCTAAAGATCCCATAATTGATGAAAATGTCAATGAAGAATTGATTGATGAATGAATTTGCTGATCTAAGACTTCATACAAAGTTTCTCTTTCAAATCACAAGGATCTGCTTTCAAATTTCTAGATTAAGGATCCTCAAATGATTGAAAGAACCGTCATATATATGAAAACCTAAATTTAAATTTGATAAAAGATCAACTTAGAAATGATGAAATTTAACACCAAGTGGGATTTGAATATGATAAGACCCCCAAGTTAAGCTCCCAAAAGTTAGGGGAAAAGGTTCGGGACCAAGTAGTATACTACTTAGTCCGATCAACTTTTTTTTAATTTTCAAATTATGTGAGCTAGCTTGTTTCTAATGCTAAACCATCTTGATGGCATTGTTGTCACAGATGATGCACCCACTTCTACAAAACAAATCAATACAGTGCTTATGCAATCCTATGCAACATGGAATTGAAACTTGAGTTGTGGGGAAACTCAGAAAGAGAAATGAATCTTCGGGTTATGGGGTGACTCCCTTTGAAATACCTCCTAAAACAAATGATGGGTATGGAAAAGAGTAAAGAGTGGTTTGATCAATCTTGAAAACTAAAAAACTGGTCTAGGAGGTGATACACCAAACTGTGATGATAAAATTGTCATGACTCACAAAAATCTACCAGAAAATATGTCTACACAAAATAATTAACTTCCTAATCACATGAGCATTTATTAGAAAGGTTAATTACTTAATAAACTTGGAAGGAAAATTAATTTCTCAACACAAATTTACCAAAACTTGCAACACAAACTAAGACCTATGATTCTGAAAAAAAACAATGATGCATGCACATTAAAGAGACAGAAGATTCAAGGTTTCAAATGTAACATAAAAATAATCCTATCAAATCTGTTATGAACAAACACAATTATCAAGGAAAACTTATGAAATTCTACAAATAAAAGGAATCCTACTAAAATATAGAACTGAAAAACTACTGCAAATCTCTATATATCAATGTCTGAGCTAAAAATATATGAAATTCTCTTAAGGAAAGAAAAATACAAAGGAAATAACTGAGGAAAAAGCTAACAAGCTTTCCTCTATATACAATAATAAGGCATGCAAACCCTAAAAGAATGAACTACACTCCCAAAAAGGTGAACTCAAGTCTGAAATTCGAGCACAAGGAAAAAGCCTAAAAAGTAGGTGCCAAACCTGCATGAAAAGATGCAACAATACTGCCAAAAAGCCCTCAAGTCAATGTGTAACCCAAAAGACTCTCAAAATAGCCTCAATCTATTGATAACTACTTCAAACCACCTCTGAACTACTGTTGCAACACATCTTATGTCCTATGCATTATTTGTGCAATAAAGGGAATTTAGAATAAATATTAAAGCATAGCCAACATGACTCTCACATTTAATATTTAATATATCTGCATGACTCCATCCTTTATTATGCATATGTAATAAATATTAAAGGTGATTTATAAGAACACCACTTTAATATTTATTTTACATTTCTTTGCTTATGCCTTTATGCATAGAATAGAAAAATCTCGTAAGTGCACTTATTCAATTAATTATTTTATTTAAATAAATAGAAGTATTACAAATAAAATTTAAAATAATCTTTATATTGCTTTTATCCTTACTTCTATTTGTGTAAATAGAATACTTAATTATTATTTATTATATTTTTACATTAATAATGGTATATATAATCATTCTTTATTTTTAATACCTTTATTAATATAATAAAATATAATATTAAATAAAGTAAGTTACATGCACTTAATAAAAGAAACGGGTTTAAAGCTCCCTACGACTGTCAAGGACTAGGACTTAAAGTCCTTGTGGGCTCATGCTCGACCACACCATTACAATTAAACAACAATGTTTAAAATAAAACAAAGCCTATCAAAAAACCTCAATGAGGATTAGGGCATGAGTAAAAAACTTTTTGAAACTTGGAAAACCCTAAAGTCATCTCATTTTGCCTTCCCGTGTCTTCTCGGAGAAGACTTCTCCTCTGGTCGACATGCATCTAGGGTTATGGCCGTAGCTTGAAGTGAACTCGCTTGGAGGCTTTCAACTGGGATTTGCATGATATAAACTCATCTTTGCATGGTATGTATAAGATTCTTCTTCATTGCTCATGCTATTATTTCTTTGTACAAAGAAAAAAAACACAAGTTTCATTTATGCGTATATCTAGGGTTTTCAGTTTGAAAACTGTTTTACATGCCTTTTCTCCGCATGAATCACTATGGCTCTTTTGTGAGAGTGCTTTCACTTTATTGTTGCATGAAGAGAATTTAAAATAGAAGCCCTAATATTAGTTTGTAGTCATTTTGAGGGTTTAATATTTTAAATTATGGTTCCTTCAATCTATTCATGCTAGGGCTTCGACCTAGCTCATTGTTATCTGTTCATGTGCTTCTAGCTACTATACTGATAATGAACAAACACCATATATCATCTATCATTTATTTCTTCTCCACGACTACCTTGTTCTTATGGAAGCTCAATATACCTATCTTCTATGTCTTATGGACTTTACTGTATTTGATCATCTTTGTGATTGGATTTATGATTGCATTATTCAAGGGTTATTCGGACAAATATTTTATCATACATCTTTTGTGTCTTGGGCTGTAGGCCTTTGATGTTAGAAATTGTGTTGTGCACTAATATCTTGAAACCCTTGAGGATTAACTTATGTCTGTATATTTTTACTGATCTTACCACAGTGACCTCTGTATTTCCTTGTTCTGAAGTTTTATCTGGGCATGTATCTGTGATTCCTTCAGGTTTTATCATATTTTGAAAATTGCATTTATACCAGCTTCTAGGTCATGGAGGTTGTTGGATGAACTCTTTGTGACTAAAAATTATGTCTAAACAGTATGATGGTATTTTATTTTTTATCAAAACTGTACAACATCTATTCATTGTTTCTTGTACATTATATAAGCTTTATACTTTGTTCTTGTGTAGGTCTAAAACCTCGATGCTTGACCACCATATATTACAAAGCATTTTCCTTTATTTGACTGTAACTATCAATTATGTTGTTTTGAAATGCATCTTTTTGTTGTTACATTTTTAATGGAACTTGATTTGTGATTTGATATCAGTCTATGACCTTTATTGTTGCTCAGTCTCTTTGTGTTCTTTTCATTGCATCTCTTACTCTGAAATACCTTTCTCCATGAATGAGAAGTTATTGTATTTTGACTTATTGACATTGTGCTTCCTATGATGTTATTCTTTTGATTGTTGATTAACAATTTTGGCTGTGTGGACTATAGGGCTGCCTTCATAGAGAAATTTCATTGTTAGTGTAATACCCTAAAAATGGTCATCTAAACCATGGACCCCTAATCTCGACAACATCACCAAGGTCCTAACCAAAGGCAATTAAATAAATCTTGAGCACACAATTAATTCCTAAAATCATCAAATATCACATGGCAAATCAATCACTCAATATTAACTAAATATTTATTTAATTAATTAAATCATTCCAAGTAAATCATTTTAAACAATTATCTTATTTATTTTAATTAAATAAATCAATTTTCCATAAACCTTCAAAAAAGGAAACAAATCAAGAAAGAGGAATTAATTCAATTAAATAAATCAATTGAGCACAAATCTTCAAAAATGAAAATAAATCAAAAAAGGAATTAATTGACAAAAAAGAATTAAAATTTGAGAAAAGAAATCAATTGGAGATAATCTTGAAAAAACAAATTAAAAATTGATAGATAATCTCAAAGAAAGCAATTAAAACAATTAAATATTAAAATTGAATGAAATAGATAATAAATTAGTTTTTTCTTGATTTAATCTTAATTTTAGTTCAATTTCCTTTAAATCGGTTTTTTTCTTGATTTAATCTTAATTTTAGTTCAATTTCCTTTAAAACTGAGAAAAGTATCCAATCACAATTCACCTGGATTGTGCTTCCTCTTGGAAAATCTTGTCCGCTGATCATCATTTGATCTCAATCGTTGGTTTCTTTCTGAATTTTCTATAAATTCAGGCTCATCTCTCATTCAAAGGGAGGCTGGAGAATATATTGTTATTATACTATTTTTGCTCTACACTCATTGATATATTGCATATTAATTATTTCATATTGATTAAATCATTTAGTTTAATATTGCAATAATATTGTTAGATTAATATTGCATCCATCTAGCATTCATCATGTTCATATAGATAAAATCCTTCGTCTTGATGTTGTCTAGTCATTGGTATTGCTTATAATCTGAGAGAAAACTTATACTTGCATCTTTTAGAAGGCAATGGGTCGATTTGTTATGGTTTATTATTCATTGATTATATCTGACTAACCATGCATGTAATGACTTGATTGAAGTGTTGTGTATTGCAGATACAGATTCTTAGTCCACTTTTCACACACATCTCTAGCACCCACCATGGGGCTCAAACCCACAACTACAAGATTTCTAATGTTTCTTGAACAAATTTAATGTTTAGTTTTTATAACTAATAAACATGTGTTAAATTTGCAGATAAAAATCTTTATTTTTGTTTGTTCTTCTATGATAGTCAAAAAAGGGTCTTGGTTTGGAGAGCATAACATTTTATTTAACCATTGGATCTCAACCAAATTTTGATATGTTGTGTAAACTCCAGTTCTATACAGTTTCACTGAAGGGATTTTTCTAAAGATTTTAGGTTTGAAAGTTATGATTGACAGAGTGCAGGACTGTCATTTTACTTATTCTTCTGTGTCAGTAAAAAATGGTCTCGGTTCGAAGGGATGCTTGTCAAAGAATCTATCAATCAAACATACGCCTACCAAAGAATCAAGAAGAAAATGACTACTGACATATTGGTTTTGCAGGTTTCCTAAGGAGAATCGACTAAACATTGTGTATTCATTTAGTATTTTCTTAGGCACTTAAATTGCTATCTGGTTAAAGAACAAATCTGTCTTCCATGTTTTCAAAAAAATCTAAGAGGTAGGAGAGTATGCTCTTATCTTTTATAGACAATCAGAAATATAGACCCTCTAAACTTTTTTCTAAGTTTTGAGATTTGTGTACCTTTAGTGGGCCTGTCACAGTGGGAAAAAGTAATCACCCTGTGAGAACGACTCAAGTGAGTACAGCTGAACCTAAGCATTCCAACTCACTATAATAAATAGGCCTTTGGTGATTAAAGTCTCAGAGGATGGGATTATTTGAGTTTTCTCTTTAAGATCTCTCATATCAAGCATTTTGTAGGGCCTCGCGGTCTCAATCACGTTTACGTGACTACACCTTATTTCAGTACCTTGTTGGGCTATAGGCCTCAATCATGCTTGTGTGACTTCAAGGGGTAATTTCAAACGGAATTCCTGACTAAGAACTATAAGATAGAAGCTACCCAATTCACCTCTGAAAGGTTGATAATCTTTGTGCAAGAGAGATAGTAACTCTCCCAAGACACTTGCCATATCGTGCCCCCATTAGTATTTGGAGTCAGCTAATACGACTTTGAGAATCCATTGCGTGAGACTCAACGACCGTATTCTAATTAGCTATTGGGTGTGTACCTATGTCAACAAGCAATGGTTTTCTTCTCTAAGCCAACTTCCATAGGGTTGGCATGTTGTGATTGAATTATTATATATCTTGCATGTTTTCTGTGTTTTCATCCCTGAAACTAAAAATGAAATACTAAAACTGGAGAAAATAAATGAAACAATATCAAACAATTCAATGATAAACTCTATCCGTGTCCAAACTAGTCTTTGTCAGTCATCGAAACATCAATCCTTATCAAAAAATGGTAGTCGTCAGTCATTGAAACTTTGTTTGTCAGAATCTCATCTCTGTCCAATCCTTTGTCATATGAATTCCTGATCTTGTCAGTCAAAATAGTCAAAGTTTCCCAGATCAATCTACAACAAGCCTAAAACTAGTTATCATCCTCCTGAGCATAAACAACCTTGATAGTGTACCTTTGCTGTTGCGTTGCATGATTTTGTCGATCATCTTTAAGCTAGTTCAAATGAACATTTTATCAAACCTAAGTCAACTTGGATAATGTCTTACATAGGATAGATCGTTCATGAAACCAGACCAAATCTTAAGTTACTTCTCTTAATTACTACGTTAAATGAACTACTAGCTACAATTTGATCTTGACTTCTGCAACACATCTCACTCTCGGTCCTGTCGGTTGGAAATGCCTGTTCAAACCAGAAGTTCTCGCAATAAAAAGGACAAAGAAAAAGAAACCCCCTTTTCGACAAAAGACAATCCATTCTTCAAAGAAAACCCCTTTTACAATAAATTGTCCTCGTCAAATATACCATCCTCATCACAGATACCAGTTTACGATATACCAATCTTCGATTAGCCCCTAGCTCCCACCATGTCTAGGGAAAGACAAGAAAGAGAAGCTAATAAACAAAACACTCACGATGACTTTAGCAATCATGCCACTGACAGTGATTCATCAACTGAGTCTGAGCTTCCTGAACCTCCTGAAGACGAAGTACATAGATGTCAGAATAATAAAGAATTCCGAAAAATGATGAAGGTCATCATGGCTAGGGAAAAAGAAGACTATTTCCTAGAATTAGCAAAACAAGGTGCCAAACTCCCTACTAGTTATAATGTGGAGGCCCTCGTTGCTAAAGAGGAAGAGACACCAAGGGGAAAAATGAGCAAACAAATGCAAGCATTACAAACTACAGTCACAAGAATAGAAAAAAAAGATAAAATGCCAAAACAATATTCTTTGGACACAATATGCCCATTCCCATTTGACAAAAACCTTTACATGTCTCCATTTCCTTCACGAGTTGAGATACCAAAATTTGACAAGTATGATGGTACCTCAGATCCTCAAGATCATGTTAGAGAGTTCTGTGCTACTTGTATGGAGTTCATGCATGATCAAACGTACCTCATGCACCTTTTCCCAAGGAGTTTAGGAGGTCAAACAATGGAATGGTTTGCAAGTCTACCCAAAGGGATAAAAACATTTGAAGAACTAATCCAACTATTTTTACAACAATACTCATACAACATTCATCACCCAGTCACTATGATAGAGCTTTGCAATACCAGACAAAAGACAGGAGAACCCTTTCTCACTTTCCTCCAACGATGGAGAAAGATATTCTCTAGATATTCACGGACTATCCCAGATCTTGAGAAAATGGACATCTTCATCAACAACTTAGTCCCTGAATTGAAATATAGTGTCCAGATGCAAGTGCACCCTTCATTCAACAAAATGGTAGATAACGCCCTCAGAATGGAAGATGTACTTATCAAAAAGGGAGATATATCACTTTGGAAAGAAACATCGCAAGGTTCTAGCTCTAAAGAAAAGAGTAAATACTAAAAATATAGCAAAGACAACAACAAGAATGTTGTTAGTGATGGAGTGGTAGATACTGTTCAAGCAAAAACAAAATCCATAATATTTAACTTAGCCAGTGGCACACAAGCACTCAAGGCAGCTGAAACTACAATAGAGAATCCCCCAAAGAAAACAAGAGAGTGGTTTAAAGACAAACCTTGGGTCTCAAAGCCTAAGTGTGAGTTTACTCCTCTAGATGAGTCATATGAATCGGCTTTTAAAACTTTATTGGAAAATAATCTAATAACACTACTAGACAACTCCCAGCCCTATGACCCAGAAATTAGACCCAAATGGTGGAGAGAAAATGAGTACTGTGACTACCATCGGAACAAGGGACATAATATAAACCACTGCATGAAACTCTGACATGAAATACAAGATCTCATTGACGCAAGAAAGATCGTTGTGGGAAATCATGCAACTAATGCTGATCATAAGGCCTTTAAAGATCCCTTACCCACTTATGAACAAGGAGATTCCTCAAAATCTAAGGGAGGAGCTAGAGTCAATTATACTTACACTAACAATGATAATGTGATCAACATGATTGAATCTATTCAACCTGAATATTGCAATGTGATCATAGTCTAGGATCATCAAAATCAAGGACAAGCTGCTAATGCCGTGACTCATGCTCAAAGGAAGATTTCTCTCCTAGGAGATAGTTCCTCCACTTTTGATCAAACAACATCAAAACTACCAAATAAACAAACATACACAATCATGGCCAAATCAAAGCAACTAGTTTCATTGTCTTCTCCTGGCTATAGTATTGTTGAACAATTAAAGAGAACCAATGCTCAGATCTCCATTCTAGAACTGCTTAAGACCTCTTCTTCTCATAAAGAAGTCCTAGACAAGGCTCTACTTACCACCAGTGTTCTGAAAGATTTAGACGTAGATCGGTTTCAATCTATGGTAGGTCACTTGACCTCCCCTCATTACCTCATGTTCTCTGAAGAAGATGATAACTCACTGAGTCATCCACATAACCAGCCATTACACATTGAAGCCATGATTCATAAACACCGCGTTAAATGTGTTTTGATAGATGGAGGCACTGGGTTGAATATTTGTACTTACAATCTATTAACATAGCTGGGATTCTCTGAAAATGTTATTGATCCAACAAAGAAGATAATAATCAAGGCTTATGATGAAGAAGAAAGAACTTCTAAGGGACTGGTATCATTACCAATTAGAGCAGGACCTGTGGAGAGAGATATCATTTTTCAAAAACCTGGATCTTCATCTTTCATACAACATCTTACTGGGTAGGCCATGGATTCATGAAATGAAAGCAGTACCATCTACGTACCATCAATGTTTGAAGTTTCCTTATAATGGAGTAGAGGTCAGTATTCCTACCAATACAAGCTATGCCTGCAATGCATTAACGCAAGGTGCTGATGCTTTTGTTCCTAATAATAGAGCAGCTTCCACAACTGAAAGTTCAAAATCTCTGCTAAAAGATTTGGAAAAGAAACTGAAAATCACAAACACTGGCATGGATGGTTACAAGATAGAGCCTATACTCTCACTCACGTCTCTTCCTCCATCACCAAGATAGTCAGGAAAACCATCTGAGGTCAACTCCAAAAGTCATTTATGATGGCACCTTTATACAATCCTCTACTTCTCTTGCAGATGAAATAGAAGGGGATGATGTCCTTAAATCACTCTTCAAAGAAGACAGTGCAGATAAAGAAATACGACATTGTGAGATTTCTCCAACACAATATGGTCCAGGCTATAAGATGCTTCAACACATGGGATATTCAGGTACTGGTCCTCTCGACAAATGTCAAAAAGGTATTGTTGAACCTATTCAACTACAAACTAAGTTGACCAATGATAAAGCTGGACCGGGATATGATCCAAGAAAGTCATCAAATCAGAAACACACACCTTGCCATCAACGTAAGTGGAAGAAAATGGTACTACCTCTAACAACACAAGAAATTAATACTCAACAAACTCAAGAGGAATGTGATGGTGAACAAAAAGAATTACCCACCCAGGGAAAGGAAATAGATGGTAATCAAGTTCCAGTTGTATCGGCTATGATACCACATGAAGTAGATGCTCCAGAGGATATGAGAGATGAAATATACAGAATCAGAGAATTGTTTGCACCACTGAACATTCCAATCATATATACTGGTAGAAAACAAGTAGATGACTCAGAAATTGATTCAAATGAGTATGAATGGGGTCTAGATCACATCTCAGATACATCTACTACATAAATACTTGAAGAACTCAGGGATACCGCAGATGATGCATAAGAGCTGATATGCCTAAGAATGCAAAAGGAAATAGAAGAAATCAGATTAAAATGACAAGAAGACTATGACCGACAACTAAAGAAAGAAAGGACACAAGCAAGTCCTTCACCTACCAATTCTCCTAATGAGATAGGACAAATCAAGTATGGAATCACACAAGAAGAACTAGAAGCTAGAGCAAGAGAACCAGTCATCAGTCTAGAAGAAGTTGAATGGAACAGATGACAGGGGTTAACACAATCGTCAAAGTCATGTCCACAAGTGTGTCAAATGCAAGCAATCAATGAACCAAATCAAGAAGGAACTTGTAGCATCAAGGATGTGGGTGTTGATACTATATATACCTTCACTAAACCACTTGAAAATGAGTCAACAAATCCATCCTATGACTCTAATGGCTCAGACAGGAGCTCTATCTATGACAACAACTATTCAACAACACATTATGACTACTCTATCATGAATAATGAAATATTGTCTATTGTTATACCATGGTTTGTAGCCCAGTCTAAAGTAGACGACGATGCTAGAAGTAGGTCGGTTGAGTTAGGTCCAATAAATACTAACATGAATGACGATAATCATGTCATAACTCTTCCTGGTCTCGAGACACATACACAAGGTAGTATTCTGGAACTTGACTGGTCGGTTCGAAATAATGATGATAGTACTGTGAACTCTCTTGAGCCTGTACCAACCTTATCCTTAATACATCCATAACTGATTGATAATACTCTTTATAACCAACCCTTGAACATGCCTACTTTTGCCAATGACTATACACTAGCCTACTATCTCAATGCAGTTGAACCCATGTACTCTTCCACCAGCGAACAAAATGAAAACATGACTGAAGTAGATATCAAGTATCTTAGTCGCAAAAAGAAGAAAAATAAGAATAAAATATTTGATAGCAAAAACCACATTGTGGCGGTGTCAGACTCTAAAAAAGAGAAAATAAAGGACGTATCCAAAGGTGAAAACCTCTATGAGGTGCCTAAAGGTGAGGTACTTGATATACTGTCGAGCCACTTCTAGAAGAGATCTTCCATATTGATTGAACCAACTTAGCCAGTGAACATTGGGAGTCAAGAGATACCACATGTCATTCATTTAGCCCAATCACTATCAGCAAAAGAGTTAAAAGATTTCACTAGTCTGTTTTTAGAAAAGAAGATTAACTTTGCATGGACATACTTAGATATGCCAGGACTAGATCTTGATCTCATCATGCATCATCTCTCTATTATGCCAGGAGTTAAACCAGTCAAACAAAAACTCTGAAAAATGCATCCTCATGTGGCACTACTAGTCAAAGCTGAACTAGAGAAATTGCTAAAAGTTGGATTTATCAGAGCTATAGACTATGTAGAATGGATATCCAACATGTAAGGAAGTTAAGTAGCGGAAACAACTTCCTACACTAACCTTGAGAGGAGGGTAATGCAAAACCTTTTCAAATCATTACAATAGTTACAGAAAATAGAAATAGATATAATAGCATTCATACCACAACACAATGATTTACATGGGGAAAACCCTTTCGGGAGAAAAACCCCACCCTCCAAAAGTAGCTCAATATTTTATTCAGCAATCAAAACAGATTACAACATACTCGCAGAGAAAGCTCTTCGCAGGAGTATCACTAATCAGAGATTCAGAGGCAAATCAATAGCCATAGGACTCTTACACACAACCTCTATCTCACACACCTCATAAATAGGAGATACAATACAAGAAACCGTCAAACGGTATTACAAAACCATGGGCTAAAACCACCCAATAAGGTGTAGCCGACCTTATCTCCCTTCTAGATGTCCTATGACATGTTAAAGCACACATCAACATGTGTCGCTCCCTTTTTACAGCTCATTTATGTATCCGATACAAATTATTTTTCCTATTTCAGGAGTACAAACTTCCGGAGGCCATAACTTGAGAACCGGGTGTCCGATTGACGAACCGTTTGAAGCGCCAGAAAGCTCGCGAAGTGCTCTATCACCTTGTAACCGCTTTGCCGATTATGGCCACTTTTCAGGGCATTTCAGAGCCTCCAAAGTCCCCAAAATTAAGTTTAAATATTTTATTGCACCCCTCCAAGATGAAAACTTTAATATCTTCAAAACTAGCTGTGACCTTGCGATGAAACTTTACCAGAATGCTTATCTAGCCAACCAGAAGCTTCAGGGAGAGTTTCGCACCATTTCATGCTCAAATGAAAACTTACTATAAATAGTAAGCTCGCATAAATGCAAGGTTGAGACACCATTTTTCTCAACACAACATAGTACCTGTATCAAAAGCAGACAAATCTATTAGAGTTTGCACAGATTTCGGGGATCTCAACAAGGCATGTCCAAAAGATGATTTTGCATTGCCCAACATTGACATGATAGTAGATATGACTGCTGGATATAAGATGTATTCATTAATGGATGGATTCTTTGGTTACAATCAGATCAAGAGAAGATAGCCTTCACATGTGTGTGGGGAACCTTCTGTTGGAATGTTATGCTGTTTGGTCTAAAGAACGCAGGAGCAACTTACCAAAGAGCAGTAACCACTATTTTCCATGATATGATGCATAAAAACATGGAAGATTATGTAGATGACACCCTGGTAAAAACTATGAAGAGATCTACACACATTCAAGAGCTAGGCCTCCTATTAGATTGAATGGAAAGATTCAAGCTCGGCTTACATCCAAAAAAGTGTGTATTTGGAGTCACATCAGGAAAATTACTTGGTTACATAATTTCAAAAAAGGGAATTGAGGTTGATCTTGAAAAGGTCCAAGCTATAATGGACATGCCTCCACCGAAGAATATCAGTCAGATGAGAAGTCTACAAGGTCATCTTCAGTCCATAAGGCATTTTATATCTCAGCTAGCTGACAAGGCTCAACCCTTCACGAACGTATTAAGGAAAGGGATTCAATACAACTAGGATAAAGATTGTGAACTACATTTACAGCAAATCAAAGAATATCTTTCTAATCCACCCATATTAATGCCACCGATTCAAGGTAAGCCACTGATCATGTATATATCAGCTACAGATACTTCACTGGGGGCACTTCTGGCACAACAGGATGACAATAAAAAGGAACGAGCTATCTATTACATCAGTCGAACATTGGTGTCATATGAAATGAATTACACTATAATAGAAAAAGCATGCTTAGCATTAGTCTTTGCATCACAAAAATTAAGGCACTATATGTTGGCACATTCTATTAAGCTGGTAGCCAAGATTGATCCACTTAAGTACCTTCTCAGTAAAGCAACGCTTACAGGAAGAATGGCTAAATGGGTCATGGTCCTTATAGAATTTGACATTGAATATGTAGAACGTATAGCTATTAAAGGATAGGTTATCGTAGACCAACTTGCTGAAGCTCCACTTCAAGATGATCAACCCCTGCATATAGAATTTCTAGATGAATCAATCATGCACCTTACTGAACAATCATGGAAGATGTTCTTTGATGGGTCTTTTACTCAACATGGCTCTGGTGCCGAGATACTATTTATTACTCCCCAAAAATACTCAATTCCAAAAGCTTACAAACTTCTCTTCCCTTGCACAAACAATATTGCAGAGTATGAAGCTTTGGTAAATGGGATCAAGCTGGCCATTGAGTGGAAGATCATGGAATTACACATCTATGGAGATTCTCAACTCATTATCAACCAGATTAATGACCTATATCAGACGAAAGATGAGAAACTGATGCCTTACAAGAGGATGCTGGATGACCTCAAGAAATATTTCACCTCCGTATCATTTCAGTAGATACCCAGAACAACAAATAGAGTGGCAGATGCAATGGCCACTTTGGCATCTATACCAAAGCTACAGGAGTTTGATTTTCGCTTTGAATTCCTGGTGGAAGAGTTACATTACCCTGCTTATGATTCTTCTGAGTCCTAGGTAGTCTGTTCTATTATTGGACATGACTCATCTCGTTATAGCCACATTTACTCTTACCTACATGACCAAGTTGTCCCTGCCAATCTTTCCCAAAATGAAAAAAGAAACCTAATCTGAAACGCGTCATGGTACGTCATCATTGCTAATGACTTATTCAGGCGAGGTTTAGATAATACTTTGCTTAGATGTATAGAAATTGAGGAGTCCCAACATGCATTATCCGAAGTTCATGAAGGTGTTTGTGGATCTCATTTGAGTGGTCTAAATTTAGCGCGAAAACTACTAAGGGCTGGCTACTACTGGCCATACATGGAGAAGGAAGCCATAAAATTTGCTAAACTTGTGAAAAGTGTCAGTTACATGGGCACCTTATCCACGCTCTTGCAAGGGATCTTATACCATTTGTAATGCACTGGCCCTTCCAATAGTGGGTGTTCGATCTAATAGGCCAAATATATCCTGCATCATCTAATGGACATAAATTTATTATCACTGCCACTGAATACTTCACTAAGTGGGTAGAAGCAGTTCCACTCATCAAGGCAATAGGAAAACAAGTAGCTCTATTTATTCTTAACTATATCATCTACAGGTATGGTATACCTTCATCAATTATAACATACAATGGAGGATAGTTTAAGAACAAAGATCTAGATGAAATTTGTGAGAAGTTTAAAATCAAACAACGCTGGTCCTCAGTATATTACCCTCAAGGTAATGGACAAGCAGAGGCATCTAACAAAAACCTACTGACTATCTTGCACAAAATAGTGAACAAATTTGGGAAGGATTGGCATATGCAGCTCAATCCTACACTATGGGCTTATAGAACAAGTATCAGAACACCTACTGGGGCTACACCTTTTTCTTTGGTGTATGGGTCCGAAGCAGTATTACCCATTGAAGTAGAAATACCATCTCTAAGAGTTTCCTTGCAAGGTCTTGTCACTGATGAAGACTATAGAATATCTAGATTGCAAGAAATTGAATTGCTGGATGAGCATCGGCAAGTGGCATTTGATCATCTCAGAGTGTATCAAAAGAGAATGTCCAGAGGATATAACAAGAAAGTTCGACACTGAGAATTTCAGGTTGGTGACTTAGTTCTAAGAGAGAATCCTAAAAATCAATAGTTTCGAGATAACAAAGGGAAGTTTGAACCCAATTAGTTGGGTCCCTATATCATCACTACAGCTTTCGGCTCTGGTACCTATCAACTCTCAACATTGGAAGGAGAACAACTCCATGAACTGATTAACACCATCCATCTGAAGAAATTCTTCACCTAGATATTCTGTGTTCCAATAGCTTTTACAGTGAAAAATGTCTTGAAGAAATCATAAAGATCAGAAAATGTCCTAAAGAATTCCTAAAAATCAGAAAATGTCCTAAAGAAATCCTAAAAATCAGAAAATGTCCTGAAGAAATCCTAAAAATCAGAAAATGTCCTAAAGAAATCATAAAAATCAGAAAAAGTCCTGAAGAAATTCAAAGAAAAAAAAAGAAAAACAGAAGAAAATAAAAAAGAGGAAAAAAGAGAGAAAATGCCCTGGTGAAAACCTGGTAAACAGGCACCTTGGTAAAAAATATATATGCATCTCTGCCAATCAGGTGAAAACCTGGCAAACAGGCACCTCTTGTACTCAAGCGCTCCATCTATCAACGCAACGTTGACATTCCCACTTTCATGCATCTTTGCTTTCACTTGTACATATCTTTTGGTCACTTTCGTGACATCCTGGTTCGTTGGAACCCTCATGGCTTGAAACCGATCATTGTCATAGTCTTAGGATAATCAACAGAGTACTTTATATATCCCAAGTAGAATCAACCAATTCAACCTTACGTCAGTGAAACCTGGTCATCCACTCTGAGTCAGTTACCTATCTCCTGACTACTGAAGAGTTTTATCACTGAGTAAACAAGCAAAACAACATAATGGAAAACAATCATTAAATAGTTTGAGTTGTGCATGGAAATTTTCTTTGTGTGTCGTCTTTTATATTGGTTTTCGATTATTATTCCCTCTGAGTAACTCGAGGAAGTCTACCTTGACTAAGAGGAGCAAGGATTGGGGGCATAGTATTTTCTTTGTTTTCTGCTTGTAGGAATGATCCCAATGATCTGGAAACATCTAAATTAGCTGGGTGTCTATGATAAGAGCCTTCACATCAAGGTGGAATCGCCTCACATACCTCGACTCCGCTTATTTGAATGCTTATGTGGAATCGCCTCACATACCTCACATTCCTTTGTTCATTTTGAGGGAATTTCTTCATTGTGCAAACCATGTCCATGCGTAATCTATCCAAGGATATGAATGAGAAAAAAAGGGTCATTGCGGACAAGATAATTAATATTGCACATGAAAAGAAATGAACTCTATTCTGCGTGCTATAATTGTAAAATGCTCAATGATGACAATTAAGCTTTTCAAAGTCCAGTGACTAGGTTTAGGTTGCATCTCATTTTGCATCTCATCTTGCATTTCATTCTGCATTCTGTGAATTTGGAGTGATTTCGGTATAGTAACAATGCTTCCTCTTTGTCTGCTAAATGAGAGTTGGAGCGTCATCATTTCTTCGCTAAGTGGTCTCTTTTCATCATTTCTCTGATCAAGTACTTGTGTTTTGAGATGTTTAGCTGCATACATAAGCATATTATATAGATTCATACATTCACTATCATTCATTTGCATTCATCTTATTGCAATACATTCACTGTCACTCATTTGCATTCATCTTATTGCATAGAAAAACGGAAAAAAAAAATTGCATTACTCATTCTCATTACTCATTCACATTCATTTATTTGCATATGAAAAGAAACAAAAATAAAAACTCATATTCCATTTGCATTCATACATTCATGCTGAAAAGAAATGCATACATATAGAATAAAGCATATAGAACATCTCATAATCAATCAACACAAGTACGATGAAATCAAATCAAGAGCTTGTAAATTGGCTGTCTTGAGTCCATTTTTGGGATCGAAATCAAAATCTGATGTCAACTCTCTTATCAAAATTTCACAAAAATTTGGACCACTTAGTGCTTTTCATCAAAAGTTCATTCTCTCTTCTAATTGCGCTCAATTTCTCATTAATCAATGTTGAATCTCAATTTAATTTCTACAAATCAACTTTGCGCTCAATTTCAATGCAAAATTTTCAAAAAATTCCTCTAAATCAATTTGTGCTCAAACAACTTATCATCGCTAAAAATTGCCTACCATCATGTACCCTCGCTATTTTTTGATTTCGCTCCCGAGGGGGCATACTCATGACCTTATGACCTCACATTCTTCAATGTCGAGAAATTTTTTAAATCTTCATCGAAAGTCGAGCAAAAATATTTTCAACTAAAGAAAATCAAATAAGACCTCATCGCTAGGGGCATCTCAACTTCATCACTTTATATCAAGTTGAGATTTCTCGATCATCTCATCCAAATCAATCTCTAGGGGCATATCAGTTTCATCGCTTCATATCAAGCTAATATTTGTCTTTTATTTGAATCAATCTCTTTACGTTAATCAGTTCCATTGCTTTTCATCAAGATGTTTTTTTCGTTTAAACTCAATAAAGGGTTTAAAGAATATCTTCGATCATGCTAAATCTAAGCAGGTGTTACGTTTTATTCATTTCTTGATCAAGCTGAACAGTTTATCTTCATCGTATCTTGATCAATCAAGTTCAAGATCGGTTTTTATCATCACTCACTGTATCTAAGTTCAATCAAGTTCAAGTTCGGTATCTTTTGTTTTCTATCATTCCCAAGTTCAATCAAGTTCCAAAACGGTATCACGTTAATCAGACTTTATTCAGCTTTGTCGCTTCGAATCAAACTAAACACCTCGCTTTTTAATGTAGTTCATGATCAATCAAGTTCAGAATTGACATCTCCTAGACATCAACTATTCTTTGAACCAACGCGCTGCTCACACATTAATTCAAAGAGGGGCAAATGTAATACCCTAAAAATGGTCATCTAAACCATGGGCCCCTAATCTCGACAACATCACCAAGGTCCTAACCAAAGGCAATTCAATAAATCTTGAGCACACAATTAATTCCTAAAATCATCAAATGTCACATGGCAAATCAATCACTCAATATTAATTAAATATTTATTTAATTAATTAAATCATTCCAAGTAAATCATTTTAAACAATTATCTTATTTATTTTAATTAAATAAATCAATTTGCCATAAATCTTCAAAAAAGGAAACAAATCAAGAAAGAGGAATTAATTCAATTAAATAAATCAATTGAGCACAAATCTTCAAAAATGGAAATAAATCAAAAAAGGAATTAATTGACAAAAAAGAATTAAAATTTGAGAAAAGAAATCAATTGGAGATAATCTTGAAAAAACAAATTAAAAATTGATAGATAATCTCAAAGAAAGCAATTAAAACAATTAAATATTAAAATTGAATGAAATAGATAATAAATTAGTTTTTTCTTGATTTAATCTTAATTTTAGTTCAATTTCCTTTAAATCGGTTTTTTTCTTGATTTAATCTTAATTTTAGTTCAATTTCCTTTAAAACTGAGAAAAGCATCCAATCACATCAATTCACCTGGATTGTGCTTCCTCTTGGAAAATCTTGTCCGCTCATCATCATTTGATCTCAACCGTTGGTTTCTTTCTGAATTTTCTATAAATTCAGGCTCATCTCTCATTCAAAGGGAGGCTGGAGAATATATTGTTATTATACTATTTTTTCTCTAGACTCAAAGATATATTGCATATTAATTATTTGATATTGATTAAATCATTTAGTTTAATATTGCAATAATATTGTTAGATTAATATTGCATCCATCTAGCATTCATCATGTTCATATAGATAAAATCCTTCGTCTTGATGTTGTCTAGTCACTGGTATTTCTTATAATATGAGAGAAAACTTATAATCGCATCTTTTAGAAGGCAATGGGTCGATTTGTTATGGTTTATTATTCATTGATTATATCTGACTAACCATGCATGTAATGACTTGAATGAAGTGTTGTGTATTGCAGATACAGATTCTTAGTCCACTTTTCACACACACATCTCTGGCATCCACCGTGGGGCTCAAACCCACAACTACAAGATTTCTAATGTTTCTTGAGCAAATTTAATGTTTGGTTTTTATAACTAATAAACATGTGTTAAATTTGCAGATAAAAATCTTTATTTTTGTTTATTCTTCTATGATAGTCAAAAAAGGGTCTCGGTTTGGAGAGCATAACATTTTATTTAACCCTTGGATCTCAACCAAATTTTGATATGTTGTGTAAACTCAAGTTCTATACAGTTTCACTGAAGGGATTTTTCTAAATATTTTGGGTTTGAAAGTTATGATTGACAGAGTGCAGGACTATCATTTTACTTATTCTTCTGTATCATTCAAAAATGGTCTCGGTTCGGAGGGACGCTTGTCAAAGAATCTATCAATCAAACATACGCCTACCAAAGAATCAAGAAGAAAATGACTATTGACATATTGGTTTTGTAGGTTGCATAAGGAGAATTGACTAAACATTGTGTATTCATTTAGTATTTTCTTAGGCACTTAAATTGCTATCTGGTTAAAGAAAAAATCTGTCTTTCATGTTTTCAGAAAAATCTAAGAGGTAGGAGAGTATGCTCTTGTCTTTTATAGACAATTAGAAATCTAGACCCTCTAAACTTTTTTCTATGTTTTGAGATTTGTGTACCTTTAGCAGGCCTGTCACAGTGGGAAAAAGTAATCACCCTGTGAGAATGACCCAAGTGAGTATAGCTGGACCTGAGCATTCCAACTCACTATAATAAATAGGCCTCTGGTGATTAAAGTCTCAGAGGATGGGATTATTTGAGTTTTCTCTTTGAGATCTCTCATATCAAGCATTTTTCACTTTATTATAGTCCTTCTCTGTAGGTCTGAGATTTGAGTGCTTTTAGATCACTATTCTTTTACTATCCCTTGAACCTGCTCATTGGATGAATCTCAATAATTTATTTTTCAATGTCCTTGACTGTGAAATAAGGGATGCCCAATATTTGTCTTTTATCATTGTTATTGCTTCATAATACTCTGTTCTTGGTATGGATGCCTTGACAAATTTTACTAGCAACTTCCCTTTGATGGCTTTGAGGGACTATAATGATTTCCCTTCTATCATCTTTCTATCCTACAATGTTAAAAGATAGGGTTGTCGTTGGACCAAAAGATTTACCTATCAATTCCCGATACAACCACTAGACTTATAGAATCCACAAGAGGTTGTTAAACTATGTCATGAATCCTCACAAGGGATGTTGGCCCATTGCCAACAATCCCCCTCCCAACTTCACTCGCTATGGCCTACATGATTCAAAGCTGTGACCAAGCTCTGATACCACTTGTTACAAGCTAGGGTTGCCATTGCACCAAAAGATTGACCTGTTAATGCCCGATACAACCAATAGACTTATAGAATCCACAAGAGGCTGTTAAACCATATCGTGAATCCCCACGAGGGATGTTGGCTCACTACCAACATACATGACCCTGTGACGGAGGCTCATTGTGATTGTGTATCAATGGAGTAAATGGATACAAAAGTTCTTATGCTTCTATCATTGTATTATAGGATTGATTATTGTCATCTACCTTTTGAAGACCTTCATGCTCTTTGTGATAGACAAATTTTTCATAGCCTCTTCCTCTATATCTCTAGTAGCTAATCTTTACTGTATCATGACTTTATAAACCTTGTGAATGTTGCACACTTATTGTCTATTAGATTTTACTATCATAACCATGCTTTAGGACTACTCTCACCATGTTATTTCTTTGTAGCACAAGAAATGTATTTAATATTACCATGTTATTTATTTGTAGTACAAGAAATGTATTTACTATTCTTTGTGATAATGATATCTTCTATCCCTTTGCATTTCTTTTACTGTAATAGACAGTGATTACTAACTGTATTTTTCATTGATCATTGTGCTTTAAGTCTCATTGTTGTAATCTACCATGCGTGTTTATAAAAGCTCTTCACTATCCTATTAATGTGTCTTGATTTATTCTTAATCAATAAAACCCCTCCGTGTTTGGTTTTAAAGATTGCCCTTTGAATAAGATCTAAAACAAACATGATGCCTTCCCTATCACTATAGTCTTTGAAAGCTTCCTTTGACCTAATCTATGGTTCATTTCTGCTATTATTTTGATCTAAACCTCCTAGCTCTAAATGCATCATATCCCTTTAAATGTTTTGTATGCTTGACTTATAACAGTGATACCACTGTTTGATAATGTTGTCCCTAATTTGAGTTGAATATTCTATATGTTGCACTTTATGATTGTCTGCTAGGTCTTCCTTGAGACTACTAAATGACATTAGCTACTACTTTAGGTATATTGCCAACGTATCCTCTGTTTTGGAAGGAAAGACTCTTACTTCAGAAACAATGTGACTTTTCCATGGTTGTCACAAGGAAACTATTTCCTTTCTTTTGTTCTCTCTTCTATGATTTGCCCTTCTATGATTGTCTTTATGATAGTGACTGTGTTCTTGATATGGAAGCCTTGCCAACATTTACTTATTATGATATCATTGATTACTATAATCTTTGTTCTATTTGACATGATGTTAATTTTGAGTTTGTATACTTGCCTTTGCTCATGTGATAGCTTTAGTCACTAGTTGATCATGGAACACATTTTTATTCATTGTTATATGTTTTGTCATTAGATGGCAGTTTAAACTGTCATTGAATGCCAATATATGGGACCATGGATACAACTATGCTTCATGTTTGGTAGCTAATAGATGTCACCCTGCGAGTGATGACTAGTATGTTGAGCTCAACCCTTGTGAGAGCCCATTTTTACCCACTTACTTGATATTTATGAAATGGAAACTTATCTTATACCTGCACAGTGACCAAACAAGTTAGAAAAACAAGAATCTCATGAAGCTTTTGATGATTCGACACTTTGATCACTGATTCTCTTGTTGTTCTATTCTAATTATTTCCATTTGTAGTCTGATATATATGTGTATGAGTTGATTAGTTAGAGAAACCAAGATCTCGAGATGTAACACACCTATCCTTCACCTCTTGCATTCACTCTAGAAGCACTAGGAGAATGAAGACAATGATGCAGCTTGATCACAACAATGGTTCGTCATTGAAAGGCAATGGTGAATGCCCTTTTCTCTCTCTTTTATTTATACATATGCCTATCATTCTACTTATTTTATTTCCCATTCATACCCATGGCTTGTGTGGGTCCTTACACATTTATGTAAATGAAAAAGCTTCTTTCATATGTAGTTTTAAATGTAATTATTGAAATACATTGCATTCTGAAAAGAATTCTTCATTTGTATATTCAAATCAGATAAATAATGAAGTATAAAGAAAAAAATTGTGTACCTTTCTTTCATTTGATGTGTAAGGTCGATCATAGGCCTATCAAATTTTGATGATTCTAAATTAAGATAACATTTTGGTGACCTCTCAGGGTTGTTTTATTGCTAAACATATCAACTCAAACCAGTTACCTTTAGTTGTATCCATTGGGCACAAAGTCTTTCTCTTTCTTTGAAATTTATCTCTTTGAAACTCAAACTGAAATAGAAAACAACAACATAAACAAAACTGAAACAAAACAAATATCTGTAAAAGAGCCTGCAAGCCGTGCAAACAACTGCTTATTGAAAGAAAACTAGATAAAATAGAATTGTAAGATGTGCTGCAAATGCACTTATTGAAAATAGGAAATGTGCAAATGCATTTATTAGCTGAAATCAATCCTCAAAAATAAGGTTTGAGGTGGATCTCATTAATTGGGATTGGTAGTACTTCTCCATCTAGCTTTGAAAGCTGAAATGCATTATGTTGTTTCTTCTCAATGATTATATATGGGCCATCCCACATGGCATCAAACTTGGTATGTCTACGAGGCCTGCTTTTAAGTTCATCTCATTTGAAAACTAAATCACTTTCATTGAAGGTCCTTGGTACTTCTTTCTTATCAAATGTTTTCTTCATCTGATAATGATGAATTTCAAGCTTTCTGAAAGCTTCCTTTTTGGTTTCTTTGAACTTCATTAATTGAGCCAACCTAATTTCCATTGCCTGCTCCTCTAGCATTTCAAGCTCTTTTATATAACTTAGAGTTGGAAACACTATTGATATTGGTAATTTGGCCTCTTTGCCATAAACTAGAACATAAGGTGAGAAGCTTGTAGCTCTCCTTGGTGTCATCCTATCAACCCATAGGGCTAACTTCAGTTGTTCATGCCATGTTCTTTGATTATGCTTAATAGACTTTTTAATGATCTTTATCAGATTTTTATTGGTTGATTCAGCCCGTCCATTACCCCGAAGGTAATAATTTGATGAAACAATTAGAAAAATATTATTATTGACAGACCAATCTGATACTTTTAAACCAATAAAAGCTAAGGCATTATCTATTATAATTTCCTTAGGGGTACCAAATCTGGATACTAGATCTTGATAAAAATTCAGAACCAAATTTTTATTTGCATCTTTAAGTGCGACTGCTTTTGTCCATTTTTTAAAGTAGTTCGTTGTTGTAAGGATCCACTTATGTCCTGTACTTGAAAGTGAGTTAATAGGCCCAATAAAATCTAATCCCCATTTAGAAAATGATTGTCCTATCTGTATTGGCTGAAGTGGCAAGCTACAAGTCTTTGCTTTCCTGCAAAAAGTGAGCATTTTTCACATTTTCTTACCCACCTTTGTGTATCTTTGAATAACTTCGGCCAATAATAACTATCTCATGATTTTTAGAGCTATTGTTCTTGCTTCTAAATGACCTTCTGCAGGTCCATTATGTAATTATTCTAGAATTCTATCAATCCGATCTAGTTGTATGCGTCTAACTATTGGCATTATCATCAATGATGTCAACAAGTGTTGCAGAGTGGATATCAGAGAGGTTGTAGATTGGAAAATGCATAAAAATAAGTGTTGTAGGTTGTAGAGTGATTGTGCAGAGAAACAAGTGTTGTAAATTGTAAACTTATCATATCAGGATAGCAATACCGATCAAGTGTCCTGCAAGTGAAATATCATATCCAGATAGCAATACCAATCAAGTGGTATGCATTGAAGTTGTCATATCAGTATAGCAATGTCAAAAACAAAGGCAGAGCCACTTATCGGGTTAACTGACAAAGGTGGCATAACGACTTTGTGTTATACCAATAGTGTTAACTATTCCAACAATCACTATGTCGGAATAGCTTTACCAACCAGGAGACCAAGAATACCTATCAGAGTAGCATTTTAGGGAGAAATGACATTTTCTTACGATGTCGATAGTGTAAGTTATTCCAACAAAAGAGAATGTAGAGAAGACCCATTGTTTAGATCATCAGAATATCATATGCTGATTTGGAGAAGGTCCATTGGAGTTTGATTTCAGAACAACTATGTCGATGCATGTTCAGGCTGGGTCATTGGGATAGGTTTGTTTTGACAGGATAGTGTCCAAATGCTAAGCCAATAGTGTTGGCTATTCTGATGGATGTTCTCATCGAAGTAACCTATGCCGATGTAGTTTTTCACCATGGAGTTTGAGTATCGAGATACCTATGTCGATAAAGGTGAGTTGATAATATGATTATCAGAATAAATTATATTATCAATCTAACATAATTTTCCTATGCCAATAGTTAGCCTATTTTGATATGTGGTCATTTGGCTTGGAGGTTCCTTGCTTGGGATAGCCTATGGTGATAAGTGAAATCAAAGGAGAGTTTTTTTATTAGAATAAATTTACCAATGAGAGGGATCAAATGCATCAAGTCATCATTGGGATAAGTTTTGAAGGTGGAATAGAGACAAGATGTTAACCCGATAGTTAAAGCTATACCGATGGAGCTTTGAGAAGCCAACTTCAGGAAAGCTATAGCGATGAATTATTTTTTTGTAGACTGCATAACATGAAGGTTAGTCTCAGCATGGAAACCGACTGATCTATGCAGCCCAATTGTACACATGGATCTTGACCGAACTTGACCATCTGAACTGGATGAAGAATAAGAGGATATGCAGCTCCTTGGTGGACATAACAGATCAGATATGCCATAGTCACTGACTATGGATCTCTTATAGTCGTCAAACCTGTTTGGGTAGATCGATAAGATGACAGTAATCACATTAATGATGAACCTTTTGTTGTTTGTTGATGAGGTCGAGATGCTTGATAAAGGCATGATCAAATTTGCGGTATAGATCAAGTTTGATAAAAATTGCAACCCTGTGACAGAAAGAGAATTGAACATAACCCCAAAGGGCTGAAAATAGGGTAGGGTTATTCAATACAGATGGACGATCAAAAGAAGATAAAATACAATCTACTATAGATTGTACTCAAGAATGGTAGATTCAGATTACTAAATTTAGTAATCTATGTATTGATCAACCTGAAGATAGATGAAACACATTTAATGTATGCAGTCAGTTTGAAATCATTATGTAGACAGAGAATAAGATCTTATTGAAAAAGAGAGCTGATAGTAGGTAGATCAATCTAATATAATTCGATTGGAGTAGATGAAAAAGATATATTTTGTAAAACTAAAGACATCTGAAAAAGTCAATTGTGGGAGTGAAGTTATGTGCTAAAGTGAAGGACACTACTAAATAGCATAGACAGAGGGAGTTAGAGATAGAGAAGTTGTAGAAATAGAGTAGTGAGAGTTGTTGTAGCAGCAGAAGATCAAGGACAAAGAGTATTCTGAGATAAGTGAAACCGAGGCACAATAAAGAAGACAAAGAGTATAGAACAGAGAAAAAGAATAGAGAATTGTTTGTTGGCATTGAGTTATCAATGATGTCAACTGGTAGAGTATGTCAACCTAGTATGAAGAAGATTGAACTGACATAAGGAAATTTAACATGAAGACCTGTCAGCTGGTATGGTGGAAGACAAGTAGGTATTGAGACTGTCAGTGACATCACCCATAAGAGGTGATATGAATTTTTGTGTTGGCATGATAAGTTGTAACCGGTATAAAGGTTGGTTGTTTGTTTGTGATAATCTTTGTGATAAAGAGGTAGAGTGACAAAGAGATCACAAACCACCAAAGGTGAAGTTGTGCTACTGGTGTAGTGTATACTATCAGTTAGCAGCAGGAGAAGGTTTCACCGGTAAGGGCTTGTGCCAATATGAGTTTGTTGAATGTTCAAGTTTAAACTAACCCTTTGTCGGTGAGCTGAGTGTATGCCGATGTGATGCCACATGGAGCTGAGGTGGCGAGCATTCAGACATCGGTGAAGTTTTCATCAACATGGTTGTTGGAGTAGTTAGTCGACATTAAATGAAACAACCACAAATCATGGGTCGATAACAGATTGATGCAGCTCAAGGAAGAATCAATGACAAAGAAAGATCAGGGAGTTGTTGGTGCTTGCATAGAAGCAAGGAAATCAGATTGTGAGAGGACCTCTAGAAGGAAACAACTGGGTCATAAATGAGTGGATACATTTCAAGGCCGAAAATATTGGTCGAGTTTGCCATTTTTGGCAAACATACTTTGGATAGATGGAAAATGCGTGATGTCTTATTCCTCCAATGTAGGTGTGTGATCCAAGGCAGATCAGATCAGATTGGATGCAGATTTGGTTGGTAGAAGGAAACCCTAGCCACCCTCTATTTAAATTGGCTTTTGTCAAGAAAGCTTCAGTTTAAATATGGTGACCTAAGACAGATAGTGGTGTTGTTGAAGGGTGAAGAAGAGAGTGAAATTGTTGTCTGAAATCCAAAGAGATAAAACACTTGAAGTGTTTGTGAGTGAAGATTGTACAGATTAGGAGAGGTAGGGTAAACTAGCATAAGGAACAAATTGATAGAGTGAGCATAGAATGTAGAGGTGACAAGTTGAAAGAAGCAGTGCTTGATAGAGAGTGACCAAGTGTGATTTCAATTCACTAGAACAAAGGGAGAGAAGATTAAGGAGAGTTAGAACTAGTAGGAAGGAAAAGTTGCAGTGTGTGTTGAGTTTATACAAACCAGTAAGATAGAAATCAGCAGTACAAAGCTTTGAAAGGTTGCAAAACTTCATTTGCAGCAAGCATCTCATTTGTTTATCTGAGTTTTTTATATTGTTTACACTAAGTAGGTGCTTAGTGCAGGGGTTGGTGCTCATAAATCAGGGGTTGGTTCTCCTTGGGTTGGTGCCCTAAAATTTGTAATTAGATTTTTTCATTGTGAGGCTGGATTGGAGTAGAAAATCTCTAGCAGCCATTCTCACCTAGGTTTTGCCCACATTGGGTTTTCCTCGTACATCTGGTGTTGTGTGGTTCATCTTCATGTGTGTATTGTATTAATCTTTTAGATATTTCTCCTACACACCTTGTTTGCATTTCTTTGGTAACTATTCTGCATTTTGTTTATTTCATATTGAATCAGTATAGCTCTAATTAAGTAAAAAAATGGTTAAATCACTGATTCACCCCCTCTCAGTGATCCATTTTGTCCAACAATTGGTATCAGAGCCTAGGTACCCTATTTTTTCAAAGCGTTCTCTAGCTTGGGTAGATCTTGTTAAGTGTTCATAATGGCAAGAAATGAATCAGTCTCCTCAAAATCCCCCATGTTTGATGGTGTCAACTATGCCTTTTGGAGTAGAAGAATGGAAACCTATTTGTCCTCTCTAGGTTGTGAATGGGTATATAGTCCCTAATAATCCTCCTACTGATCCATGTGCTAAGAAGGAATATGAAAATAATGCCTAAAGCAAAAAATGCTATTCTTAGTGGGTTATCTGATAATGAGTTTGCTAAGGTCATGCACTGCTCATCCGCCAAAGCAACTTGGGATAAGATGCAGAAAATATTTGAACATGATGCTAAAGTCAAGGAAGTCAAGTTACAGACATTGAGAGAACAACTTGAGGGTTTGAAGATGAGAGATGAAGAGAAGATTGCTGACTTTCTCCAAAGGATTGATGAAACAACAAACACCATTAGAGGGCTTGGAGAAGAAATAAAAGATGAGGTGGTAGTAAAGAAAGTACTTAGATCCCTCACACGTAAGTATGATACAAAGGTTTCAGGAATAGAAGAAGCAAAATATCTTAAAGTCTTTACAATGGATGAGTTGTATGGTTCCCTAACTACTTATGAAATGAGGACTGTCGATACTGAGGCTGAGAAGAAAGAAGCTACTTTCAAAACATCAAGAAAAGGAAAAGAAGAGATTTCTCATGATGGAACTAGTGAAGACTCTGATGATATCATGGAAAACTTTGTCGGAAGCCTCAAGACAGGGTCAGGCAAATAACAATACAAACTGCCCCTAAAATGTTTCAATTGTGGAAAGATTGGACATTTTGCTACCAAATGTCCCTATGGTGATAAGAATGATGATGATCAATCAAGTGGTAGCAAATCATACAGTAAGGACAAGAAGAAGAATGTCTATCGGTATGGTAGAAGAGGCAACTAGAAGTAGAAAAGTCTTTACACACATGAAAATGATACCACAGATGAGGAGAGTGTCTCAGATGACTGTTGCAGTGAAGATAATGTCAGTGCAACCCTTTTCATGGACCAAGAGGTTCCGGTACCTGAGGAAGGAGAAGAGGAAGAGAAAGAAGGAGAAGTAGATCTTGAAGCAGAGCTCATTAGTGCCTTGGACGAGTTGAAGAAAACAAGAAGAGATTTGAAGAAGGTTAAAAAGGTTGCATCTAAAGAAGAAGAAATGATGGAGAATTCTCTTGAAAGGTACAAGAAACAATTGATGATCTAAAACTTCAATTGGAAGAAGCCAAGTGGATCTGTGAAGTTACTAGCACCGGTTTGAGTAAAAAGGAGATGGAGCATTAGAACCTGGAAGAAGAAATTGTCAAGCTCCAGAAGGAATTAGAGAAAAGCAAGGAAGAAATGAAAGTGAGAAGCAAATATGAAGGCATCACCAAAGCTCTAGAAAAGATGTTGAGCACACAGAAGAAATATAAGGATACATGTGGCTTAGGATTTGAAGAGGGTCAAAGTTCAAATAACAAAGACACATCCAGCAAGGAGATACTGTTTACTTCTTCAAATGAAAGTGAAGAGAAGAAGACATTCATGGTAAGCAAAGATATTGGTAAGAAGACATGCAGATGTTGTTAAGAATCATCACACAAACTAGTATACACAATCAACGAACCAGAGACCATACTCAATGCACCGACATGCAGATCCAAGAATAAATGCAAGAGATAATCATGAAGGATTCACCAGAGTTAGCAACATGAAAGGAAGACCCCTAGTGAGGCAATCATTTTGTAGGACCAAGATAATCTAACCGGTATGTTCCAAACTTTCATGGTTATTGTCACTGGTGTGATAAGTTCGGTCATAGAATGGGAGACTATAGGAAAATAAATTTAAATCCCAATTTTGAGAGTCAAAACTCATTTGTTGCATTACAAGGTACAAATGTCACTTGCCACAATTGCAATGAGTTTGGTCATAAGAGTTATGAGTGTAGGAGAAGTGTGCAAATGTCCTAAAAGAATGCTTTGGATACATCTTTCAATGCTAATATAAAATGTTATAAGTGTCAAATTTTTAGTCACATAGTAAGGCATTGTAAGTTGAGAACTGGTGAGCAAAATAAAACTATACCAGATCAACATAAGAGGAGAAGAAGGAAGAGAAACAGGTTTGGATAGAGAAGGAGAAGAACAAGACAATGTCAAGCTTGATTGTGTAGACTACTCTACACACAGAAAGGAAGAATTTATGGGTAGTTGATAGTGGTTGCTCAAATCACATGACCAGAGACAAGAAAAAGTTTATCAAGCTTGATGATTGGAATGATACTTCTTTCCATTTTGGTGAAAAATCCTCCATCAAGATTAAGGGTAGTGGTACATTGAATATTGATGGCAAGGTTAAGGCTCATGATGTGTACTACATGGATGGACTAAAGCATAATCTGTTGAGTGTAAGTCAAATGTGTGACAAAGGGTACAAGTTCATATTTGACTCTATCGGTTGTCAGATAAGAAAGAAGAGTACTGGTCAGGTTGTGGTAGAAGGAAAGAGAACAGATGGTAATGTCTATAATCTAAAGGAATGCTGTGAGTCCCAATGCATGATGGGCCAGATTGATGAAAGTTGGTTGTGGCACTGGAGATTAGGCCATATAAACTTTGACAATCTGGTGAAGATAAGCAAGAACCAGTATGTAAGAAACATTCCACATATAACAAAACCAACAAGTACCTTTTATGATGAATGTATCAGAGGCAAGAAAATCAAATTAAATTGCAAAACAAAAGAGTACAATACCTCAAGACCTCTAGAGTTATTGCATACAGATTTATGTGGGCAATCAAGGAAAAGGGCTCTGACCGGTGAGAGATACTTCATGCTATTCATTGATGACTACTCAAGGATGACTTGGGTGACATTTTTGAATGAAAAACCACAAGCATTTGAAAGATTCAAGAGTTTGAGAAAAATGGTTGATAGTATAAATATGAGAATAGATGAAGACCTACATAAGAAATAAACTGCACGAGCACCCTATATTGATCTTTCAGATGATGAGCATGAAGATCAATCTAAAAATGGACCTGGGAGGAAGCACCAAGCAAGAACTCCAACTGGTATGTGCAAAAAAACCATCCAGAAAAATAGATCATAGGAGATAAAAATGAAGGTGTGCAACCCAGAAGAAGACTAGCTTGGAATTATGAGCAAGTAAATTTATGCCTGATGACAAAACTTGAACCCCAAACTTTTGATGAAGCTATAAAAAGTGAGAAATGGGTAGATGCCATGGATGAAGAGTTGAAACAAATTGAGAAGAATCAAACATGGGAACTTGTTCCTAGACCGGAAGACAAGACTTTCATATGTACCAAGTGGGTCTACTGGAATAAGATGAATGAAGAAGGCAAGATAATCTAGCATACAACAAGGTTAGTCTGCAAAGGGTATGCTCAAGTGGAAGGTATTGACTTCAAAGAAACCTTTTCACCAGTTGATAGGTTATAGGCAATAAGAATGTTTTTAGCTTTCTCTGCCTATAAAGGTTACAAGGTCTACCAAATAGATGTCAAATCTATTTTTTTGAATGGTAACCTTGAAGAAGAGGTATACATGGAACAACCAGAGGGTTATCTTTTACATGATAATGAGAGTTTTGTATGTCAGTTGAAGAAAGCCTTGTATGGTTTGAAGCAGGATCCCATAGCATGGTATTCCCAGTTGGATAAATACTTGAAGGAACAAGGATTCCACAAAGGGAATGCAGACAGTAACTTGTATGTCAAGGTAAATGGAGATCACATGATTATAGTGGTTGTATATGTGGATGATATTATCTTTGGTGGAGACAAGGACATCATGTGCAAAGAATTTGCAGATCAAATGAAGATAGAATTTGAGATGTCCATGTTGGTTGAGTTGTCCTATATTCTTGGTTTGCAGATCTCATAGTAGGAGAAAGGAATTTTCATCTCCCAAACCAAGTATGTGAAAGACGTGCTGAAAAAATTTCAAATGGAGGACAACAAACTGGTAAGTACTCCCATGGTTACCGGTTATAAGTTGAGCAAACTAGATGAGTAACCAGAAGTTGAGCAAACATTGCATAGGTCTATGATTGGTAGTTTGTTGTATCTAACATCATCTAGACCATATATTGTACAAGATGTTTGCATGGTAGCAAGATTCCAAGCTGCTCCTAAATAGTCTCATCTAAATGCAATCAGGAGAATCTTCAAGTATCTGCAAGGAACTATCAATTATGGCCTGTGGTATCCAAAGAAAGGAGACTTCTCTTTGCAAGATTATACTGATGAAGATTGGGCAGGAAGTATTGATGACTAAAAAAGCACAAGTGGAGGTTCTCTCTACTTAAGAGACCGGTTAGTATCATGGCACAACAAAAAGAAAGACTCATTGTCATTATCCACTATTAAGGCCAAATATATAGCTGCTGCTACTTGTTTCTCACAAGTTCTATGGATGAAGAAGACATTGAAGGACATACAGGTGGAGATACTGGATCCTATTCCAATCCAGTGTGATAACTCAAGTGCAATCAACATCTCCAAGAATCCAGTAATGCACTCAAGAACAAAACACATTGCAATCAAATATCACTTCTTGAGGGAGAATGTAGCACACAAGGAGGTCATTGGTGAATATGTTCCCACTGGTGAGCAGATTGCTAACATATTTAGCAAACCACTTCCTTTGGGCCCATTTGAGTACTTAAGGTAAAAGATGGGAGTAGTCCCACCATCTGACAACACTTAAATGTGTAGGAGAATGTATGATTCAAGGGGATTCAAATGTTGTTACTATCTTATGACTCTTTAATCATGAAGCATGGACACAGGGGGAGCTTGTGTCCTAACCAAGTGTAGTCAAGGGAGAGATCATTAGTGTCAAACTAAGGCTCCTTTTTCCATTGTTGTCAAAGGGGGAGAGAAACCAGAATATATAATGTTGACATCAATGCAAAAGAGGGAGATTGTTGGTATTGATTTGTCATTGATGTCAACCGGTATTGCAAGCTACCGGTGGAGTAATTTAACCCGGTATGAAGAAGATTGAACCAACATAAGGAAGATTAACATGAAGGCCTACCAATCGGTATAGTGGAAGACAAGTAGGTATTGAGATTGTCAGTGACATCAACGGTAAGAGGTGATATGAAGTTATGTGTTGGTATGACAAGTTGTAACTGGTATAAAGGCTGGCTATTTATTTGTGATAATGTTTGTGATAAAGAGGCAGAGCGACAAACATATCACAAAACATCAGAGGTTAAGTTGTGCTACCGGTGTAGTGTATACTATCGGTTAGCTGCAGGAGAAGGTTTCACGGGTAAGGGCTTGTGCCAGTATGAGTTTGTTGAATGTTCAAGTTTAAAAAGGCCTTATGTTGGTGAGTTGAGTGTATGCTGATGTGATGCCACATGGAGCTGAGGTGGCGAGCATGCAGTCGTCAGTGAAGTTTCCATCGACTGGGTTGTTGGAGCAGTTAGTCGGCATTAAATGAAACAACCACAAATCATAGATCGATAGCAGATTGATGTGGCTTGAGGAAGAATGAACGACAAAGAAAGATCAGAGAGTTGTTGGTGCCTACATAGAAGTAAGGAAATCGGATTGCAAGAGGACCTCAAGAAGGAAACAACTAGGTCATATATGAGTGGATAGATTTCAAGGCCGAAAATATTGGTTGGGTTTGCCATTTTTGGCAAACATACTTTGGATAGATGGAAAATGCATGATGGATTATTCCTCCAATGCAGGTGTATGATCCAAGATAGATCGGATCAGATTGGATGCAGATTTGGTCGGTAGAAGGAAACCCTAGCCACCCTCTATTTAAATTAGCTTTTGTTGGGAAAGATTTAGTTTAAATATGATGACCTAAGACAGATAGTGGTGCAGCTAAAGGGTGAAGAAGAGAATAAAATTGTTGTCTGAAAACCGAAGAGGTAAAACACTTGAAGTGTTTGTGAGTGAAGATTGTACCAGTTAGCAGAGGCAAGGTAAACTGGCATAAGGAAAAAACCAACAAAGTGAGCATAGAATGTAGAGGTGACAAGCTGAAAGAAGAAGTGCCTGATAGAGAGTGACCAAGTGTGATTTGAATTCAGTAGAACATAGGGAGAGAAGATTAAGAAGAGTTAGAACTAGCAGGAATGCAAAGTTGCAGTGTGTGTTGAGTTTATACAAACCGATTAGATAGAAATCAACAGTGCAAAGCTTTGAAAGGTTGCAAAACTTCATTTGTAGCAAGGATCTGAGTTATTTATCTGATTTTTTCACATTGTTTACACTGAGTAGGTGCTTAGAGCAGGGGTTGTAGCTCCTTTAGATTGTAGCCTATAAATTGTGTAGGGGTTGGTGCTCCTTTGAGTTGATGCTCATAAATCAGGGGTTGTTGCTCGGGTTAGTGCCCTAAAATTTGTAATTAGATTTTTTCATTGTGAGGTTGGATTGGAGGAGAGGATCTCCGACAACTATTCTCAATGATTTTTTTCACACATTGGGTTTTCCTCATACATCTAGTGTTGTGTATTGCATCTTCATGTGTGTATTGTATTAATCTTTTAGATATTTGTCCTACACACCTTGTTTGCATTCCTTTGGTAACTGGTCTGCATTTTATTTATTTTATATTGAACTAGTATAGCTCTGATTAAGTAAAAAATTGGTTAAATCACTGACTCACCCCCCTCTAAGTGATCCATTGTGTCCAACACTCAAGATGCTTGATAGATGCGGGATTAAATTTGTAGTATAGATCAAGTTTTCTAAAAATAGAAACCCTATGACAAAAAGAGAATCAAACATGACCCCAAAGGGCAGAAAATAGGGTAGGGTTATTCAATTCAGATGGATGATCAAAAGAAGATAAAATCCAATCTACTGTAGACCGTACTCAAGAAGGGAAGATTCAGATTACTAAATTTAGTAATCTATGTATTGATCAACCTGAAGATAGATGAAATACATTTAATGTATGCAGTTAGTCTGAAATCATTATGTAGATAGAGAATAAGATCTTGTTGAAAAAGATAGCTGATAGTAGGTAGAGTAATCTGATATCATTCGATTGGAGTAGATGAGAAAGATATATTTTGTGAAACTAAAGACATCTCAAAAAGTCAATTGTGGGAGTGAAGTTATGTGCTAAAGTGAAGGATGCTACTAAATATCATAGACAGAGAGAGTTAGAGATAGAGCAATTGCCAAAACAGAGTGGTGAGAGTTGTTGTAGCAGTAGAATATTGAGGATAGAGAGTAGTCTGAGACAAGTGAACCCGAGGCACAATAAAGTAGACAAAGAGTATAGAATAGAGAAGAATAATAGAGAACTATTTGTAGAGAACTGATAGAGTGTAATCCTCAGAACCAGATAGGGTAATTCTCAAGATATGAAAATTTTGTAGTGTTACAAAGTTCAATTGTAACCTAGCTTTATCATTATAAACATGAATCTTATTGTATTTTCTCTAAGTGGGTGCTAAGAGAAGGGGTTGGTTGTCCTTGGAGTAGGTGCTCATAAAACTAGGGGTTGGTTCTCCTTGATTTGGTGCTCCTTGGGTTGGTGCCCTAAATATATTGTAAATTGTTATTTCCTATGAGGCTAGATTGGAGCAATAGACTCCAACAACTATTCTCACCGAGGTTTTTCCCATATTGGGTTTTCCTCGTACATTTGATGTTATGTTATGTGCTCTTGTGTGTGTGTGTTTATGTTTGCATTACATCCTTAGGATCTGCACATTGAACTTAAGGTTTTAAAATACACTGATTCACCCCCCCTCTCAGTATCCATTTGTGTTCTTCAATTGGTATCAGAGCCCTAGGCCCCCCTGTAGTTAAAGTGTTCTCTAGCTTGGGTAGATTTTGGTTAGTGAATACAATGGCTAGGTATGAATCCTCATCTTCTAAAGCACCTATGTTTTATGGCACCAACTATGCCTTCTGGAGTAGAAGAATGGAAACACATTTGTCTTCCCTTGGGTTTGATGCCAGTAAAAAATGGTTACATTGTTCATCAAGTTCTTCCTACTGACATTAATGCTAAAAGGGAATATGAGAATGATGCAAAAGCTAAGAATGCAATCTTAAGTGGTCTGTCCAAAATATAGTTCGTCAAAGTCATGCATTGCACATCAACAAAAGAAACTTGGGATAGGCTGCAGAGTGTATATGAAGGAAATACCAAAGTGAAAGAAGCCAAACTGCAAAATATAAGAACTTATTTTGAAAATCTAAAAATGAAAGAAGAAGAGAAGATAGTTGATTATCTTCAAAGAGTGGATGAGATTGTGAGTTCTATAAGAGGACTCAAAGAAGAAGTCAAAGATGAAATTATTGTCAAAAAGGTTATGAGATCATTAACCTCAAAGTCTGATACAAAGGTCTCAGCTATTGAGGAAGATAAAGACTTAAAGACTTTCTCTATGGATGAATTGTTTGGCTCTTTGTCAGCCTATGAGATGAGAACAATAAGCATTGAACCTTTAAAGAGAGAAGCTTCCTTCAATACCACATAGAAAGGAAAAGAATAAGCTTCAAATAAAGATGAAAATGACTCTAATATTGTTTAAGCTAACTTTAATAGAAAGCTCAAGAAAGGATCAGGAAAGTACAAAGGTAAGATGCCTTTCAAATGTTTCAATTGTGCCAAGATTGGAGATTTTTCATCTAAATGTCCTTACGGAAAAAAGAATGAAGATCGAAAGAAAAACATGAAGTCTTTTGGCAAAGAAAAGATGAAGAATTCTTATAAGCCAAGGAGAAGAGATTTTAAGAATAAGAGTAATCTTTACAGTTTTGAAGATGATGCCTCTGATGAAGAATGTGCCTTTGAAGATTGTTGCAGTGAAGGTGAAGGAGAAGTTAATCTCTTTATGGCACAAGGAGAGTTATTTGATGGACATGTTATTGATGATGAAGAAGAGGAAATAGAAGCTGATGTAGACCTTGAAGGTGAACTTGTGAGTGCACTAGAGGAACTTAGGAAAGTAATAAAAGAATATAAAAAGTACAAGAATGTTGCTGCTAAAGAACAAGAGCTATTAAAAAAATCTTTTGAGGAATCAAACAAAACAATTTCTAATTCAAAGATTCAGTTGGAAGAAGCAAAGAGGATGCATGAAGTAATGAAGTCAGATTTAGAAAGAAAGGATAAAGAATATCAAAAGTTGGAGGAAGAGATTGTTTGTCTCGGAAAAGAAATTGAAAACAAGAAAGATGAACTAAACATGAGGATTAAGTATGAGGGAAACACTGGTGCTTCGGATAAAATGTTGAGAAAGCAAAATCACTCCAAAGACACAAAGGGTGTTGGCTTTGAGGCTGGTCAATGTTCTAACAATAAAGATTCATCAGACAAGGAAATACTCTTCACTTCTTGAAGTGAAAGTGAAGTCAAACAAACCTTTACAGTCAACAAGCCCAACGAGAAGAAGACATATGTTGCTGCTACAAAGAATCAGTCAAGGAACCAATCTATTGATCCAAAAGGAAAAGCCAAGATGGATGATGGAGGTTACACAAGAGTCAAGGATATGAGGAGGAGCTCAAGATGACCGAGTTATGTTTCTCCAAGGAGACCGATGAGAAATAACTTCAACAATGATTGGTATGTACCTTAGTTCCATGGCTACTTTTATAAGTGCAATACTTATGGTCATAGAATTGTAGAATGTATACTTATGCATAGATCCCCTCCTAGTTATCATTGTAATGGGTATGGTCATAGGAGTTATGAATGTAGGAGAAATATATGTCAGCCCTACAATAGTTTTTCAAATTCATCACTCAATGTGAATGTAAAATGCTATCTATGTCAAAACTTGGGCCACATTGTAAAACATTGTAAGCTCAGGACTGCTAAGCAAAGGAAGACAGTGTCAACATCTGAACCTAATACAAAATCAGACCAGAATATAATAGTAAAGAAGAATAAAGAATCAAAACAAGTATGGGTAGAGAAGGATAAAGATAAGGTTGAGTCAAGCTTGATTTTTCAAACTGCTCTGCATGCTGAAAGGAAAAACTTGTGGGTAGTGGACAGTGGTTTCTCCAACCACATGACTGGTGATAAGAAGAAGTTTATAAAGCTTGAATATTGGAATGGTGGTTTTGTGAGTTTTGGAAATAACTCACCAATCAAAATCAAGGGAAAAGGTTCACTAAACATTGATGTCAAACTGAAGCTCATGATGTATACTATGTCGAAGGACTAAAACATAATTTGTTGAGTGTGAGTCAAATGTGTGACAAAGGACACATGTTCACTTTTGACTCAAGAGGATGTGAAATAAGAAAGGAAAGCACTGACAAACTTGTTGCTGAAGGAAAAAGTAGAGATGGAAATGTGTACAACTTGAAAGAATGCTTTGAGTCCCAATGCATGATGGGACAAATTGATGAGAGTTGGTTATGGCATAGAATATTGGGTCACATACATTTTGACAATCTTGTTAAGGTCAACAAAAAAGGGTATGTGAGGCATATACCATAGATCATCAAACTAACAAGCACTTTCTATGATGAATGTCAAAGAGGAAAACAAACTAAGGTTAGCTTCAAAACAAAAGAATATTCTACCACAAGGCCTTTAGAACTTGTGCATACAAAATTGTGTGGGTATACAATAACAAGAGCCCTAAATGGAGAAAGATACTTCATGCTGCTCATAGATGATTTCTCAAGGATGACATGGGTCACCTTCCTACAAGAAAAATCATTAGCTTTTGAAAGATTCAAAATATTCAAGAAGATGGGTGAGAAAGAAATTGGATACAAACTAAAGTGTTAAGATTAGACCGTGGAGGTGAATTCACATCAAATGAATTTGAAGACTACTGTGAAAGGCATGGAATCAAAAGACAATTTTCAGCTCCTAGGACACCAAAACAAAATGGTGTTGTGGAGAGGAAAAATAGAACAATCAAAGAGATGGCAAGGACAATGCTGAATGAAGCTAATATACCTGATGTTTAGTGGAAAGAGGTAGTTCACAATGTTGCATATATACTAAACAAAGTGCGATTAAGAGTGAGCAACAAAATGACACCTTATGAGTCATGGTATGATAGGAAACCCTCAATTAAATACTTCAAAGTGTTTGGCAGAAAATGCTTCATCAAAAGAGATGAAGATGGATTAGGAAGCTTTGGTTCAAGAAGTGACGAACGTATCTTCTTGGGGTACTTTACTCACAACAAGGCCTACACGTGTTTCAACAAAAGAATAAAGAATATGATTAAGAGTGTACATGTAAGAGTAGATGAAGATATACATAAAGGAAAACAAAGCATAATATATCAGATTGAAGAGCCACATATTGAAGATAAAGAGCAATCTGAAAGTGAACAAGAAGAAATACCCAGCAAGAATCCAAATAGATATGTGCAAAAGAATCACCCTGAAGAGAAGATCATAGGAAACAAATGATATTATGATGAAACTATAAAGATCTGGTCAACTACTAAGAGAGGGGGGGGGTGAATCAGTAGATAGAAAATAGACTAAACTTTCACCAAAACAAACTTTCAACTCTGAATCAACTCATAAAGTATATCAATTTAGACACTCAAACAAACCTGCAACTGCACTGTCAAACTTTACTGGTTATCCTAATACTCAGTGATACAATGCAACAGATCTTGAAACTTAATTGCCATTTGATAAAACCTTAAATGACTTTACTAATACTAGTAAAAACATGTTTCAGATCATTTATGGTCATTCAAATATATCTATGCAGATTTACCAGTCATTCAAATCAACCATATCAAAAACATATCCACAAAATCATTCACCACTTGACACAATGATTTTTCATGTGGAAACCCAAATGGGAAAAACCATGGTGGGGATGAATACTCACAAGTATTTTGAACTCTTCTAAAGTTCACGATGTTAGGAGCCAAGCCTTGTTAGAAGCTTATACAATAATGTTCTATTAGGAATAGATCTAGTTAAGGACCACCTGGTTAAGGGATTGACTACAAATACCTTGTTAAAGGCAATACCCTGTTAAAGGTAACCTCAATGGAGGATTTCAAATCCAAGCTAATGGATCACAGAGTTAGAGGATTTTAACAAGAAGCCTGTTCAAGCTTGTCTGGTTAAGGGATTTAACTATTGTAATGGTTAGAGAACAATAGGTTCTTGACTGATCTAGAAATAGCAATTCCTTTCTTAATCAAATCCTTTATCGCTCCTATATGCCTTCACAACATTCTGCAAACACACCTCCTAGTTTGGCAACTATCGCTTTCACACTTAACCAAATTGCCAACACTTCATTGAAACAAATCATAGAACTTATAAGCAAATACATTAGGTCAGTAACACAACACAAACCCTACAAATCTCATAGAGATTACAAACATATCAATTCAATCTTGACCGTTAGATTACATGTAATCAATATTACATTCTTCTAGGCATTTACAACTATTCCCGGATCATCGCACATTGAATCTTGTAACTCGTCACACATTTTTCACTTCATGCTATGCATTTGTCCATTCCCAAGATAAACAATTATCTCTTACATGCCAAATCCATTCCAAAACTTATCATGTGCAACATGCTTACATGGCATCTTCTTCACTGATCATCATTCGATTGTAGATCATCACAACCGATCTCCAAACTTCATCGGTTAGAGTTTTGCTTCTCAACTGGTTAGTGTTACCGGTTGATCTTCACTGCATCAATACTGGTATCTCTACTTACTTCATTATCAATTGCAATTGACATCAATGACAACACTATACTTCTCCAATGCAATCTCCATGCAATGCCAACATTATCCCCCTTTGGCATTGATGGCAATACAAATATCAATACCAATTGATTGTCATGATTGAGAGTAAAGCACATACACAGGTATAGGAATCTTGGTTTATATTTTCCAATCATATTCCATCCTTTAATTGTATCTTCACATCTTCAATTGGTAACTAGCTATCAATCATATACATGTCTTCTCCCCCTTTGACACCAATGCCAAAGTGAAGGTAAACCATTCCATGCTTCATTAATCTACAATTAGCTGCTCCCCCTATGGAGTAGCTCCATTCTTCACCAATCCATCTTCAATATTTTAAATAGGCTCTGGGATTGATGGCTTCTCTATCTTCTTAATTGACTTCATGTAGGGGTACAACCCCAAACTTACCTCTAAGATATTCAAATTTATCCTTAGGCAGAGGCTTAGTAAAAATATCTGCTAGTTGTTCTTTAGTGGAAACATGCTCCAGTGATACATCCTTTCTTTGAACTTTCTCTCTTAGGAAATGATACTTCAGCTCTATATGCTTTGTCCCAGCATGTAACACCGGGTTCTTAGAAATGTTTATAGCACTTGTGTTATCACAGAATATTTTTACCAATTCTTATATCTTCAGCTTGAAACCTTCCAATATGTGTTTCATCTAGATTGCTTGGGTACAATTCATGTAAGCTGCAACATACTCAGCCTCAGTTGTTGATTGAGAGACACAACTCTGTTTCTTGTTGCTCGAAGATACTAATCTGCCTCCAAGAAAAAATGCTCCTCCGGTTGTACTCTTCCTATCATCAATATTGCCTACCCAATCTACATTGGTATAGACCTTTAAGTCAAAGTTTCCTGCATATGGATACAATAATCCATAATCTATAGTGCCTTTCAAGTATCTAAAAATTCTTTTGGTTGCAACCATGTGTGACTCCTTTGGGCTTTTCTAAAATCTAGAAACCAATCCGACTATATAAGTAATGTTTGGTCTGATGTGGACAACATAATGTAGCTTACCTATCATGGACCTATATTCATTTTCATCAACTAGTGTAGAATCATCCTCCTTTGACAATTTACAACCTATAACCATTGGTTTTCCAACTGGTTTACAGTCTCCCATTCTTAAAGTTCTTAACACTTCCTTCACATACTTGGATTGTGTGATAAAAATACCTTCCTTCATCTGTTGGATTTGCAAACCTAGGAAATTTTTTATCTCACCTACCAGTGACATCTCAAACTCATTCTTCATTTCATTAGAAAAATTATGACACATATCAATATTTCCTCCAAAAATGATATCATCAACAAATACCTCACTTACCAGTATCTTATCTCCTTCAGTCTTGAGATAAATATTACTATCTTCACTGGTTCTTTGAAAACATATCTTTACTAAGTGAGAGTGCAATCTTTCATACCATGCTCTTGGTGCTTGTTTCAAACCATATAGTGCCTTATGTAACTTGCACACCATATCCTTTTCTTCAGTTAATGCATAACCATCTGGATGTTCTATGTAGACTTCTTCTTCCAATATTCCATTTAAAAATGATGACTTAACATCCATCTGATACACTTTAAATCTTTTGTATGCTGCAAATGCAAGTAGTGTCCTTACTCCTTCCAATCTTTCTGCTGGTGCAAATGTCTCACCATAGTCTTCACCTTCCTCTTGTGCATATCCTTTGCATACTAGTTTGGCTTTATTCTTGACCACTACTCCATCTTCATTTAGTTTTTTTCTGAATACTCACTTTGTACCTATGACATTCTTGTTTTTTGGTCTGGGTACCAATGACCAAGTATTATTCTTCTCTATATGGTCAAGTTCTTCTTCCATTTCCTTGATCCAGTCTTCATCTGCAAAGGATTCATTTGCAGTTCTAAGCTAAATGGTAGATATCATACATGAGTTTTCTCTAAGCCTTGTTCTAGTTATCACTCCTACATTCTTGTCTCCAATAATCTGATAGGGCTATGATTGAGTCTGACATACCTTGGAATAACATGATCTTAGTTTCTAGGTTCTTCTTCTTCACTTTCTTCATCTTCTATTGGACTGTCCTGTTCCGGTTGAACTAGGGCTTCTGTGTTCAGTTCTCCAGCTTCTGGCTTTACTGGTTCCGGTTCCAAAAATAGTGTGTTTGGTTCTTCTTCTTCCTTCTCCTTCCTGGTTTCTTATTATTTTTTAGGAAATTCATCAACTTGGATATTGACACTTTCAATAATCTTCTTAGTCCAGTTGTTGTAGCACTTGTAAGCTTTTCTCTTGGTGGAGTAACCAAGAAATATGCCTTCATCACTTTTGGCATCAAACTTACCAATATAATCACTTCTTTTAATAAAACATATTCTACCAAATATTTTGAAGTAACTGACATTAGGTGATCTACCATACTAGTATTAATAGGGTGTTTTGTCTTTACCTCTTTTAAGCAATATCTGGTTCATTGTGTAAACAACTGTGCTGATAGATTCTCTCCAAAATGTCTTAGCTACACCTCCTTGAATTAACATAGTCCTAACAGCTGCCTCTTGATCCCATTGTCTTCACAGTATCTAGTGAATTCCTCTTAATTAAATTCACCACCTTGATCATTTCTTAAACACTTTAGCTTCTTTCCACTTTCATTCTCAACCAAGGCTCTAAATGCCTTAAAATTGTTGAATGCTTATGTCTTGTCTTTCAAGAATGTGACCCACATCATCCTTTAGCAGTCATTGGTAAATATCATGAAGTACCGATCTCCTTGAACACTCCTAGTCCTGATTGGTCCACATAGGTCAATATGAACCAAATCTAGCAAATGTTCAGTTGAGGAAGATTTTCTCTTGAAGGTTGAGGATGTCATTTTTCCAAACTAACATTCCTTACACAAAGCATTTACCGATTTGTCCAACTATGGCAAACCTCTTACTAATTTTAATTTGCTGACTCTTACAATGTTATCAAAATTCACACGGCAAAACCTCTGATGCCAAATCCAACTATCTTCAACTTTTACAATGAAAGAACTATTGACTTTAGAGTTTAAGTGAAATAAGTTACCTCTCATTTGTTTGCCGGTTGCAATGAGTTCACCTTTGCTTCCAAATATCTTGCAAACTTCATTCTTGAATTCTAATAGGTAACCTTTGTCATTGAGCTGAGCAACACTCAATAGATTGTGTTTCAGACCTTCAACCCAGTAGACATCATCTGCACTACTCTTACCATTTAGGGAGATGGATAATTTCCCTTTCACCATGCAGGGTGAGTTGTTCCCAAATCTCACAACACCTCCATTAAATTATTTCAATGTAAGAAATTTACTCCGATCACTGGTCATGTGGTGTGAACAACCACTATCTATAATCCAGTCACCTAAACTATCCAAGTGAGAGACCAATGCCTTCTGATCTGATATCTTTTCTTTGATAGCAACAAAGACAGTGTCCTCATTTGCATCTTCCTCAAATTCTTCATCTGTAATGCCTCCATCCACTGCAATGAGACAATTTATTTTTCCTTTTCCTTTGAACTTCCTATATTTCTCTCATTTTTCCTCATTATCTCCATTAGGATAGTTAGCAACAATATGTCCTATCTGGTTACATGCAAAACATTTTAATGGTACTTTACCTCTATACTTACTAGTACCTCTGGGTAACTGCTTGGCCAATAATGCTTCAAGTTCCATTAGACTGTCATCATCATCTACCTCTCTACTGTATCTGGATTCATGATTGTAACTAGCTTCTCTACTTTTCCTTACTGATGGGGTTGAGACTGAGGCTTTAAATGCATATTCTGACCTTTGAACACTTCCATCAAAACCATTTAATTCAAAAATAGTTGATTTACCAATGATAGAGTCAAGAGTTACCTTTGTCTTGTCAATATATTTGAGTTCTTGAATAGCTACAACTCTGATAGCGTAGACTGGTAGAAGGGTTCTCAACACCTTGCTAACCATAGTGGCATCCTCCACTATACCTCCAATACTTTTAATTCCTCCAACAATCTCCTTGATTCTTTGACCATACTTTTGAATGTTTTCACCTTCAGCCATTCTCATATCATCAGATTTTCCTCTGAGGCTCTCGTCCTTGGCAATCTTTACATTCTCATCACTGCCATATATTTCTTCTAGTTTCTTCAAAATTCATCTACAGTCTCCAATCCATGAACATCAACATATTCTAAATCAGACAAGCTACTGATGATGGCCTCCAATACTTGATTGTTCTCTTGTTTCTCCTTCTTCTGATCATCTGTTAGAATTCCACTAGGCAAGTTATACTTGGAAACAACTTGATCCCAATACTAACTTCCTAAGCTCTTGATGTAAATCTTCATCCTATCACTCCAGATTCTATAGTTATCTCTATTAAACTTCAGACCTTCTCTCTTCATCATTTTCTCCTAGATCTTTTCCTCAAGCTGTTAGGCTTATACTCAAGAGGACTTGGAAAGATCTGATAGCAATTGGTAATATGATGAAATTATAAAGATCTGGTCAACTACTGAGAGGGGGGGTGAATCAATAGATAGAAAATAAACTAAACTTTCACCAAAACAAAATTTCAACTCTGAATCAACTCATAAAGTATTTCGGTTTAGACACTCAGACAAATCTACAACTACACTGTCAAACTTTACTGGTTGTCCTAATACTCAGTGACACAATGCAACAAATCTTGAAACTTAATTACAAATTTGACAAAACCTTAAACCACTTTACTAATACCAGTAAAAACATGTTTCAGATCATTTCCAGTCATTCAAATATATCTATGCAGATTTACCAGTCATTTAAATCAACCATATCAAAAACATATCCACAAAATCATTCACCACTTGACACAATGATTTTTCACGTGGAAACCCAAATGGGAAAAACCACGATGGGGATGAATACCCACAAGTATTTTGAACTCTTCTGAAGTTCACCATGTTAGGAGCCAAGCCTTGTTAGAAGCTTATACAATAATGTCCTCTTAGGAATAGATATGGTTAAGTACCACCCAGTTAATGGATTGACTACAAATACCCTATTAAAGGCTAATGGATCACCTGGTGAGGGATTTTAATAGCAAGCCTGTTAAAGCTTACTCAGTTAAGGGATTTAACTATTGTAATGGTTAGAGAACAAAATGTTCTTGACCTATCTGGAAACAACACTTCCTTGCTTAATCAGATCCTTTATCGCTCCTATCTATCTTCACAATATTCTACAGACACACCTCCTAGTTCGACAACAATCACTTTCACACTTAACCAAATTGTCAATACTTCATTGAAAAAAATCATCAACCTTACAAGAAAATACATAGGTCGGCAACACAACGCAAACCTTACAAATCTCATAGAGATTACAAACATATCTGTTCAATCTTGACCCTTAGATTACATGCAATCAATATTACATTCTTCTAGGATTTACAACCATTCCTAGATCACCGCACATTGAATCATGTGACACATCACTTGTTTTTCACTTCATTCCATGCATTTGATCATTCCCAAGATAAACAGTTATCTCTTACTTGCCAAATCCATTCCAAAACTTATCACATGCAACATGCTTACATGGTATCTTCATCACCAATCATCATTTGATCATAGACCATCACAACTGATCTCCTAACTTCATCGGTTAGGGTTTTGCTTCTAAACTGGTTAGGGTTACCGGTTGATCTTCACTACATCAACACTAGTTGCAATTGACATTAATGATAGCACTATACTTCTCCAATGCAATCTTCATGCAATGCCAACAACAAAAATGAGGGTGTACAAACTACAAGTAAACTTCTACCTTATGACTAAGATGGAACCCAAGACATATGTTTAGGCCAGCAAGAGTGAAAATAGATAGAAAAGTTAAAATAGATAAAAAAGAGTAAGCCTTGGGAATTGGTCCCTAGACCTGCAGACAAAAATGTCATTGGGACAAAATGGGTCTATAGGAATAAGATGAATGAAGAAGGCAAGGTAGTGAGAAACAAGGAAAGACTAGTATGTAAGGGTTATGCTCAAGTAGAGGGCAAATATTTTGAGGAAACATTTGCACTAGTTGCAAGAATTGAAGCTATAAGGATGTTCTTGGCATTCTCAGTATAAAAAGGATACATAGTATATCAAATGGATGTCAAATCTGCATTCTTGAATGACAATCTAGAAGAAGAGGTGTACATAGAGGAACCTAAAGGCTTTCAGCTACATGAAGATGACAAATTTGTTTGCAAGCTAAAGAAAGCTTTGTATGGTCTAAAGCAAACACCTAGAGCATGGTATTATAGGTTGGATAAGTACCTTCATCAACAAGGTTTCAGAAAAGGAAATGCTTACAACAATATGTACATTAAGGTGGATGGAGACCACATGATTATAGTTGTAGTATATGTGGATGACATAATCTTTGGAGGCAAAAAAGATGTTCTATGCAAAGATTTTGCTGACCAAATGCAGTCCGAGTTTGAGATGTCAATGCTTGGAGAGCTGTCATATTTCCTTGGTTTGCAAATTTCTCAGTTAGATAAAGGAACATTTATATCACAAACTAAGTATGTAAAGGACATGTTAAAGAAGTTTCAAATGGAGGAAAACAAACCAGTTAGTACTCTCATGGTGACAGGATGCAAATTAAGTAAGGATGATGAGTCACCTAATGTAGATCAGACTTTGTATAGATCCATGATATAAATGTAGTTAGAAGAATACTCAAATATCTAGAAGGAACACTTAGTTATAGCTCAAGGTATTCAAAGAAAGGAGACTTTACTTTACAAGCCTATACTGATGTTGATTGGGTGGGTTGCATAGATGAAAGGAAGAGAACCACTGGTGGAGCTTTCTTCCTTAGAGAGAGATTGGTTTCATGGCACAACAAGAAGTAAAATTTTATTTCTTTGTCTACGACTGAAGCAGAGTACATAGCTACTGCTACATGTTGTTCGCAGGTTTTGTGGATGAAATAGACCTTAAAGAAAATTTAGGTATCATTTTCAGAACTAATAGCTATTGTGTGATAACTCAAGTGTCATTAAAATTTCCAAGAACTCTATCATGCACTCAAGGACAAAGCACATTGCAATCAAATATCATTTTCTTAGGGAGAAGGTTGCAGAGAAGGAGGTAAAGGCTGAATTTGTTCCCACAAGAGAGCAAGTTGCTAACATTTTCAAAAAGCCTCTTCCAAAGGACACATTTGAGTATCTAAGATAAAAATTGGGTGTTGTTCCACCATCCTTCAGTACTTAAATGTATTTTTGAGATCTATGGTTCAGGAGGAGTGTACTATTTTTATTACTTTTTGTTGGCATATTGGCATAATTGATGGAGATGATGATGTACCAATATAGGATGTTGATATATTGATGGACTGTTGGTGATGATATATCGATGAACTATTGGTGATGATATAATTGTGATATGATGCTTTATGATCAGTTATTTTTGTTTTCATTGATGGCAACCATGTTTGTTTATGTTTGGTATATCATCTAAGTTATCTAAGCCTAACCAGTAATGGAATGTTTGCTAAGTTGACAATGAACCGGTAAGCAAGAACAAAGAAGGAGATGGTTGTGGTAGAGATCTATGTTGAGTTAGGTGTTGCAGTTTGGAATGTCTTCTTATGACATTGTAATGAGTCTATCACTGGAACCACATCATATTTGGAGAATTGGAAGTCATGTTTATAATTGACTGTTGTATATTCAATGTAGAGTTTAAGAACCAGTAACAAGATCTTTAATCAGTGATGTTTTATTGTTTGGTGGTGAATCTTTTCATGATCTTATCTTAGTGGTCATGTGTCAGAATCCATGTGAATGGATAAGATGTTGTTTGAGCATGTTCAAGGAGTGAATTTATTGGGAAACAATGAAGTGCTTAGCAGAATGTGATAAGGGTTTGACAACTTATTAGATTGATGTGCAGTGATGTGTTATGATCATTCAATGGCTATAACTATCTTGAAATTTATTGTAATGATCTATATGATGAACTATAATAATTTGTAATGATCTCATATGATCTATGATGTAAATTCATTATAAGTTAGGGTTATGTAACCGACCTAATTGTAAAGTGTATTTAGGTCAAGTTTGAGAAGGTTAAGTGTGTTGGTGATCAGAGAAGGAGAGTGTGTCAAACCAGATTGAGATGTTTGCATGTGTGAAAAATATTGGAGCTAAAATGGATCTATACTAGCAAGTAGAGAGTGCATTGACCGGATCATTTAACTATTGTTTCCTAATAGTTGTAGCAGTATTAAAATCGCTTAATCGGGTAGGTCCTAATAGACCTGATCTTGTAAATCCCTTCATAGGGTGGCTCATTAACGTGAGCTTAAAGCCTTAATCAAGGTTACTCCTAGCAGGGTATAGCTCCTAATAGGGCTGAGGTTAAAATCCCTTCACTGGGTGACTCCTAATAGGGTCTTCTCTTAATTGGGCTAGGCCTTTAACAGGGAGCATTCCAAAAGAGTGCAAATTTTGTGGGTACCAATTCCCACCGTGGTTTTTCCCATTTGGGTTTCCCCATGAAAAATATCAATGTTCATATGGTGGTTTATTTGTTTATGTGTGGATTTAATATCATTACATTTCTTACATGTTGATGAACATATGAATGATTAGTTTGATAAATCTTCTTTAAGTGATTGATTAAGTAGGTACCGGTACTGTTTATGACCTATTTTTGAGAAGTATGTTTAGATTGGTAAAATATTTCAGTTTATTATTATTACTAATTCACCTACCCCCCCCCCCCCCCTCTCAGTAATAGTCAGATCCTCACAATAACAATTGGTATCACAATACTAGGTCCTCTTTGTGCTGAAGCTTAACCGCTTGACGTAAAGATCCTTAAGGCTAACATGGAGGAAGGTTCAATGAGTAAACAAGAGCTTTCACAAAAGCTTGCAGAATCTGAAGAGGCCTATGATGAACTAAAGGTCAAATACAAAGCTTCATTGGCTAAGAGAAGAAAACTGACTGAATAGTTGATGGAATTCACTAAAAATAGTTCATCTGAGGAAGCAAACATTGATGCCTTGGTAAATGAGGTGGAAAAGTTGAATGATGATAAGACAAATCTAAGAAGAGAGTTGGAAGTCCTTACTATCAGAATGAGTCAAGAGTTGGAAGTTAGAAGGATATTTGAAGACACGATAAAAGCTAAGGAGCATGAGATCATAAAGATGAATCGGGAGATTAGTACCTTCCATGCACAGCTAGCAAGTTGAAGACACAATAAAAAATAAGGTTTAGTGTGTCAGTCATTAGAGAAGGAGAGTGTGCCAAACCAAATTGAGATGTATACATGTGTGAAGAAAATTGGAGCAAAAATGCATCTGTACTAGCAAGCAGAGAGTGCATTGATCAGATCATTTACCTATTTTTTCCTAAAAGTTGCAACAATATTAAAATCCCTTAACCGGGTAGGTCCTAACAGGCCTGATCTTGTAAATCCCTTCACCAGATGGCTCATTAACTTAAGTTTAAATAATTTAGCAAGGTTACTCCTAACAGGGTATATCTCCTAATAGGGCTGAGGTTAAAATCCCTTCACTTGGTGACTCCTAACAGGATCTACTCTTAACCAGGCATTATTGTAAAGCCCCTAAATGGGCTAGGCCTTTAATAGGGCGCATTCTGAAAGAGTGCAAATTTTGTGGGTACCAATTCCCACCGTGGTTTTTCCCATTTGGGTTTCCACATGAAAAATCTCAGTGTTTATATGGTGGTTGATTTGTTTATGTGTGGATTTGATATCATTACATTGCTTACATGTTGATGAACACATGAATGAGTAGTTTGATAAATCTACTTCAAGTGATTGATTGAGTGGGTACAGGTACTGGTTATGAACTATTTTTGAGAAGTATTTTTAGATTAGTGAAAGATTTTAGTTTATTTTTATTACTAATTCACCCACCCCCCCACTCTCAATTTAGCCAGATCCTCATGATAACACTTTTCATCCTTGAACCTCATGTTTGTCTCAGGGGGAGTTCTAAATTCTTTTATTAACAGTATTAACACTGTTGTGTATATTGTAATAATGGTTCATCTAATGGACTTTACAGAAGACAACAATTGTGAGGTCTTATCTAGGATAAACATCTTCGGGTGATAAAGAGAAAAAATCATGTGTGTAGGTTGTATGCAAGTCCCTTTGCCATTGTTGTCAAAGGGGGAGAAAGTTATAAGCCTATTTTGACATGAAAGGGGAAGAAAGAGTTGCCTGTGTGCATTGTTCCTATGTGTTGACATCAATGCCAAAGGAGGATATTGTTGGCATTATTGTTAATGATGTCAACAAGTGTTGCAGAGTGGATACTAGAGAGGTTGTAGATTGGAGAATGCATAGAAATAAGTGTTGCGGGTTGTAGAGTGATCATGTAGAGAAACAAGTGTTGTAGATTGTAAAGTTATCATATCAAGATAGTGTGAGATTTTTCAAGATCAAGGGCAGAATGAAAAGCACAAAAGAGAGACAAAAGTATGACAAGAACAAACTGTATTCTCATCAATATACAAATGATCAACTGGATTAACCAATACAATGAATATAGGCCTGCATATATAGGCAAGGCCAAATGGATATGTGAGCACACAATCATGACATGTGGCTTAATGAGAAACAAGGGTAGGTAAGAAAAAGTAGGGGTAGGTAGGAGAAATAATATAATATTGCACAAGAGGTGGATGACCCACCGAATGTGGAGTGTAACAACAAGATAAGACCACAAAAGGTGGAATTTCTCCTACAAGCTAAATCCCTATGTGCACACTTCCCTAAGTGTCTTATATCCAAACTATGATGAGATGCATTATCCTAAGTTAACTTAAGTAAAGTGTAATTATATCCTATAATAATAAATAATTACACCAACACCCCCCCTTAAGTGCAACTTAGGGGAATGAAGACTCAAGTTAACAATGCAAGATGGGTCCCAGCTACTAGGCCATGATAGGTACCCATGTACAATATGCAAATGCAAGAAAACCTATGAAATTCAATCTATCACAAGCAAAGAATGAGAGAGAACCCAGTGGGAAAAAACTCCCCCCCAAAAGAGAGATAAATGTACAAAAGACTCTCAAAGAAGAAGGACAAAACCTCAAACAAGAAAAAGTCCCCCCCCATAAGAGAGGAAGGAGAAGTCAACTGACCCCCCCTAATGAAACATCCCACACCCCTAAGAGAGCTCACAACTAATGGAACTTAGTCTCAGTGAAGGGTTTGGTGAAGATGTCAGCAACCTGCTCCACTGTAGGACAATACTGCAAATCAATGACCTGCTCCTGAATCATCTCTCGGATGTAGTGCATATGAATCTTGATGTGTTTGGTCTGCTGATGTTGAACCAGGTTCTTTGATAATGTAATAGCACTCTGATTGTCACAATGTAGAACTATCAGTCATGGAGTGGAGAACCTAAACTCTATGAGAATATTCTGACACCAAATAGTCTTAATCACTGCGTTAATAGCCCCTCGATACTGAAGCTCAGTCGAAGAGAGAGCAATAGCATGCTTCTTCTTGCTTTGCCAATAAATGGGGCCTGAACCAAGGTGGAAGCTATAAGAAGAAGTAGACTTATGATCATCAAGATGGCTAGCCCAATCATAGTCTATGTAACTAACCAAGCAAAGTCTTGTGCCTGTTGCATAGTGAATCCTATAATGATGTGTACCCTAGATGTAGTGTAGGATGCGTTTGGCGGTTTTCCAATGAAGCTCATGTGGTTCCTGTATGAAGTGGGAAACCATGCCAACTGCAAATGAAATATTAGGGCGTGTGTGAGTCAAGTAGATGAGACTACCAATAAGCTGATGATACAATGTGGAATCAACTGGTGGAGAAGAGAACCTAGCCTCAAGCTTGACTCCTGAAAGAAAGGGAGTTGATGCAGGCTTACAATCAGCCATATAAAAGTGTGCAAGTAGATCAAGGCATACTTGGGCTGTGAAAGAGTAAACCCAAAAGATGACTCTGAAATCTCTATCCTGAGAAAGTAGGGCAAAAGACCCAAGTCAATCATAGAAAATATATAATGCAAAGCAGATTTGGCACTACTAATGATGGATGCAGTGCTCCTTGTAATGATCAAATTATCAACATAGAACACAAGTATCAAGTGTGAGTCATCCTGTCACAAAATGTAGACATTCAGATCAAAATTACACCTAGTGAACCCCACTAAGAGAAGAAAGGAATCCAACTTGGTGTACCAAGCCCTAGGGGCCTGATTAAGGATATAGAGAGATTTCCTTAGTCTCCAAACCAAGGAAGAATCCTAGATGAAACCCTGTGGCTACTCCATATATATCTCCTCATCAAGATCCCCATGAAGAAAAGAAGTCTTCACATCCATCTGATGTACAATCCAACCATGAGCTGTAGCAATACCAAGTGTCAAGTGAATGGAGTTCATCTTGGCTATGGGCGCAAAGGTCTTAGTATAGTCAACACCTGAAACCTGAGAGAAACCTTTCACAAAAAGTTGAGCCTTATACTTATCCACACTACCATCTGCTACAAACTTGGTCTGATAGATGCACTTACAATGAACCATCTTTCTCCCCTTAGGGAGAGGGACTAACTCCCATGTGTTGTTCCTCATCAAGGAGCTATTCTCTTCCTCCATAGCTTGGTCCCACTCAGGAACCCCTGATGCTTCCTGAAATGTGGGTGGATTGGAAGTGGTAGCAATGTATGCATGTGGAAGGTCCTGATGCTATGATCGAGTCCTCTATGTATTTGAAGGATCCCCAACAAGAGAACCCACTGACTCAAGTGTTTGATGATCCCAATGAGGTCTAGGTGGAGGTGGAGAACAAGGTTCCTAAACTGCAAGTGGACCCTACGGAGGTGTAAACCTACGAGTCAGAGTTGAAGGAGTCTCATCATCTGAATCACTCACATTACTATCCATAATGGAGGAAGGTGGAGGAGGTAGAGAGGCTAAGCTTGGAGAAATTTCCTCAAAATGAATGCTCCTCTCAATAAAAACCTCATGAGTCTCAGGATCCATCAATCGATATGCCTTAGCACCCTCAAGATATCCAACAAAAATACAAGGCCTACTCTAAGGTTCCAATGCCTTGCATTTCTACGGAGGAATGCAAGCCCATGCTGGACACCTAAAGACTCAAAAATGTCTCACAATCTATTTCCTACCAGCCCAAGCCTCAAAGGGAGTAATACCCATCAAAGCTTTGTGAGGAACCTGATTTTGGATGTGTGTGGCATAATTGATAGCCTCTACCCAAAAGGCAGGATCAAGAGAACGTGCTTGAATCATACAACTAGCCATTTCTTTGAGAGTTCTATTCTTGTGTTCTACAACTTTATTCTATTATGGAGTGTAGGCAACTGAATGCTAAAGATCAATCCCCTCAAATGTACAAAAATCCTCAATCTTTTATTCACACATTCCCTTCCATTATCTGTGTGAAGAATCTTGACCACTTTCCTAGATTGCTTCTCCACATGAGATTTGAAGTCTAGAAATTTGTCAAACACTTCACTCTTATGATTAAGAAAATAGACCCAAGTGAAGCAGGAGTAGTCATTAATGAAGGTGAGGACATAGAGAGCCCTACTAAATGAAGGTGATAGAAATGGACCTGCTACATCACTGTGAACAAGTTGAAGAACTTCCAAAGCTCTCCAAGATTTCCCCTTATCAAACTTCTCCCCGGGATGCTTGCCCATAGAACATTCTGAACATACACCCTCTAAAAAATAGATTTGAGGTAGACTTGTGACCATGTCTTTAGTGCTAAGCTGTTGAAGATAGTGGTAGTTGAGGTGACCAAACCGCTCATGCCATAGCTTACTTTCTAAATTTGAATGAGTAAGAAAGGCCCTAGAATGAGAACTTGGCACAAAGTGGGAGAATGAATAAAGCCTTGAGTTGTCATTGACTTGTCCCACTGCTACTAAGGCATCATTATCAAGTTCCTTTACCACAACTGAATCAGGTGTGAACTCAACCTTTTTCCCATTCCCATAGTGAGTGATTTGGTAGATAGAGAGAAGATTGGTAGACAAGTTAGGAACATAAAGAAAATTCTCAAATGTTCCATCATCCATGTCAACTGAACCTTTCCCTTCAACCTCAACTTGTGTATCAGCACCCATGTAAATGTGAGGTGCCTGTGATGGCTCCAATGAAGAAAATTGTGCCTTTGTAGAACCCATGTGATAAGAGGCACCTGAGTCAAGTATCCATTGCTGTGAAGAACCTATTTTAGCCACAAATGCTTACCCTTTCCCCTTGGACTGTGAGGAAGAGGAAGGAGATGAATCCTTCTTGTTGTAGGAAGAAGGCAAATTGATGTTGTTCTTCTTAAGGAGATGTGTCAACTCATCAACTTGCTTGGTGTGGCATCGATGCTCATCATGACCACACTTCTTGCAATAAGAACAAGTTGGTTTATCCTTCTTAGATGGATTCCCCTTCTTGGAAGAGGATGAAAAATCACCTTGTGATGGAGAGGATGATTGTCCTTTTTCCTGTTGTGGCTTTGACTTAGATTGCTTCTTCTTCTTGTTGGAATCTTTTCATTGACTCCCTTGATTCCCTTGATTAGCCACCAAATACTTGAACTTTGAAGACTTGAGAATCCCCATGGTCAACAACTTAGATTGTTCCAACATCAAAATTTCTGTGAAAGTATCAAATGAAGGCATGGTGTAGGAACTCCCTACTGTCAAATGATGAGTTTGGAAGCTAGAAACAAATGCAGCATATTCAGGTGCAAGCTTGTCCAACAAGTAGAATATCAACTAAGCATCCTTTTTTTCAATTCCACAATCCTTAAGATTTTCTCTTAGCTCATTTTCTTTGGTGACATAATCTTGCATTGTATCAAAACTCTTGGGATCCAAGTTGGTGAGCTCATTGTGTCAAAATCTGCAAAAAAATAAAATTTTTACAGGCTGGAAATTATTTTTATTGAAAAAAAAATATAGAATTTTTTTTTTTTTTTTTTTTTTTGTTTCGGGGGTTGGGGGTGGGGGGTCATTTAACCCCACCCCTGAACCACTCAATACTCTATGGACTGTCTGCATGTCACCACATGCAGACCTATCCTTAGTAAACTCCCCACACATGCGGGCCATTGTTGTCAAAGGGAGAGAAAGTTATAAGCCTATTTTGACAAGAAAGGGGGATACACCTATTTTGACATGAAAGGGGAAGAAAGAGTTGTCTGTGTGCGTTGTTCCTATGTGTTGACATCAATGCCAAAGGAGGATTTTGTTGGCATTATTGTTAATGAAGTCAACAAGTGTTGTAGAGTGGATACCAGAGAGGTTGCATATTGGAGAATGCATAGAAATAAGTGTTGTGGGTTGCAGAGTGATCATGCAGAGAAACAAGTGCTGCAGATTGTTAAGTTATCATATAGGGATAGTGTGAGATTTTTCAAGATCAAGGGCAGAATGAAAAGCACAAAAGAGAGACAAAAGTATGACAAGAACACACTGTATTCTCATCAATATACAAATGATCAATTGGATTAACCAATACAATGAATATAGGCTTGCATATATAGGCAAGGCCAAATGGATATGTGAGCACACAATCATGACATGTGGCTCAATGAGAAACAAGGGTAGGTAAGAAAAAGTAGGGGTAGGTAGGAGAAATAATATAATATTTCACAAGAGGTGGATGACCCACCGAATGTGGAGTGTAACAGCAAGATAAGACCACAAAAGGTGGAATTTCTCCTACAAGCTACATCCATATGTGCACACTTCCCTAAGTGTCTCATATCCAAACTACGATGAGATGCATTATCCTAAGTTAACTTAATTGAAGTGTAATTATATCCTATAAGAATAAATAATTACACCAATAGATAGCAATACTGATCAAGTGTTGTGCAAGTGAAATATCATATTGAGATAGCAATACTGATCAAGTGGTATGCAGTGAGGTTGTCATATTGTTATAGAAATATCGAAAACAAAGGCAAAGCCACTTATCAGGTTAACTGACAAAGCCAACATAACAATTTTGTTTTATACTGATAGTGTTAACTATTCCAACAATCGCTGTGTCCGAATAGCTATGCTGACCAGGAGACCAAGAATACCTATCAGAGTAGCGTTTGAAGGTGAAATGACATTTTCTTACTATGCCGATAGTGTAAGTTATTCTAACAAAAGAGAATCTAGAGAGGACACATTGTTTAGATCATTGGAATAAAATATGCCGATATGTAGAAGGTCGATTGGAGTTTGATTTTAGAATACCTACGTCGATGCATGTTCAGGTTGTGTCATCGGAATAGGTTTGTTTTGACTGGATAGTGTCCAAATGCTAAGCCAATAGTGTTGGCTATTCTAATGGAGGTTCTCATCAGAGTAACCTATATTGATGTATATTTTCACCATGGAGTTTAATTATCAGGATACCTATGCCGATAAAGTTGAGTTGATAGTATGATTATCAGAATAACTTATACTGTTGATCTAACATGATTTTCCTATGTCGATAGTTATGTGTATTTTGATATGTCGTCATTTGGCTTGGAGGTTCCTTGTTCAAGATAGCCTATGGTGACAAGTGAAATCAAAGGTGAGTTTTTTCATCAGGATAAGTTTTCAAGGTGGAATACCGATGGAGCTTTGAGAAGCCAACTTCGGGAAAGCTATAGCGATGAACATTTTTTTTGTAGATTGCATAACATGAAGGTTAGTCCTAGTATGGAAACCGACTGATCTATGCAGCTCGATTGTACACATTGATCTTGACCAACCTTGACCATTTGAATATGATGAAGAATAAGAGGACATGTGGCTCCTTGGTGGATAGAACAAATCAGATATGTTGTAGTCGGTGACTGTGGATCTCTTATATTCATCAAAACTATCTGGGTAGATCAGAAAGATGACAGTAATCACATTAATGGTGAACCTTTTGCAGTTTGTTGATGAGCTTGAGATGCTTGACAAAGGCAGGATTAGATTTGTAGTACAAATCAAGTTTGCTAAAAATAGAAACCCTATGACAGAACAAGAATCAAACATAACCCCAAAGGGTATAAAATAGGGTAGGGTTATTCAATGCAGATGGATGATCAAGATAAAATCCAATCTACTATAGACCATATTCAACAAGGGAAGATTCAGATTACTAAGTTTAGTAATCTATGTACTAATCAACCTAAGATAGATGAAACACATTTTATGTATGGAGTCAGTCTGAAATCATTTTGTAGACATAGAATAAGATCTTGTTGAAAAAGAGAGCAGACAGTGGGCAGAGCAATCTGATATGATTCGATGGGAGTAGATGAGAAAGATAGAGTTTGTGAAACTAAAGACATCTCAAAAAGTCAATTGTGGGAGTAAAATTATGTGCTGAAGTGAAGGACATTGTTGAATAGCATAGATAGAGAGAGTTAGAGATAGAGTAGATGCAGAAATAGAGTATTTAGAGTTGTAGCAATAGAAGATTCAGCACAGAGAGTAGTCTAAGATAAGTGAAGCTGAGGCAGAGTAAAGAACACAAAGAGTATAGAACAGAGAATAAGAACAAAGAACTATTTGTAGAGAACTAATAGAGTGTAATCCTCAAAACCAGAGAGGGCCATTCTCAAGATATGAAAATTTTGCAGTGTTACAAAATTCAATTGTAACCTGGCTTTATCATTGTAAAACTGAATCTTATTGTATTATCTCTGAGTGGGATCTTAGAGTAGGGGTTGGTGCTCCTTTGAGTAGGTGCTCATAAAAATATGAGTTGGGGCTCCTTGAGTTGGTGCTTAGAATATCAGAGGTTGGTGCTCTTTGGGTTGGTGCCCTAAACATATTTTAAACTATAATTTCTTGTGAGGCTGGATTGGAGCAATAGACTCCAGTAGCTATTCTCACTGAGGTTTTTCCTACATTGGGTTTTCCTCATACATCTGGTGTTATGTGATGTGCTCTTGTGTGTGTGTGTTTATGTTTTCATTACATCCTTAGGATCTGCACACTCAAATTAACGTTTTAAAATACATTTATGCATCCCCCCTCTTAGTGTCCATTTGTGTTTTTCACTAAGAAGAACTCCATGAAAATCTCTTTTATAAAGCAAATTATCTATAACAACTTAAGAAATTGCTTGTAACCTATAATAACTCCATTTTGATTTGTCCAATCCTTCAGGGCAGTTGCGAGTAAGTAGGTAATGGATCATTTTTTGGATCCAATCAGGTTAAGATGCTTTGGCATCAACTGTTGCATTTGAGGTAACATCCTCTTCTTCATTTGTGAGTATAAAGGTATCTTGTTCTACTGATTGGTGGTTGTTTTCATAATCTTCTTCCATCTATTCAAATAGAGCTTTGCCTCTAACTAGTTTTGTTACTTTAATATCAAAATCATATTTCATAACCCTGGTTATCCATCCCACACTCTTATCAATTATATCTTTGTTAAGCAAACATTTCTTAACTATAGAATATGCTACTTGAGGATGAATTTTATCATTAGACATCATATGCTTGAATTTTTTGAGGCTCCTAATAACTGCAAGCACATGTTTTTCTACAAATGAATATCTTACCTCATAAGCCTATAATATATTGCTGCAAAATGCGATTGGCTTCTCTTGTCCTTCTTCATTTCGCTGACAAAGCATGGTTGAAATAGTATCAACACGTCCAAAAGCATATAATATGAAATCTTTTTCATAATTTGGATTAATTAGTGTTGGGGATGATGCAAGTGCCTCTTTGATATCTTCAAAACTTTTGGTACCTTCCTTGGTCCATTTGAAAATAACATTCTTTTTTAGCATTGTTGTTAGTGGTTGCAATAATGCTGCAATGTTAGGTATAAATCCCCTAACAAAGTTAATTCTCCATATGAAACTTTGTAAACCCTTTTTTATGTGCTGGAAGTGGCAATGCTAGAATAACTCCAATTCTTTTTGGTTCTATTGAAATACATTCCTTTGATGCAATGTACCCTAGAAGCTTACCTTCATGAACAGAAAAAAGGCTCTTTTTTGGATTTAAAGAGACTACAAACTCCCTGTATCTTTCAAAAATATGGCTTAAATGATCAAAATGTTGATCAACATTCCTTGAAAAGATAGTAATATCCTCTAGATATATAAGCCCAAATTTATTAATAATCCCTTTGAGAGCCATATCCATTGCTCTTTGAAAATTGGCTCTGGCATTAGACAGTCCAAATGGCATTTTTATGTATGCCATTGTTCCCCACTTAGTTGTAAATGCAGTTTTATGTTGATCATCTTCCTTTACTAGAATTTGATTGTAACTTGAATCTCCATCTAGTAAAGAAAACCTTTCAGAACCAGAAACCACTTGCAAAATCTACACCATGGAGGGTAGTGGGTAATGGTCTTTAAGCATGTAGTGTCATAAAATTGTGACCCTAGCAATTTTTGACCACATTAGGGTCCTCACGCATGCAAAATCGAATCCCCTAGCTTGATTGGAGACCAAAGACTACTCAACCCCTGAAAACTGCATCTTCCTTGCTCTTCGCACTACCTAACCTGCATCCTATCCTAGAAAAAAGGGTAGGACAGGGATGTGGCGCCCCTATCCCCTGCCCTATTTTGGGGCAAGACCTTCCAAAGTTTGCATATAAGGTTGTGCAATGAGCGAGAAACCCTCCCCGATGTCAGCCTATGATGAAAATCAGTTTCATTAACCCTAATTAACAAGTATAAAAGTTGCATTCGCTTTCCCATTTGGATAACAAGAAGTGTCCATAAGTTCATGAGATCAAGCATTCAAGCATCCTTTTCAAGCATTGAGCATCTCAAGTCTCCCTTCAAGGCTAGGTGTTGCATTCAAGTCAAGGATTCAACCATTGAAGATGAGATTCATTCCACCATTCAATTTCACACAAGCAAATCTACCTACATTCTATCTACAAGCTCCCTTGAGGTGATTTACATTATATTATTTCATTTACATTTACTTGCAAGTACTTTCTTTCATTACTTGGTTAATTCCAGAACTAGGGTTTGACCTGAAGGCAAACCCCGATCCCAACCCCTTTTCCTCTCTTTTCTATGTGTAGGATGTAGGTGTGCAGCTGTACTTTCAGATTTGGACTACATTTGCAGAGGTGGAAACACCCTTTTTGTTTCGTGGATTTTTTGAAGGACCGTGTACACTTTCACCATGGTCTGGGCAACTTTTCCTCAAATTCGCAGGGCAGCTTCGTCTCGACATATTACTACCAAATCTAGGTGCACAACTTCATCCCACACTCTAATCTTTAGTTATTAACAGTTCTTTGTCTCTTTTTCACTCAGTCTTAATGCATAACTCAATCAATTCCTTTCCATTTCAAGTAGAAGAGGGGATTAACTTATCATTCTCATTTCATTCAGAATTCTATCTTCTTCTTTGGAGGTTAAATCTAATGTATTCTCCCCCCCTCTTCCGATGTAATGCGTGAAAAGTGTTTGAAGGGAAATTCGTAGTGAAACTCTCATCTCTCCTTGGAGGGAAAGGGTAGCTTTCCTTTTGATCTCTCATTCACACATTTTTCACCCACCATTATATTTTGGTGAACCCGATGTCTTGCATATTTTCATTTGCAAGTTTCAAATTTATGCAAACTTAGTGGTTAAATCATTTAAAACCCTAGTTTTTAAAATTAAAATTGAACTTGTGATTTGTAAAAATTGCTTGCGGTTATCTTAGATCTGAAAATTGTTTTGTCTGTCAAATTCAATTTCCTCATTGTCTTGTTCAATTTGCAAATCAAATTTACAAAATTAAGTGATTACTTGTTAAAACCCTAATTTTCAAAAATCATCTTGAACTTGTGTAAAAATTGGATTTCCATTTAATTTTTAGATTTGTGATTGTTCACAGACTTGTTTTCATTCCTACAATTCAAATTTTCAATTCCCCTCCCTTTTCCCAAAATTCAAATTTCAAAATTAAGTGGTTAGGTCATAAAACCCCAATTTTCAAATTTAATTGGATTTTGTGCAAATTTCAATCAATTTCATTCCAATTCAGATTTCTAAACATTTTTCAAGGTGTCCCTATCCATTAGCTTTGACATTTTTCAAATTTGTAATTCAATTCCTCTTTTTATTCAAAACCCGAAAAGGGTCCTATTTTTACATTTGAACCTTAATTTCGCCCATCTAGAAATCATAAAATTCGCCAATTTTTTGGGGTTAGCTTTGAAATCATCATAATATTCATCCTTGAAAATTTTGAAAAAAGTTGGTCAGACCATGTGCACATTCCCACCATAGTCCTCGACTTTTTTCCTGAAATTTTGGGAGACTGTTATGACTATATTTAATAGCCTAAATCCAAAAGATTGGCTGATTCTGTCTATTTTTTATCCCTCTAGAATTGAAAATATCTCCAAAATTAAATATTTTGAATTTCAAGAACATTTAAGAGGTTAGTTATAGTTTGCCTTGATTTCAAAAATTCTGATTTTAAAATTAAGTGGTATTCCCTTGGCCCTAATTTTAAAATTCCAATTTCCTTTCATTTTTGGAAATTGCGTCATCCTCTTCTTCCAACAAAGTTCAAATTGTTTAATCAATATTTTTTTATATTTTGCATTAATCAATTTTGTAAGCTTTGTTCCAAAATTCAAAATTCAAATTTTCCCTCTAGTGCATGAGTTTCACCACTATTAGTCCTACCTACATTATCCTCGTTAGACAAAGCATTAGAATTAAGGCCTCCCAAGGTTTAATTACTGAGGAGATGGAGCCTAATTTGGGTGACTTCTTTAATGAGGATCATGCTAATTCTTCCCATCCTAATCATGTGCCTATTTACCCCATTGATGAATCCCATGATGAATAAGAATCTTTAACCAGGGTCTCTATAGATCAACTTTCCACATTGGACAATAAATTTGATAACTTTCAACAATGGATGTCCCAAGAATACCCTAATAGTGAATCTCTTCCATTAATTGAAGGCCTTAAATGCATGATTCAAAGTGATAAGAATGGAATTGATATATTGCATGGCATTGCACATATTGTTGATTCTAATGTCATGTCTATCAAGAGTTATGCCGAAACCCTAGGTTATTCACAACCTTCAATTCCTTTGACTACTCTTATGACTAGTATTCCTACTTTTACCTCCAACATCATGACAACTTCAACTCAAAATGTCATCCCTACAACAATTAGTCATGGGGGAAATCCCTCTTCTTCATTTAACCCTCCATCTTTACCTATGTCTTTCATAAGTATTCATGTTATCCCTCAACCAATCAATGTGACACAAGGGGGCAATTCCTTCAACAACTTTGTTCATCCTTTAAGTGTCCCTTTTCCTATCCAATCATCACCTATGCCTACTTATCATAATGTCCCACCACCTTATTCTTAGTCCATGCCTTCTTTCAATAACATCACACCACCTTTTCAATCAACTATGTCTAACATCAATTCTTCTACCGAAGCGACAATTAACAATCTTGCTCAAACCATGTCTTAATTATAACAACAAATTGCTTCTATGAGACAATCCAAGATTAGTGTGCCCACCTTTGATGTTGCGAGCCCACTTTCTCTTGATATTGTTAAAGTCATGCCACCCAAACATGTTGAGGTCCCTCAATTAGAACTCTATAATGGAAAAGGTGATCCTCTTACGCATGTCAAAACATTTCAAACCTTGTGTACCGATTTTGCTTATCATCAAAGATTGCTTGCAAAATTGTTTACAAGAACTCTAAGAGATAAGGCTTTACAATGGTATTTCTCTTTGCCTTCTTATTCTGTCACTTTTTTTCAACAACTGGAAAATTATTTCATCCAACAATTTCAAAACAACATTGGTCCTAAAATCACTTTGACTGATTTAATGTATGGTAAACAAGGTGTTAAAGAAAAAGTGATTGATTTCTTTGGTAGATATAAGCATTTGTGTGCTCAAATTTCTTTTCCTATACCAGATAATGATATTTAAAAAAATTTCATTTCTAATTTGCAAAAATATATTAGGGAAAAGCTTCATTTGTCTAAGTTTACTTTCTTTCCGTAGTTGTGCACAACACTCTACAATTATCAACTAGTTGTGAGTCAAATGGAGCAATCCACTCCTATGGCTCCGAGTGATAAGGGGGAGAGTGTTCAACAACCGTTTGTGAAGTTCAAATCAACAAAAAACTTCATCAAGTTCAATGATACAATCAATAACAACAATGCGAATGCTACAACAGGTGTGCCTCCTATTTCTAAATTTTTCCAAAGAGAAAGACAATTTACTCCTTTGAATGAATATTTACATAGTATTATGTCTTAGTTGTTGCAAATAAATGTTATCAAACTTCCTCCTATAAAACCAGTTGATCCTTCTAAACTTGCATCCCCTTATTTTGGTAACAATTCATTTTGTCAATTTCATCGTCAACCTGGTCATGATACTGAGAAATTTTTCACATTGAAAAATAAGATTTAAGATTTGATTGATAATAATACTATATCTATGGCAGGTGTGAATGATAAAGGGAATAAATCAATAGCTCCTCCTAATCAAAATCTTAATATTTTCACTAATCCCTTGCCTTCTCATCCCTCTAACATTATTGAGATTGTGCCTACTTTCTCTTCTGAGGAATTCACCTCTATGGCTCCGAACTTGGTAAATATGGTAGAAAAACAAGATATGCCTAAGGATCCTTGTATTACATTTGACCCTAGCTGTGAGACCATTAGAGCACCCGATGGCCCTTTATAGTAGTTGTCAAGGTTAAGGATATCCCTTGCTATGGTGCCCTTATTGATCCCTCTTGCATGGTTAATATCATCACTGAGGAGTATCTTTTCACTTTACGATTTCATAAACCAATATATGATGCTTCTAATGTGGTTGTGAAGTTATTTGATGGATTCTCTTGTCATACCATTGGCTCTATCAACCTTCCTGTTGAAATTCATACTAAATCTATGGATGTTAACTTTGTTATCATTCCTTCTTGTATGATATTTCATGTGAAGTTGGGCTATCCTTGTCTATCTTCCATGAAGGCTATTGCTTCTCTAATCCATAAGTGTCTGAAATTTCCTCACAATGGCAAAATCATAAGTGTGAACCATAGCTTATTTAAACCATCCAAAAGAAGCTCTGGTGTTCCTATTGATTTTTTTTGGCCTAAGCAATTTCAATCTCCTCCATCAAGGAGTGATGCTCTTTTTCAATCTTATCAAAAATGGAAGAAATATATGATATTATCCTTAAGTCATCCTAGATCCCCAACACTCTACATTCCTATCATACTTGAAGATAAAGTTCTTCCCCTCATGGATAGAACTAATCTCCCTCCTAAGGAAGATCGTCAACCTATTCCTATGGATGTGACTATACCTTCTCCTAGGAAGAACAACAATATTCTTCCTAAGGTTAGCCTTGTACCTCATCCTCATGATGGACCTAGTCTCCTTCCTACACCTAATATTCCTCCTTTGTATGGCACAATTCCACCTCCTTCCTCTTATTGAGAGAAGAGGATTTCTTCTCCTCTTGTTCAACCTAAACGACCTCAACCTAAACCTTCAACTATCAAGGAGAGAAACATTCCTACTTTTTCAAGTGTTCCTCCTCCTTCTTAGCCTTCCACTAAGACTCGATGGAATCATTTTGCAAGAGAGTACTGACCAAGACATCATGTTCATGCTTGCGAAGTTGTCCCTCAAAATACTAAATCTCCTAGAACTCCAACAATTGACATGATTCCCTTTTCTCCTAAGCAAGATGTTCACCCTACATCTCCAAATCATAAATCACACAAAACATGTGATGGTTTTATTCCTATTCATGTTTGCACTCCTCTTTCTATAAATATTGATGAAGAAATGGGTAAAAATGTTATTCATGATGGCAATAAAACTCCTAATGCTTTTTATAGTGAGTATGAATATGTTGATGTGGATAAGCATTTATCAATTGAATTTTCACAAACCTCCTAGCTCTAGAAACAAACAAAGTGACTTACCACATGAGCATAGTCCTTGTTTGGATCTTGTGATAGCTCCATCTAGTGTGCTCAATGTCGCTCCTCTGCCATGTTTCTCACCTTCCTGAAATAGTGATCAACAAGATCATGAGGTGGATGTCATGCTAGATTAGCAATACTAGCACTGTAGATCTTCTCTCTCTCCTTTCTTGCTCTTTTGTGACCATTCTTCTATGTGTATCCCTATTCTTCTATTATCCCCTTATTGTCTATTTGGGGATGATGCAAAGCATTGAGATCTTTTTTTGGTCTCTTTCATGTTGACTCAAAAGACATTCTCTCTTCCCTTTCTTCCAAGGTAGTGTCCTTATTTGGGGAATAAGGATTATTATATGCACATACATATATGATATACATGAGTTATCATACAACATACTGATCCCGAGGAAAGTGAAGCTACCTCATGTTTTGTGTTCATTATCCTTGGGTTTATTCCTCGTTTGGGGGCTAAATCCTTGCAATAACATGCTCCTTCTCTTCTCTCTCTCTTAGGTGTATCCTACCTTAAAGAAATCACTCCCGATAAGGCGTGGATGATCCCTTTAACATGGGGGCATACACTCCGCTCATGTTTTCCTTCTTGATACTTACAATTACTTAATGAACTTTGTTGCTTTGTAATCTTTGGTATCCTTACTTTCATGACTCATAGTGAGGGGAACTTTGCTACTTACAGTCATGGTTCTCCCCTTCTTGATCTTCCCTTTTGCTTTGTCAATTGAAGTTGTAAGATCATATGTCCACTAGGGGCTTAGAGAATCTTGCCTCCTTTACATTGTAAAATTCTTTTAATCTTGTTTTCTTGTGCTTTACTGGCAGTATTGGTGTACGCTCATACTCTCGCTCAAGTGGGGGCTAAATGTAGTGTCATAAAATTGTGACCCAAGCAATTTTTGACCACATTAGGGTCCTCACACATGTGAAATAGAATCCCTTAGCCTGATTAGAGATCAAAGATTGCTCAACCCCTGAAAACTGCATCTTGCTCTCTTGTTGCACTGCCTAACCTACATCCTATCTTGGAAAAAAGGGCAGGACAGGGGCGCGGATCCCCTATTCTCCTAAGATAGGGCATGGCACCCCTATCCCTTGCCCTATTTTGGGGTAGGACCTTCCAAAGTTGGCATAGAAGGCTGTACAATGAGCAAGAAACCCTCCCCAATGTGGGCCTGTGACAAAAAATTAGTTTCATTGACCCTAATTGACAAGTATAAAAGTTGCATTCACCTTCCCATTTGGATAACAAGAAGCATCCAAAAGTTCATGAGATCAAGCATTCAATAGCATTTTAGCATTGAGCATCTCAAGTCTCCCTTCAAGGCTAGGTGTTGCTTTCAAGTCAAGGATTCAACCATTGAAGAGGAGATTCATTCCAACATTCAATTCCACACAAAAAAATCTACCTACATTCTATCTGAGGTGATTTACATTACAATATTTCATTTACATTTACTTGCAAGTACTTTCTTTCATTACTTGGTTAATTCCAAAAACTGGGGCTTGACCTAAAGGAAAACCCCCAATCCCAACCCCTTTTCCTCTCTTTTGTGTGTAGGTTGGAAGTGTGCAACTGTACTTTCAGATTCAAAATCCATTTGTAGAGGCAGAAACACCCTTTTTGTTTTGCAAAATTTTTGGAGGACCGTGTACACTTTCACCACAATCCAGGTAACTTTTCCTCAAATTCACTGGGCGGCTTCATCTTGACATATTACTACCAAATCCAGGTGCACAGCTTCATCCCACACTCCGATCTTTAGTTATTATTAGTTCTTCATCTTTTTTTCACTTAGTCTTAATACATAGTTCAATCAATTCCTTTCCATTTCAAGTAGAAGAGGTGATTAACTTATCATTCTCATATCATTTAAAATTCTATCTTCTTCTTTGGAGGTTGAATCTAATGTATTTCTCACCCCCCTCTTCCAATGTAATGTGTGAAAAGTTTTTGAATGGAAATCCATAGTGAAACTCTCATCTCTCCTTGGAGGGAAAGGGTAGCTTTCCTTTTGATCTCTCATTCACACATTTTTCACCCACCATTACATTTTGGTGACATTACAAAGTGAAGCAATGTTTAGATCATGGAAATCAACACATAACCTTATCTCACCATTTTTCTTTCTAACTGGTACTAAATTGGAAACACATGAACTTTGCTTGATAGGACAAATGATATTACCTTCAATGAGCTTGTTCAATTCAGCCTTCATCAAATGATCTAACTTGGGATTCAAGGGTCTTTGCTTCTACCTGATTGTTTTTGCATTTGGTTGTAACTCAATAGTATGTTGAGAAAGTGCAAGGTTAAAACCCTTAAAGTCTCCATACTCCCAAGAAAAAATGTCAATAAATTCTTGATAAAGTGAAACGAAAGCTTGATGTTCTTAGCTATTACATACCTTTCCAAGCTTGAGCAGCTTGTTATCATAGATTTGAATTTCTTCAAAATTATCTGCTTAATTATCATGTTGTTTTTATCTCTTCGAGCACAATCATCAGAACTAAAAAATTGATTCTAGAGTGACTAGACCCTTTGGCACTTTGTTTGTTTTCAGCTACACTATCTAATCATCATACTATTGCTGCCATTTTTTCTGATTACCAGTAGCAAATTTTGCTTCCTACAATAAGAAGTTGATGATCTATTCATCGCTGTCAAACACTTGCCAATTTGTTATATTATCTAGTACAAATGGTCTTACTACCACTTTTACATAATGTTGTACCTGTTCATTTTCTAAATCAGTAGGACCATCATATTGAGCTCCTAGAGAAGCTAACATATCAACATGCTTGTTCTAGTTCCTTGGTATTGACAGTAAATGGAAAGTATCAAATCTTAAATTAAATCCCATGCTCTATGCTTGTACATCTTTAACAAATTATTTTTTGTCACATGCAAATTTCTAATATGATTTGTTACTTATTCAGAATCACCATATACTTGTAAGCTTTTTATACCTTTCTTTCTGGCCTATTCTAGGCCATGAATTAGAGCTTCATTTTTAGCAAATTTATTTGTTAAGATGAATAATATCTTTCTCCCTCTGGTGATATCAACATAGCCCCTCCACCTGCATCTTTTTTCCTTGAACCATCAAAATACAGTTTCCAAAGCTGATTACCTAGTTGTTTTGGTTCTTTTTCCTTTTTAATCAGATTTGGTATAATTGCATCATGCTCATGAACCAATAGACTCCTAGCTCAACTTGTTCTATGTGGCTAAGAGGGTCAATCTCATGGTTTTTGACTGCCCAGTTGTCTAAATTGATATCTGATATATATCATCAATGGGTGTATTGTGCTCCTTAACCATAATTTGTTCCTTTTACTCTTGGATCTAGATTTGCATTTATGAGACTTGGTATATTTGGTTCTAAATGATCCTTGGCTAATGGCTTAGATTTAAAGGTTACCTTGGTACAATATCAGGTTCTAAAAAACATATGAGACCAATCTGATGATAGATACACACCTAATTTGGCTGTAAAATCTCTGGATAACCATATTCCATAATAAGATGGTAAATCTATCACATAAATATCTTGAGGAACTGAAAAATTTAGACAAGCATGTAATGTGAGTTGCAAATCCTTAATCACACCACTTGATTTAATAGATGACCCATCTATCTGAACAACACCTTTTGACAATGGTTCAACTGTTAACCCTAGTTGATCAACTAACAGCTTAGGCATAGTTGAGATACTATCTCCTAAATCTATCATGCACTTATGCAATACATGATCTCCAATTACTAGGGCAACATTAAAAGTTGGTGGCTTAATTTCTTTGACTACCTGAACATTTTTATCATCATCAACAAGGACTACATTAGGCTGATCTAAGTCAGCATCAGATATTGTAATTTTATCTATAACCTCTTCCAATATATCAGTTTGATTAGGTATCTTCTGTATGCAGGAAAAGCGGGTTGATAGAACTCAAAATGTGAAAAACGGAGCTCTAGGGAGCCTTGCTCACACACCCTTAAGACTTCTTGGTGCAAGCTATGGAGTCATGAAGTATAGCTCAACTTCCCAAGGTTGGTTCCATGGTTCTCTATCTTACACGGTCCCTCAAACCAATGTTTTTGCTCTCAGGTCACTGGGCAAATGGTTTACGAATGACAAATACAAGAATGAGGGATGCTTTTGTTGATTTTAAGATGAGATGCATCCTAAGCTATGCATGATCCTATAAATACAATAAACTAATTATAAGATGACAAGGTTAGTAAACAAGACTATCCTAGCATGCTATATTAGTCTATGATTAAGCTAAATGATAAGGAACATACTCTAAATTTGCATATTTAGATTAATTCCTATTTAAAAGAGAGGCTAAATGATGAGCATAAATGATATATGAAAGCTTGAATGGATTTTAGTATAAGTGTGATGCTAAATACTTGGATGATCAAAATGGAGGAATGAGAGCTCTATTTATAGAAAAAATAGGGCAATGAATGGCCAGGATTGAAAGATTTAATCAAGGGTTGAGTTTGAAAGTTGGGAATCCATGTTTGCAATTGGCACCAATGAAATGGTGACAATTTCCAACATAAGGTTGGTTGAGAGGAGATGTAAGAAGCATTAAATGCTTGAGAAGACCTCATGGTTACCTTAGGGGTTAAGGGTTAAGGTTAAGTTAAGATTACCCATTGGCCAAAGCTTTTATCCAAAGGATAAATTCTTGTGCAAAGGATTAAGGATAACCATGGTCAAAGCAATAAATGTTTGATGAGACCCCTGGGTTACATGGAGGTTGAGTTTATGGAAATTCTTTAACCATGTAAGAGGGTTGAGTTAACCATTAATGGTTATGAAGACTTTAGGGACAAATTTGTAAGAGTCCTTCCAAATTTGGGGGTCTCCAACAAGTTAGCTTGTTGAATGGATAAAGGCTTTAATGCCTTTTGAAGACTTTACTCCAAATTTGAGAAGTGACCTCCTCAAATTTAGGGAAAAGGGATAATGGATGGGTTTGGGTTAATTAATCAGGAGTAGAAGAATCTAGAAGAGGTTAGAAAGAGGGTTAGGATGCAAGTGGGAGGTGTAGGATTTTGCAAGTGGGTGAGGGGAAATAAAATTAATTTAAAATAAATTGCTTTATTTCAAATTGGTTACAATTAAATAAATTAGACTTATTTAATTTAGGATAACTATTTTAATTAAATTTGAATTTAATTAAAAAGTGGACAAGGGCTTTAATTGAATAAAATGAATTTATCCTATTAAATGGTATAGTGAATTTAATTGAGTAATTTACTTAATTAAATAGAGGAATGCGGGTAATTTAATTAAATTGGATTTAATTAAATAGAGAAATGAACATAAAATATTCATTTAGGAATATGGTCATTTTTATACGTTTACATCTTCAATGCATCATAGTAATATTGACAGGTGCTTTCTTCATATGATCAACTATATTAAACTCAACTTTACTAACCTTTTTCTGCACTCTTGGGATGTTCTGAACCTTAGGAATTTGTGCCTGATGTGGCTAGTTCTATCCTCTAGGTAGAATTTGAACATTTGGGGCCACTGGAACTATTGTATCAGCTTGTTGTCTTGTAGCAACAAGTTGTTTCCCTTTATCAACAGGCTATTTGTTCTTATCAATTTTTTGTATGGAAGGACCGGCTTGTTGTCCTGTAGTACCAGCTTACTGTCTAGAATATAGTGCTCTTTTTTTTGATCTAGTATTTTCTACACCTACTGTAGAAGACTGATTTTTTCCTTGCGTAACATTCATACTATTAAAAATCATTAGTTTGCCAATTAACTAATGCAATATCACGCTCACCTTGCTGATTTTCTTGACTCATTTCATCTTGAGATTGAGGCTCATTCCCATAAGTATTTTGAAGCTTTAAAGCCTTACACTGAGTTGCCTGAGGGCATGTCAATTGATTGTGCAGTTGATGACACAGAAAACACCAATCAGCAGCCTGAAACATATTGTTTTGAATTGGGACAATCTCCCTGAAATTGGAGGCAGTATTTGGATTATAGGGCTGAATAGTCCTATTATTATAATTTTTGTTCTAATAAGGCTACCTATTCTACTGATTTAATGGAAAGGAGGCTGATAGGGTTTAGAATTCTAGCCTACCTTATTCTCAATGTTGACCAATTTATTACCAAAACCCTACAAAGTCTTTTGTATCTACTTATTATTCTCATTAAAATTATTCAATATCCCTTTTAACATTATTTGGGACTTGGGTATAAATAAAAGATGGTATTTGTTGGTTTTTCTAATTTGGGAAAGATGGGACAACAACTATAGTAGGGGGTACAACTAGAACATAAGGTTGTATCTCTGAAAAAAATGACATCAAGGGCCTTGGGGCTATTTTCCCCGATTGAATCGAACTATTCTCAGCTCTAACAGCTATATCAAAGGCATTAGGAAAAGAAAACCCTCCCATTGACTGAATCATAACTGATATATCACTATTTAAGGCCTTTAAATAATAGATAAAAGTGTTGGAATGTTTGGCATAACTGATGAAGATGAGATGATGGTGGATGACTGTACTAGTAGAGGAAGATGGCATGATCAATTATTTATATTGTCATTGATGGAAACCGGGTTCAACTAATGTTTAATGATGTTTACAGTTGGTTTTTGGTGATTGACTTGTTGGCTAAGTGACTTGGTCTACCGGACTAAGAGTTTGATAGTTTGACAAAGTTTACTGGCAAGATTGCGAATTAGATCCTTAACTGGTAAAGTGGATAAGTTTTGATGGAATTGGGTGATTGGCAATGTTTGGTGACTTATGGTTTGATACATAAGCTTTTATGATGGATATGAGTATGTAACTAGAACTGCATCCTATGATAGTTATTGGAAGGCATGTTTTCAATTTCTGATGAAGTTTTACCAGGGTTTAAGAATGGTTTAAGGACTGGTAGTGATCTACATCAAGTTCACGTGTTGATGATAACGCGACACAAACCACGTGATGAGTTTGAAAGATGTTTTGGTGCGTTTGGAGAACAAATTTCTTGGGAATGTGCAAAGTGCTTAGCGGAATGTGCTAAGGGTTGAATTTGTACCAGTTTGACTTTCTATGACTATTTATGATCATTCAATGACCAAAAGTAATTTGTAATTGATTACAATGATCCCTATGATGATTTGTAATGAGTTGTAAATATCTGTGATAATCTATGTAGTAAATCTTAGGGTTTTGATGCTGACCTAGTTGTAAAAGTTATTTATGTCAGCAAGGTTGATGTTCTAGAGTGTTGGTGATTTTGAGAAGTGTGAGAAGCCAAACCAATGTGTATGAGAAGATCTTCCAGAGAGATGCAAACTCAAAACTTAATTGGATCTAATCAAGAAAGCAGTAGAGTTCTATACATAGATCATTCAATGTTGTTCTCTAACGATTATAGCATCTAAAATTCCTTAATCGAGTAGGTCCTAACTGACCTCACATTGTAAAATCCCCTATCAAGTTGACTCAATATCTGAGTTCTAAATCCTCTTGCGAGGTTGATCCTAACAGATCAAAGCTTCTAATAGGGTTGAGGTAAATCCCTTAACCAGGTAACTCCTAAAAGGGTCTACTCCTAATAGGGTACCATTGAAAGCTTCTAATCGGGCTTTGCTCCTAATAGGGCACATTTCAAAAGAGTGCAAAATATTTGTGGGTACCACCTCCCACCGTGGTTTTTCCCTATTTGGGTTTCCATGTGAAAAACATGGTGTTCATGTGTGGTATGCTTTTCTTGTGATGTTCATGTTTTATTTCTAATAATCGGTAAAGATAGTTTATATTTGTTTATCAATGATCTTAAAGTGGTTATCGGTATGTATGATTATATGATTGATGAAGGATTTTGATTAGTTAATAAGTTGGTAACTATGTTTATTGATCTGATATTGAATTGATGGTTGATCTGATTAATAAGTTTGCATAAGAGGAAATGATTATCTAGATCTGATAAGGAAATTTGTTATGAAGATTTGGTTTAAGTGTTGAATGTTTTCAAATCTGAGATAAGTTTTTTTTGGTGTTGAAAGTTTTAGATTTTGTTAATACCGATTCAACCACCTTTTAGTATTAACCAAATCCTCTAGGTTTATCAATTGGTATCATATCATTGGTCCTCTATGTGGAGAAATCCTAACAGCTCGAGGGAAAGATTTTGTGAAAGATGATGGAGGGTCCCAAGTTTACGAAGGACAATTGTCGGATATGGAGTGATCAGATGAAGATCTACATTAAAGGAATGGGTTCACAGTACTAGAATCATGTGATAACCAAGTATGTTGCACCTACTACCAGTCCCTTGACACCAGATGAGCTCAAAGAACAACAGGAAAACATTCAAGCTCTTGAACCAATTGTAAGGACTCTGTCTGACTCTGAATATATTGATGTTCATGGATTAGAAACTGCAAATGAAGTATGGGAGAAATTAAATTTAATCTACGGAGGAGATGAACATGTACAAAGGATAAAGGAAGAGGGTCTGAGAGGAAAAGTTTGATGATATGAAAATGGTTGACGGTGAGAACATAACTCAATATGGACAAAGGATTAAGGAAGTTGTAGGTGGAATAAAGAGTATCAGAGGTAAGATTGAAGATGATACCATTGTTAGCAAAATGCTTAGAACTCTTTTACCACAATATTCAATCAAAGTGTATTCTATTCAAGAACTAAGATCCATTTCAAAAGATAAAGTTACTTTTGATTCTTTAATTGGAAAGTTAACTGCATTTGAACTTAAGATTTTTGATAATAGTGTTTCCAAACTTTCTGAATCTATGTTTAAGGCTTCAGTGACCGGTACATCAGCAAGGAAAGGAAAAGATGTTTGTCATAATCATGACCATAGGTCTAGTCATGATGGTAGAAGACGTGATGGTGATAACGGAGATCATCTAATGGAACTTGAGGCATTATTGATTAGAAGATTCCCTAGAGGAATAGGTAAATATAAAGGTAAATTACCCTTGAAGTGTTTCTCTTTTTGTAAGATTGGACACATAGCTGCTAACTGCCCTAACGCTGATAAGAAAGATAAGTTTAGGATATTCAAAGGAAAAAGCAGGAAACATTGTTATGTTGCAGTGGATGAAGGTGTGACCGATGAATCGAAAGAAGATGACAATGATGAGATAGTATTTGTTGCTATGAAGGAGAATCTGATAGATGAGAAGGCTTTGGTGTCTCATATGGATAACATTGATGAATGGATAATAGATAGTGGTTACTCACACCACATGACCAATGACAAAAATAAGTTCCTATGCCTTGAAAAGTTTGATGGAGGTGTTGTAAGATTTGGTAATAACTCTCTCTGCATGGTTAAAGGTAAAGGATCAATTTCATTAAATGGGAAGAGTAATGTAGATGATGTATTTTGGGTTGAAGGACTAAAACATAACCACTTGAGTGTTAGACAACTTAATGATAAGGGATATCTACTTGAATTCAAAAGTGAAATGTGTAGGATTCTTGAAAATAATGGAGAATTGATTGCTACTGGGAAGCAAACAAGATGTAATTTATTTCATTTGAATACTAATGTAAATGATTGTTTGGTGGTGAAGATTCAAGACAATTGGTTGTCGCACAAGAGTTTTTGTCATGTCAATGTTGGTAATTTGATTAAAGTTAGTAAGTCAAGTATTGTTAGAGGTTTGCCTCATCTTGTGAAACCGGACAATTTGTTATGCAAGGATTGTCAAATGGGTAAGATGACCTTTGTATCCTTTAAGAGTAAGTCTTTTTCTTCAGAGAATATTCTTTATTTGGTTCATACTGATCTTTGTGGTCCTATGAGGATTGAGAGCTATTTTGGTGATAAGTATTTTATGATCTTTACTGATGACTATTCCAAAATGATGTGGGTAACTTTTTTGAGAGAAAATTCTGAGGCTTTTAGTAAGTTTAAAGAATTTAAAGCTCTTGTTGAGAAAGATACTAGGAAGAATCTAAAATGTTTGAGATCTGACCAGGGAGGTGAATTTACTTCTAATGAGTTTGTGAATTTCTATGATGAACATGGAATTAAGAAGAAAATGTCAGCTCCTAGAAATCCACAACAAAATGGGATAGCAAAGAGAATTAATAGAACAGTTGTTGAAGCTTCTAGAACCATGTTGATTCAAGGTGAACTATCGAAGATGTTTTGGAGAGAAGCAATCAACACTATTGTCTATACTTTGAACCGAGTACTTGTCAGAAAAGGTAATAACAAAACACCTTATGAATTATGGCATGGAAAGACTCCTAGTGTAAGATATAACAAGAGAACTAAGAAGATCATTGAGAGTGATAAGGTGAAGATAGATGAACTCCTTGAGAAATTTGGTGAGTCCAGCAGATCTGAGCCTGAGAAAGATGAAGAAAGACTTGTGTTCATAGAATTGGAAGTGTAGAAGACTGATGAGCAAAATGTTGCAGAAATAGGTGCTCAACCAGTAAATAAAAAGAGCGATGAAGAAGATGAAGAACATGAAGCAGGAAGCACAACACTAGAACCAGTTATTCCAAGATATGTCAAGCTAAATCACTCAGAAGAACAAATAATTGGAGATAAACATGCTGGAGTACAAACAAGGAGGAAAATCAGAGAAAATTCTTGTTTGATTTCTACTATTGAGCCAAGAATAGTAAGAGAAGCATTAAAGGATGATGACTGGATTAGTGCAATGAATGAGGAGTTAGATCAGATAGAGAAGAACAATACATGGACACTTGTTCCTAGACCGGAAGACAAGAATGTGATTGGAACCAAATGTGATTTTAGAAACAAGTAAAATGAAGAAGGAAAGGTTGTGAGAATTAAAGCTAGATTGGTTTGCAAAGGCTATGCACAAGAAGGAGAAGATTATGGTGAAACCTTTGCACGTGTAGCGAGATTGGAAGGAGTAAGAATGCTACTTGCTTATGCTACATTTAAAGGATTTAAATTCTATCAGATGGATGTTAAATCGACTTTTCTCAATGGCATCCTTGAACAAGAAGTATACATAGAACAACCAAATGGATTTGCTTTGTCTGAAGACAAAGATATAGTTTGTAAACTACATAAGGCACTGTATGGATGGAAGCAAGCACTGAGAGAATGGTTTGAAAGGTTGCATGCACACCTAATCAAGATAGGATTCCAACGTACCAGTGAGGTCAATAAGATATATCTAAAGACTGATGGAGAGAAAGTATTGATGACTTATCTTTGGTGGTAATGATGACTTATGCATGGATTTTGCTGAGGAGATGAAAAAGGAATTTGAAATGTCTTTTATTGGAGAGATTAAATTTTTTATTGGGTTGTAGGTCCAATAGTTGGATGGTGGAATTTTTATCTGTCAGAGTAAGTATGTCAAAGAGGTGTTTAAAACATTTGGCATGGAAGATTGTAAATGGGTTGGTACTCCGATGGTGACAAGTTGCAAGTTGTCTAAGAAAGATGACTCACCATCTGTGGATGAGAAAGAGTATAGGTCTATGATTGGTAAATTGCATTATGTCATTCATAGCAGACCAGATATTGCACATGTTGTTGGATTGGTTGCTAGATTTCAAAAGGATCCCAAGGAGACTCACTTGGTAGCGATGAAAACGATATTCTGGTACCTGAAAGGAACAGTAGATTATGGTTTGTGGTATCCTTATAAAGAAAATTTCTCTTTGGATGTGTTTCCTGATGCAGATTGGGCAGGGAATGTAGATGACCGAAAAAGCACTACCGGTGGAGCTTTTCTTCTTGGAGGCAGATTGGTTGTTTGGACAAGTAAGAAGCAAACTTGTGTTTCTCAGTCAACAACAGAGGAAGAGTATGTTGCAACATCAATGAATTGCACATAGGTAATCTGGATGAGACATGTGCTTGAAGGATTCAAATTTGATATGTCTGAACTGGTAACTATTTACTATGATAATACTAGTGCAATCAATATTTCAAAAAATGTTGTGTTACATGCAAGAACAAAGCACATAGAATTGAACTCATTTTCTAAGGGAAAGAGTATAGGAAAAACATGTCCACATGGAGTATGTGACAAGCAAAGAGAAGCTAGCAGATATTTTCACATAACCATTGCCGAAGACAACCTTTGAGTATCTCAGAGGTAAATTAGGGGTCAGACCCCTACTCAGACAAAACTAGAATGTAGGATGCATCAATCTAGTGGGCTTCATGACTATTTTTCACTTTGGATTGATGAGATGTAGGGTACTCCATAGCGGGAGCAACTTAGATGTGTTTGCAGACATGTTGAAGACAACAACTGCAACATTTGATGATTTGTGATGCCTATGCACCTTTGGAATTTTTTTCAAAGGGGGAGAAGAAATATGATTAAGAGAAGACATATGATTAGTTGGAGTAGATATAGTGTAACTAGCAGATGAGGTGCAATAGAAAAAAGAAGAGTTGCAGAGAAGGTCCAGAATAGAGAGGAACAATATGAGTTGAGTATGTTGATATTTAGTGTTTCCATCAATACCAAAGGGGGAGATTATTGGTATGTTTTGCATAACTCATGAAGATGAGATGATGGTGGATGACTATACTAGTAGAGGAAGATGACATGATCAATTAATTATATTGTCATTGATGGCAACCAGGTTCAACTGATGTTTAATGATGTTTACCATTGGTTTTTGGTGATTGACTTGTTGGCTAAGTGATTTGGTCTACTGGAGTAAGAGTTTGATAGTTTGACAGCTTTTACCGACAAGACTGCAAATTAGGACCTTAACCGGTAAAGCAAATAAGTTTTGATGGAATCAGGTGATTGGCGATGTTTGGTGACTTATGGTTTCATACATAAGCTTTTATGATGGATTTGAGTATGTAACCAGAACCACATCCTATGATGGTTATTGGAAGGCATGTTTGGAATTTCTGATGAAGTTTTGTGAGGGTTTAAGAAGGGTTTATTAACCAATAAAGAATTCTCTTAACCGGTAATGATTTTTGGTTTGGCGGTGATCTACATCAAGTACACTTATTGATGATAATGTGACACAAACAATGTGATGATTTTGAAAGATGTTTTGGCATGTTTCAAGAACAAATTTCTTGGGAATGTGCTAAGGGTTTGACTTTGTACCAAATCAACTTGCTATGAGGATTTATGATCATTCAACGGCCAATATTAATTTATAATTGATTGTAATGATCCCTATGATGATCTGTAATGAGTTGTAAAGATCTATGACGATCTATGTAGTAAATCTTAGGGTTTTGATGCCGACCTAGTTGTAAAAGTTATTTATGTTGGCAAGGCTGATGTTTTGGAGTGTCAATGATTTTGGGAAGTGTGAGAAGCTGAACTAGTGTGTGTGAGAAGATCTTCTAGAGAGATGCAGACTTAGAGCTTAATTGGATTTGATCAAGCAAGTAGTAGATTTCTATACACAGATCATTCACTGTTGTTCTCTAACAATTACAACAACTAAAATCCCTTAACTGGGTTGATCATAATAGGCCTCACATTGTAAAATCCCCTAACAGGGTGACTCAATATCTTAGTTCTAAATCCTCTTGCGAGGTTGATCCTAACAGATCAAAGCTTCTAACAGGGCTAATGTAAATCCCTTAACCCAGTGACTCCTAACAGGGTCTGCTCTTAATAGGGCATCATTGTAAGTTTCTAACTGGGCTTGGCTCCTAAGAGGGCTCATTCCGAAAGAGTGCAAAATATTTGTGGGTACCAATTCCCACCATGTTTTTTTTCCTATTTGGGTTTCCACGTGAAAAACATGGTGTTCATGTGTGGTATGCTTTTCTTGTGATGTTCATGTTTTATTTTTAATAACCGATAAATATAATTTATGTTTGTTTATCAGAGATCTTAAAGTGGTTACCGGTATTGATGATTATATGATTTATGAAGCATTTTGATTAGTTAATAAGCTGGTAACTATGTTTTTTGATCTGATATTGAATTGATGGCTTATTTGATTAATAATTTTGCATAAGAGGAAATGATTATCTAGATCTGATATGGAAATCTATTATGAAGATTTGGTTTAAGTGTTGAATGTTTTCAAACCTAAGATACGTTTGTTTTGGTGTTGAAAGTTTCATTTTTTGTTAATACTGATTCACCCCCCTCTAAGTATTAACTAGATCCTCTAGGTTTATCAAAAAACATGGTCATTTATAGGCCTTACCACTTGAGGAATGTGATTAAGTGTCTTTTAGAAGCGGTTGTTGAAATCAGTCATGTGCTCATTAGGTGCTCTTTTAATAGTAGTAAGTTGCTCAATTAGAGAAAAATTCTCTGATTTATCTTCAAAGTGCTGGTTCAGAGAAACTCCCCACTGATCCCATTAATTTATTGATGTCACTAGCAATGATCTGAACCATTCCAATGCTTTCCCTCTGAAACTTGCTGCCAATAGTCTAATTGCTACATCCTCATGAGTGATTTAATGAAATCCACACAAAGTACCAATATCTCTTATGTGTTCAACTGTCGTTACTTGATTTTTTCTAGTAAAATTTGGCATATTCTTCATAGCAGTAGTTGGAATATCATGGTAGTTATCCAAAACTAGAAGATTACCTTTCTTAAATACCACAGAAGGTTGGTTCCTTGGTGGATTATGGGCCATTTGAAATGGTTGAACTAGATGAATAGATGGTAATGGTTGTACAGGTGGTGTTGGTTGTACTAGTGGTGTTGGATGCACTACCAGTATTGGTGATTGATCACTTGAAGATTTTGATCCTTCAAATTGTTCTGCAAAAAGGGGGTTTGAAAAAGCTGCAACTTCTTTTGTATTTATGAAATTTTTAGAATTCACCTGACTGGTAGAACTATCAGTAGTTTGCAGTGCTTTAACCCTCTTGTTGATAGTTGGAAATCGTACGTGTTTGTAGGATCAGATTTTGACCTTGTCTGTCTCATAAGCTATAAAAAATAATATTGATATGATTTCCCAGATATTCAAAGTCACCAGGTACATGATAATTCACCTCAAAAGGCTGGAAAAATTGTTTTAAGTACCAAAACAATAGAAAAAATGGTATTCATTTGAATTGGAATAGCTCAATGAGTCCCACCAGGCATGCCAAAAACTGTTGTCAAGGAGGATGCACCCACTTCTATAAAGAAAATCAATACCAGTGCTTATGCAATCCTTTGCAACATGGAAATGAAACTCGAGTTGTGGGTAAACTCAGAAAGAGAAATGAATCTCTAGGATAAGGGTTGGCTCCCTTTGAAATACCTCCCAAAACTAATGATGGGTATGGAAAAGAGTAAAGAGTGGTTTGATCAAGCTTGAAAATTGAAAACTATTTTAGGAGGTGATGCACTAAACTGTGATGATAAAACTATCATGACACAAAAATCTATCAGAAAATCTGTCTGCACAAAATAGATAACTTCCCAATCACATGAGCATTTCTTAGAAAGGTTAAGTAATTAATAAACTTGGAATGAAAATTAATTTCACAACACAAATTTACCAAAACCTGCAACACAAACTAAGACCTGTGACTCTGAAAAAACAATGATGCATGCACATTAAAGAGACAAAAGATTCAAGGTTTCAGTTGAAACACAAAAATACTCCTATCAAATATGTCATGAACAAACACAATTATCAAGACAAACTTATGAAATTCTGCAAATAAAAGAAATCTTGTAAAAATATAGAACTGAAAAACTGCTGCAAATCTCTATTTATCAATGTTTGAGCTACAAATCTTTGAAATTCTCTTAAGGCAAGAGAAAAAAAAAGGCAATAACTGAGGAAAAAGCTAACAAGATTTCCTCTATATACAATAATAAGGCACGCAAACCCTAAAAGAATAAATTGCACTCCCAAAAAGGTGAACTCAAGTCTAAAATTCGAGCACAAGGAAAAAGCCTGGCAAGTAGGTGCCAAATCTACTTGAAAAGATGCAACAATACTGCCAAAAAGACTTTAAGTCAATGTGTAACCCAAAATACTCTCAAAATAGCCTCAATATTCTAATAACTGCTTCAAACCACCTCTGAAGTTCTGTTGCAACACATCTTCTGTCCTATGCATGATTTGTGTAATAAAGAGAATTTAGAATAAATATTAAAGCATAGTGAACATGACTCTTGCTTTTAATATTTAATATATCTACATGACTTCATCCTTTATTATGCATATGTAATAAATATTAAAGGTGATTTATAAGAACGCCACTTTAATATTTATTTTACATTTCTTTGATCATGCCTTTATGCATAGAATAGAAAAATCTCCTAAGTGCACTTATTCAATTAATTATTTCATTTAAATAAATAGAAGTATTTTAAATAAAGATTAAAATAATCTTTATATTTCTTTTATCCTTACTTCTATTTGTGTAAATAAAACAATTAATTATTATTTATTAGATTTATTACATTAATAATGTTATATATAATCATTCTTTATTTTTAATACCATTATTAATATAATAAAATATATAATAAGTAAAGTAAGTTACATGCACTTAATAAAATAAATAGGTTTAAATCCCCCTACGGTGGTCAAGGACTAGGACTTAAAGTCCTTGTGGGGGAGCTCATGCTCGACCACCACATTACAATTAAACATCAACTTTTAAAATAAAACAAAGCCTATCAAAAATCCTCGATGAGGATTAGGGAATGAGTAAAAAGATTTTTGAAACTTGGAAAACCCTAAAGTCATCTCATTTTACCTTCTTGTGTCTTCTTGGAGAAGACTCCCCCTCTGGTTGACATGCATCTAGGGTTCTGGCTGTAGCTTGAAGTGAACTGGCTTGGAGGCTTTCAACTAGGATTTGCATGATATGAACTCATCTTTGCATGGTATGTATAAGATTCTTCTTCACCTCTCATGCTATTATTTCTTTGTACAAAGAAAAAAAACACAAGTTACGTTTATGCGTATATCTAGGGTTTTCAATTTGAAATTTGTTTTACATGCCTTTTCTCTACATGAATCACTATGGCTATTTTGTGAGAGTGCTTTCACTTTATTGTTGCATGAAGATAATTTAAAATAAAAACCCTAATATTAGTTTGCAATCATTTTGAGGGTTTAATATTTTAAATTATGGTTCCTTCATTCTATTCATGCTAGGGCTTCAACCTAGCTCATTGTTCTCTATTCATATGTGCTTCTAGCTGCTATAATGATAATGAACAAACACCATATATCGGCTCTCATTTATTTCTGCTCCATGGGTGCCTTGTTCTTATGGAAGCTCAATATACCTGTCTGCTCTGTCTTACAGACTTTACTGTATTTGATCATCTTTGTGATTGGATTTATGATTGCATTATTCAAGGGTTATTCAGACAAATCTTTTATCATACATCTTTTGTGTCTCGGGCTGTAGGTCTTTGATGTTAGAAATTTGTCTTGTGCACTAATATCTTGAAACCCTTGAGGATTAACTTATGCATGTATATGTTTACTGATCTTACCATAGTGACCTCTATATTTCCTTGTTGTGAAGTTTTATGTGGGTATGTATCTGTGATTCCTTCAGGTTTTATCATATTTTGAAAATTACATCTATACCGCATTCCAGGCCATGGAGGTTGTTGGATGAACTCTCTGTGACTGAAAACTATGCCTAAACAACATGACTGTATTTTCTTTTTTATCAAAATAGTACAACATCTACTCATTGTTTCCTATACATTATATAAGCTTTATTTATTCTTGTATGGATACTCTATTCTTGTGTAGGTATAAAATCTCAGTGCTTGGCCACCATATATCACAAAGCATTTGCCTTTATTTGACTGTAATTGTCAATTATGTTGTTTTGAAATGCATCTTTTTGTTGTTACATTTTGAATGGAACTTGATTTGTGATCTGATGTCAATCTATGACCTTTATTGTTGCTCAAAATCTTTGTGTTCTTTTCATTGCATCTCTTACTCTCAAATACTTTTCTCCATGAATGAGAAGTTACTGTATTTTTACTTTTTGATGGTGTGCTTCTTGTGATGTTATTCATTTGATTGTTTATTAACAATTTGGGCTATGTGGACTTTAGGGCTGCCTTCATAGAGAAATTTCACTATTAGCACTGTTCATAAAGCATGTGTGACTACTGATAGGCATCATATGGGTATGTCCTCTTGTTACCTTGCAGATTGTAAGTTATCTTTTTGTGATAAGGGTTTTATGTTGCCACTGTACTACCCACTATCCTTTACATGTTTTCATACTACTCAAGAAACTGTTGTCAATTTGAACAAAAGATCATCCTTAAGGAAATGTCATCACTATGGATCATTGTTTGCAATAACTCTATCTTGATTATACTGTTGCTCTGTAGGTCTGAGATTTGAGTACTTGAGATCATTGTTTTTTTACTGTCCATTGAACTTGCTCACTGCATGAATATCTTAATGCATATGATATTCAATAATGTATTTTTCAATGTCCTTGACTATGAAATAAGGGATTCCCACTCTTTGTCTTTTATCACTATTATTTCTTCATAATACTGTGTCTTGGTATGGATGCCTTGACATCTTATACTAGTGACTTCTCTTTGATGGATTTGAGGGACTGTAATGACTGCCCTTCTATCATCTTTTTATCCTACATGACCCTATGATGGAGGCTCATTGTGATTGTGTATCAATGGAGTAAATGGCTACAAAATTTCTTATGCAGCTATCATTGTAATCTGGGATTGATTATTGCCATCTACCTTTTGAAGACCTTCATGCTCTTTGTGACAGAGAAATTTTTCATAGTCTCTTCCTATATATCTCTAGTAGATGATCTTTACTGTATCATGACTGCATAAACCCTATGAATGTTGCACGCTTAGTGTCTATTAGGTTTTACTATCATAACCATGCTTTAGGATTGCTCTCACCATGTTATTTCTTTGTAGCACATGAAATGTATTTAATATTACCTTTGACAGTCTCATCATTGAAGGGATATGATTAATGTTTTTTCCATTTTCCCTATTTCTTTGTGATAATGATATCTTCTATCTCTTTGTGTTTCTTTGACTACAATAGACAGTGACTACTAACTATAATTTTCATTGATCTTTGTGCTTTAAGTCTCATTGTTGTAATCTGCCCTACGTGTTCATAGAATCTCTTCACTATCCTATTAATGTTTCTTGATTGTTCTCAATCAATAAAACCCCTCTATGTTTGGTTTTAAAGACTGCCCTTTGAATAAGATCTAAAATAGACTTGATGCCTTCCCTGTCATTATATTCTTTGAAAGTTGCCTTTGACCTAATCTCTGGTTCATTGCTACTATTATTCTGATCTGAACCTCCTAGCTCTAAATGATTCATATCCCTTTAAATGTTTTATATTTTTGACTTATAACAATGATACCATTGTTTGATCATGTTGTTCCTAATCTGAGCTAAATATTTTGTATGTTGCACTTTATGACTGTCTTCTAGGTCTTCCTTGAGACTAATAAATGACATTAGCTTCTACTTTAGGTATATTGCCAATGTATCCTCTATTTTGGAAGGAAAGACTCTTATTTTAGAAACAACTTGTGACTTTTCTATGGTTGTCACAAGGAAACTATTTCCTTTCTTTTTTTCTCTCTTCTATTATTTACCCTTCTATGACTGTCTTTATGACAGTGACTATGTTCTTGGTATGGATGCCTTGACAAATTTTACTTATTATGATATCATTGATTACTAGAATCTTTTTTCTATTTGACATGATTTTAATTATGAGTCTGTATACTTGCCTTTTCTCATGTGATGGCTTTAGTCACCTGTTGATCATGGAACACATTTTTATTCATTGTTGTATGTGTTTTCATTGGATGCCAATTTAGAATGTCATTGAATGTCAATATATGGGACCATGGATACAGTTGTGCTTCATGTTTGGTAGCTGATAGATGTCACCCTATGAGGTATGACTAGTATATTGAGCTCAACCCTTGTGGAAGCCCATTTTAAACCACATACTTGATATTTATAAAATAGAAACTTGTCTTATACCCGTACAATGAACAAACAAGTTAGAAAAACAAGATGCTCATGAAGCTTCTAATGATTTGACACTCTGATCACTGATTCTCTTGTTGTTTTGTTTTGATTCTTTCCATCTGTAATCTGATATACATGTGTATGAGTAGATTATTTAGAGAAACTAAGATCCCGAGCTCTAACAAACCTATCCTTCAACTCTTGCAGGCACTCTAGGAGCGCTAGGAGAATGAAGACAATGATGCAACTTGATCACAACAACACTTCGTCATTGAAAGGCAATGACAGATCCCCTTTTCTCTCTTTTATTTATACATATGCCTATCATTCTACTTATTGTATTTCTCAGTCATACCCACAACTTGTGTGGGTCCTTAAACATTTATGTAAATGAAAAAGCTTCTTTCATATGCAGTTTTAAATATATAATATTGAAATACATAGCATTATGAAAAGAATTCTTCATTTATATATTCAAATTTGATAAATGATGAAATATAAAGAAAAAAAATTGTGCACCTTTCTTTCATTTTATGTGTAAGGCCGATCATAGGCCTATAAAATTTTGATGATTCAAAATTTAGATAACAGGCACAAATTAAGACGTGTAGATGTGCGAAATGTATCTTAAAGATTGAAATTAGGGTAGGATTAAGACTAAATTAGGATTAGGACTAAATTGATAAGGGATGACTTAGGTTTAATTAAATTAATAATTAAATGTCTAAAGAAGTCCTATAATGCAAAATGTAATGGGACAAACTAAGGTGGGTGCTAACCTAGGCATGGAATTGGACAACCTAATTAAGGATGTACAATTTACAATGCTATGATTAGAAATACATATTTTTTGAACATCATGATCAAGCATATGATAAGAAATCTGAGAATACAAATGCTTATATCTACCAATAAAATCAATCACTTTTTCTTTAATTCCTTGCTTACAATGAATGAAATTAATCAAAGTAATCTTAGGACCAATGTTATTTTGAAATTGTTGAATACAAGAATTAGCTAATTGTTGAAAAGAAGTGATAGAATAAGGAGACAAATAACAATACCATTGCAAATATTTATCCCATAGGGTTCTATTAAACAATTTAGCCATAAGTCTTTGGTCATAAGAAAAATCACTACAAAAAGTTTTGAATGTTTTCACATGAGTCAAGGGATCACCTTTTCTATTGTACAACTACAATTGAGGGACTTCCATATGATTAGGAGGGACAACATGAACAATGTCATCGGATAATGGGCTTGCTACATCAAATGTAGAAATGTTGAACTTGACTTGAATAATGGAAGCCAATTGATGTTGTAGGGATGTAAAAATTTGGGCTAAGTTATTGATGGTTGCTTTGGTAGAAGGATTGAAATTGGACATATTAGATTGTGATAGAGGAGTAAAATTCTTGTATGTGGGTGGAGGTTTAGAATAAGGAGGTGGAACATTATGTTATGTGGGTATTGGAGATTATTGGGATGCAAATGGAAGACTCGCAGAAGGAGGGATATAAGAATGTTGATTAATAGGATTCCCCCATGACTAACATATGTTGATTAATAGGATTGCCCTCATGACTAACATGTGTAGGATTAACATTTTGTGTGGAAGTAGTGATGCACGAGCATCCCCGGTTCATAGCAATCTTGCATCAACCAAAAATATTTTCTTTATGTTTTGCTTTCTATTTGTAGTTTCAACCTTTCTTTCTATGTGTCCCAGTTTTGGCTCACCGGATCCTATGGAGTTGGATTCTACTTGAAGACTTGATCACCTTTCTTGTTTCTAGACCATGTCGCATTTGGATAATTTTTCAGAAAGATATTTCTATCGGTTTCCTTGATAGTTTCCTGTTATTGGTTGCCTAGACCTATTTTGGTGATCTACCAAAACCCATTTTGAAGCTTGCAGAGCCTTGGCCATTGATTCTGATGTTCCTTGTGTTTTCATGCTTGAATGTCATATGTATTAAGATAATTAGAAAATAAGAACAAAATGCCAATTCTCAACTAATTAACAAACATCAAACATAATCAATGAAAATCAATACAAAATGAGAAATGAATTCAAATAAAGACTCCCTCATCCTACATCTTTGCTTCCATTGTTCTTCTAGGTGGCTCTTAGGTGTTGCACTGGGATTCCTACATAGATTAGATAATTGTTTGAAGATTGTGATTCTCGAATTCTGGATGTTGTGATTCTTAATGCTGAATACTAGATTGAAAATGGTGAGATGAGGTTGAATTTATAGATTTTCAACACAAAAGGGGTGTGAATTTGAACTCAAGTGTTGATGGATAGATAACTGATTTTGATTGATAAGTGAACTCAATAGATTGATCTGTTAACATAATTGATTGAGGAGTCAACTAGATAGATTGGCTAGTGAACTAAATAGATTAGTCAGTTGACTAAATTGATTGGGAGATGACTGATTAGATGGATTAGAAGACTAAATTGATTGATTAGTAAGAAAAAGGTGATTGAGAGTTAACAAGGGGGATTGATTAGTTAACCGATTTAACTAATTAGTTAACTAATTTGTTTGCTCAGTTAAGATTTTCAACATGTGTTGTAGGATTTTGAAATTGAATTTTATTTTCATTTTCAATTTGGATTTGAATTTGGACTTTCCAATGTTGAAATGCACATGAAATTAATTGAAATTTGTTGAAACTCAAATTTAGTGAAATTAGATGAAATGTAATGAAATTAGAATTTGGGAGAATGTGAATTTGAGATAAATGAAATTAATTGGAAATAAAATTTGGGGATTTGGAAGAATTTAATTAATTAATTAATTAATTAAATAATTTAAATGAAATTATTTAATCATAGGAATTGAATTAATTAAATAATAAAGATTATTTGACAAAGGAAAATATCGTAATTAATTAAATAATTGATATTTCATTAATATTTAGAAAATGGTTAAACAGATTAAATTGATTTGAGAATATAAATTGAATAATTAGTAAGATAGATGATGATGATTAATTCAGTTTAGAAGAATAAGATTAATAATTTAGTTCTGAAGAATAAGATTAATATTAATTAAAGAATTATTTAACTAATAGGACAAATAATTAGAACATGACCAATGAGACATTTCTAGGTGTCTACATTTGTGCCTCTTTGACACAATGTCAAAACAACATTGTTTCAAAGAAAATGAAAAATTTATCCCCTAGTATGCCCCGATGACACTAGGGTATAATGCCCCCTCGAGAGATTGTTTGTGAATTGAAGGCATGAATGATCTCTCGAAAGAAGACAAATTTTAGAAGAGAGAGATGGAAGAATGGTTAACTTGGTGATACGAATGAGTTTGATTAGAGTAAAGAAATGGTTAGAAGGATTTGTAGATTGATTGAATGATAAGATTAATATGATTGATAAGATTGATTGGGTTGATAAGATAAAGTCTTGTTTTAGGAAGGATACATCCTATATAAGACAAAAAATGATCAAAACATCTAGTTTCGAGAAGGATACATCATGTATAAGACGAAGATAGATGATCGTGCCTGGTTTCAGGAAGGTCTAATCCTGCATAAGACAAAGATAGATGATCAGGTCTGGTTTTAGAAAGGATACATCCTATATAAGACAAATGATAGCTCAAAATTGGATCAATAATGAAATATGATGAAAGTGAAGAATAATTGATTGATAGATATAATAGTTGATGTGAGGAAATGAAAGAATTATAGATGAAAAGATTAGAATTAAGCAATGAGAGAGATCATGTTAGATGCAAGAATGATTGGAAAGAATTGAAAAGGTTGATTCGAGAAAAAAAATTCTTGATGAGAGAATGATCTTGATTAAAACAATCAGCATGATGCAATTAGAAAAATGAAATGATATAATTGATGATGAATATGTTACTACTTATCAAATTGCCATTAGTTTCATATCCAAAGTCATACTATATATTCTAGTCAGTTAGTATTACAGAATCATGCAGTCGGTACACACAGAGAAGTCGGTATGATCAGTCTAGTCGGTTACAGAATAAAGGAGTCACAGAACGCAGTATTCACCAAGCTGTTTACCGAGTAATGTTTCATGGATACCGAGCAGTAAAGTTAACTCACCAAGTTGATATTCATCGAGTGAAATGTTTTACCAGATACATTGAACCTGGACATGCACATGAAAACGTGTTACAAGATCGAGGCACATCTAACCATTTTTGCATTGGAAATTGCATTAGGAGATTGTGTATGATTACAAGGTCAATCTAAACAATGAAATATTTTGTTTAGTTATTCATTCAAAGAATATTTTGTAAGATCGAAGCAATGAATTAGATCACCACTGTAAGAGATCTATTTATACAACATGATTCTAGGGTTAGAAAAAGATATAAACAAGAGATGTGAGATATGTGTGTGTATGCATGAAGGAAGACTGTTACAAAGACACAAAGAGGTCACCGAGAAGGTTATCAGTGAATAGTCAAAGAATAGAGTAAACAAAAGGGTTTACCGAGTTTCATTATGGGTTAACGAGGTATGCTACAAGCTAGGTAATCTTATTCTGAGCACATAGAATCTACTATAACATTTCAGATGTAAAGTTGTAGATATTTGTAATGATTCTATTGTAATATTTTGAAGTTGTAAGAGAAACCTTTAACAGGGTAAAAGACTCTAACCAAGTCTATAAATTGTAAATCCTTTAACCAAGTGCAACATTTATATAGTGTTGTAAAATCCTTTAGTAAGGTAGATCTAATTGATCTTGATACTCCTAACAGGGTAAGCTATCAGAAATAGCTAAATGTAGCTCTAACCGAGCATTCTTTATTATTGCAGTAGTGAAGTTGTGGGTGCCATCGCCACCGCAGTTTTTCTCTCTAACCAAGAGTTTCTGCGTGACCAAAATATATGTGTTATGGAGTGAATCATGTATGATTGTTATCTTTTTATTTTAGCTTTATTTTATGTTACTGCACTATTTTGTTTATGCATAACAGTAAGGTTATTATTGAAGAAAATTTTTGAAGTACTGATTCACCCCTCCCCTCTCAGTACATTAGCTTTCCATATTGGGCCTAACAGAATAGTCTTCTTGTCTTTATTCATAGTGCAATACATTTTCATCATTGAGCCTTATTATGTAACAATGAATCTTAGTACACCAAGGTATAAGGAACCAGGATGTATAGATATCTCATTGCAAGAAACAAACACGTAGCAGACAAGGAATGAACCCTTCATTCTAGGAATAACAACAAGGGTCAAGTTATGTGTGGTATTCACAAGCATAGTTATCCTTCATGGGACACTTGCCAAATGAATGCACCAATCATAGACACCCATTGGAACTATTACCCCAGAACTTCATTGGTTCACACCAAAAAAAAAAAACCAGCAATCAAAGAAAAGGATCGTGCCCATCATGGCTCCTCTAGTCACTTTTGGACATCCTTGAGTATCTAGAAACATGATCTTCTCCAATTGATAAAAGATAAAACCAACTAGAACAAAATGCAGCAGTCATACTAATTTGTGTCTTCTGATGGACTTGAAAAGCATTGAGAGGGGGGGTGAATCAGTGATACCAAAATAAGCACAACTTTAAACACTAACTGATAGATGAACTTAACTAAGAATTTGAATGAAATACGTGCTATCCAAAATGAAATAACAATATCCACATAAAGTATAACATCCACCATAACACAAGTGTTTATACGTGGAAAACCCAAATAGGTAAAAACCACGGTGAGATGGAACTCACAAGTTAACTATCTGCAGTAATAGAAAACAGACTAGTTAAGGTCTTACAAAGTGCTCTGCTAGGAGTGAATCTTGTTAGAGATCCCAAGCTTGATTAGAAGCTTATACCCTGTTAAGAGTAACCTTGCTAGAGTATTTTAGAGTCCAAACTAATGGATCACATTGTTAAACGATTTGTACAATGAAGCTTGCTAGAGCTTACCCGGTTAGGGGATTTGATTCTATTGTAATGATTAGAAAACAACAAGAAAGATTTGATCTATTCTGAGTAGCACAAGACTTACTTGATCAGATCATTCTAAGTACATTCAACACTGCTCTTCATCTAAACACTTATCGCTCTTCAACAAAAGATTTCACTCTTTATACATATCAGTATTCTCATAAAAACTCCTCTTCTATATCAGTTCTCTTTTTTTTTATGATTCACTAAGATGTCTTTAAATAGACATACAAATCTTATGTTAGCCATAGGAACACAATTTCCTAGGTGTATCTAGACATTAAAACATAACTCATCACAAAAATGACTGCCAAACAAACAATGTTGGTAAGTCATCACAAAAATGGATACCGGTTGGAACAAAATATGTGAACGGTTGTCCTGGAATATTCTGCTTGATCTTCATCTTCAACTTTATCTTCATTTTGATGCTGACTTAATGTAACCATAGGTTATCTCTTAGGCACATATTGGTTGACACATAGTACCAGTTAGAGATAGACCTTAAACATATCCGTTAACAATGTACATCAATTAAGTTGCACCGGTAGTCAATGTAATTATATGTGTGTGTGAGAGTGTTTCATTAATGATAACAAGTGATAACAAGTGATAAATATATAACAATCTCCCCCTTTGGAATTGATGGCAACACTTAGAAATTTTGTTTTGAGTAATTCAATACTGCTAAGTGTGCATACACAACATATATATATGTACTCATATTCCCTTTTTTAATGCAATACTCCCCCTTAATGCATGCATAAATATAATATTTCAAAAACGCACATACATATTATTACTCCCCCTTTGATAACAATGCCAAAATGATAAAGTAAAATATATACATATATATAGAAAATCTGTATCAAAGTGTTCATCATATATGACAATTTTAAACAAGTTCATGCATTGGCTATTCTCATAAAAATATTATTGTAATTATGCTTCATCTGGGATAAAGCATTCTCCCATGATTCCAGTATGTTCTCCGTATGCTCAGAGGTAGACAACAACTGGGAATATAATGCTTCCATTGAGTCTAGTGTGCAGGTTTTAGGAGTAGCAAGAATAGCTTCTGCATTGGAGTAGGCTCTCTGAAGAATATTGACCTGTGAGGTGAGTTGACTCTTGTGCTCTCTTAGACATCAGAATCTCTTAGCCCTCTCATTATCATTCATGTTCAGTCTGTCATGCAAATCATCTATACACTGGTTAAAGGCATGAATGGAGTTCTAGAGTGGGACATATGCCTTGCATAACCTTTCTATTTCCTGCTCAGTTTCAACTTGATTCTTAGAAATATCAGAATAAAAGAAAGTAACATTAGAGGTAGAGGCAAGATACTTCCCTCCAAATTCAATAGCTTTCTTTAACAGACTTCCATTATGAGATAAAGCCATTTTGCTATTTTCAATGTGCTTAGCCAGTTTATCTCCATATGCCTTCTTGTGGCTCTTCTAAAAAGACATTTGAGCAGCATCTTCAAGTGATTTGATTTGATCAGATGCATCTGCAACTAACTAACCAAGTTTGTTGATAGGAGTGGGAAGATGTGCAACAACTATTTCCAGTAGTAAACCAAACACAATTTCTACTGCATTCTGGATTATATCTGCTTCAAACCTCTACTCTTTGACTCGCTTCTTGTGTGCTCAAGATTGCATAACATTAGCAATCTTCATCATTTCTGATGCACTCAAGGTGCTCATGTCAATAGATTCTATGATACTTAAAGAATCTTCATCATCATCATCAAGTAGTTCTAGCTTCTCTGGTTCAGGGGGTATACTCTTACTGATGGCTCTTTCTGTGTTTCTCTCTATTGTATCTTCAGTTTATTGAGTAATAGCTTCCTTAGTAGACTCCTTTTGAGTAGTCTCAATTACCGATGGAGATTGGGGTTTCTCTAGTTGTCGATTCACTGACCACTTTTAGTTGAGTACCCAGTTGATCAACTGATGTAGCCTGTACTTCTGTGATTGTAGGAGGATCCATATGTAGTGTAGTGATGTCTCCAGATAGGTCTACTGTGTTCTAAACATCTTCATCAACAAGAATAATGGAATCATCCTTCTTCTTGGTTGGATAGACTACGTCAGCTTGAACAATTTCCTTTTCATCCATTTCTGGTCAAGGAACATCATCAGTAGTATCATCCTTTTTGCTAGAGTGGATGACTTCTTCTCTTTTCTTGATACACATGCTAGTTGATGAGTCTTAGACTCAATAACTGCCCTTTTTCCATTAAGGAGCTTCAATCTCCTCATTTTAAAATCAAAATATGCTTTGTCTTCCTCAGTTAAAGCACTAATTCCATCCGATGATAGATTGAGAAAATATTGTACAAATATTTCATCAATAATCTTCTTTTCTAATTAAATAGCTTCTTCCCATTTATATAACAAAGTATTATACAAAGAGATTGAAATATCTTTCTTCAAATCATGCGGAAATCTATTGTAATGACCCAAATAAGTTATTACCTATTGGATTACTTGCTTCTGTTCATCTTCAGTTAAAGAATCATAATGTTCTTTGACATTGTCAAACCTGTTTCTTCCTAATGACTTCATTGTCCTCTCAAAGATTGTGCCAGGTTTGTAGGTAGAAATATCTATAGGTGTAGTTTCCTTTGGCACTACCTTTACCTTCTTAGGTGTTCTTTTGGTTTCCTTTTCCTTCTTTGGTTCTTCTTCATAATTGTTGGTGTAAATAATTATTCATCATGGATATTATTACACTTACTTAAGTTTACTTAGGATAATGCATTTCATAGTAGTTTGGATATGAGACACTTGGGTGTTTGTGCCACATTGGGATAGTGTGTGTAGGAGAAATTCCACCTCTTATGGTGTTGATCTTGTTATTACACTATCATATCCACTTATTATGGAGTGATAATTCCACCTTCGGTGGGTGATCCACCTCATGTGGAATATTATATTATTTCTCCTACCTACCCTTTTTTCTCATTGAGCCACATGTCATATTTGTGTGCTCATACATATCCCTAGCCTTGCCTATATAAGCAGGCTCATCTACATTGTATGGAACAATTATTGATCATTTTCTATTGATGAGAATACAGTTTATTCTTGTCCCATATTGTGTCTCTATTTTGTACATTTCATTGACCCCTTGATCTTGGCAAAATCCGACATGGTATCAGAGCAATTGGGGCTTCATTGATTCATCTTGAAGAGGCATTATTGCGACGTCAAGAGGTAGATCTGAGGAGCAGCATCTTTTGGAAGCGTCCTAGACCAGATTCGACCTCTCCATTGCGTCCAGAAGGTCATTTCCATGAATTTTGGTTATAAAGTTGGCCTATTTTGGTGAGAAAATTTTTTTTCCCCAATTTTGCTTATATCGTACGAATTTTCGAAATATTATTTTATTTTTCGGAAAAAAAATTTTATTTTCTGAAAAGTATTTTTCAAAAATTCAAAAAAATCAAAAAAATTGAAAAAAATTCGAAAGCAAAAAAAATTGAAAAGAAAAAAATCAAAATTTTTTTTTTTGGTTTTTGGGGGGTCCGCAGACCACCCCCCCGTGCTGCACATACCTGTGCTCCGCAGGTTTTTGCAAGTCGCAGCCATGCGCCGTACCTTGTGACGCTCGTAACTGCACATTGCAGGTTTGCAGGTGCGGAGATTCCCGGCAGACTATACCCGACGCCGCTCGTACCCTGCCTGTCGCACCGAGTTCTTTCGCTCCTGGCTCCGCCCCCGCTTCCCGCCACCAGCTACAGACTCCAGACACTGCTCCGCTGCCTCCCTCCACCTGCAACGCTGCTGCTACTCGGCTCCGCCGCCTCCCTCCTCCCGCAGCTCCCCGACGCCAACGCGGACAGCTAACAGGTCACCAAACCGGCGAACCTGTGTCTGCCATGTGGCAGGCAGCCACTGGCCCGTGGGGTACCTTCCGTACTTTCCGTACACTGACACATACGTACAGATGCCACATCAGTAGCCACATCAGCCTGCACAATCAACATTTCCGTACAGTACAGAATATACAGTCAGCTCGCCGCCTAATATGTCCGTACAGTACGGACGCCCAGTCAGCAGAGGGCGAAGTTTTTGCGACGATCATACGGTCATCAAATTTAATCACGTGACTTGCTGACATCAGCGCCACATCAGCAGGGTTTGAAAATTTTTGGACCCCCTCTCATTTGCATTTTTGATTTTGCAGTTGAACTTCAAATGGCCATAACTTGCTCATTTTGGCTCCTTTTTGGGTGCAATTTTTTTTGAAATGGGCTAGAATTTCATGCTCTCCACAGTGGTGAAAGAATTTTTTGATTTTGATGCATGGATTTTTCAGAAAATGCAGTTTTTGGTGACTGTCCCTGAGTAATTCCAGTTTTTGCAACTGCAGAGGCTTCGTTTGGGGTCATCCAACCTCGTTTTTAGGTGCCGTTTTTTTTGAAAGTGCATATTTTTTTGTCTAATTTCACATGATGCTATCAGATTGATGTCATTGTAAGTATAAATTGTACTTTCAGATCTTGGCCTTTTTTGGCTCTCTTGGTACTTGTATATTTGTTTGAATCTCAGTTAGATTCATTGCACTATTGATTGAAGTCTCTTGTATCTCATTTGAGAAGTTGTAAAATTTGCATCATAAGCCCACTTTGCCTTGTTTTGCAAGTGGCTCATTGTAATTGCACTAAGTATAAAGTGCCAAAATCATCACTTTAGGGGGGGTACTTTGATTGATTGAATTTGGGGGGTGTCTTTTGTGCTCTTGTGTTCTTTCCTTTTTGCTGCTATGGGTTCTTCTAAGTTTCCTCTCTTAACTCCACATAACTATGCTACTTGGAAAATTGATGCATGGAGTAAACTTACGGAAAAAGGACTCACTCATTACATTGATGGAACTATTGTTTCTCCAGCTGATCCTAAGGCTGATCCAGTTGGTCACTTAGATTGGCTCACTAAAAATATCATGGCAATTGGTACCTTAAGAAAGTATGTATCAAAGGATCTCATTTTTCATATTGAGAAATGTACTCTAATCAAGGATGCTTGGCAAAAGTTTCATGACTTGTATGGTCAAGTTGATGAGATTAGGGGATATCAAATTGATAGTGATCTCACCATGTTAGATCCCAAGAACTTTGATACTATACAAGATTATGTCACTAAGGCAAATGAGTTGAGGGCACAACTCAAAGATTGTGGCATTGATAAAAAGAATACTCAATTGATATTCAACTTGATAGGCAAGCTTCCACAAGAATATGCAACATTTGTTTCTAGTTTCCAAACTCATAGCATGACAATGGGTTCAAGCTACAAAATGCCTACATTTGATGCTTTCAATGAAATGTTGATGATGGAACAAACTAAGTTGATAAGCATGGGCATTCTTAAGGCTTCTTCTAAGTCTCAAGCATTAGTGGCAAATCAAGGAAACAAAGGAAATCAAGGAAAGGACAACTCAAACAAGAAGAAATGGCAATCAAAGCCTAAGGAAAAAGCACCATCTTCTCCACAACAAGGAGATTCATCCTCTTCCAAGAGAGATAATTCACCAAAGAGAGAGAGACCTACTTGTGCTTATTGTAAAAAGATTGGTCATGAGGAACATCGTTGCCATACTAAGAAGATTGATGAGCTCACACATATCATCAAAAAGCATAACATTGATTTGCCTAAAGTCTACAAGAAGGGTGATTCATCAACTTCCACTTCCTCACATTCAAAAGGAAAAGGGCAAGCATTCATGGCTTCTACAAGTGGAAAGACTCACTCTTTTGGAACAAGAAAAGGAAAAGCTCTATGTGCTACTATCAGTCATGATTCAGAGAGATGGCTTCTAGATTCAGAGAGATGGCTTCTAGGTTCAGGGGCTTCTCATCATATGGCATCTTCACAATCTATGTTCTCTACATTTGAGTCTTGCACCATGCCACAGATTTTGATGGGAAATCATACATACATGGATGTGATTGGGAAAGGATCTATTGACATTGGGGATAACTCCTTCAATGATGTGTTGTGTGTACCCCACTTGACAAACAATCTCCTTTCTATCTATCAAATCACACATGGCGCAACTAAGAGAGTTGTGGAGTTCACACCTGACTCAATTTTTATTAGAGACATGGAGACTAGAGCTATCATTGCAACTGGGGTGGTTGATCATGCATCTCGGTTATACTCCTTTTTAGATTTTGTTGATGATGATGATCTCACATTTGATGATTCTACACATGATGATCACACTTATTGTGACGGTTCAGACTTTGAGGAGAACTTTGGACACTTGAACATGGGGATTCTCACATGTAACCCCGTTCTTGAGTCTTGTATTTCATCTCCTCATATTGATATCACATCACCTATTGCACCTGATGATGCAGATAGTGCGACAGTTTTGCCTTCATGTGATTCAGTGCAGCAGGATATACATTGTCTTCTAGCTTTAGATTCATGGGATGATTACTTGACAGACATTGCAGGTTTGTTTGTGGAATCCTACATTGCAGATTTGGGAGACATCATTGATGACATTCATCTTCTCTTTGATGAAGATGATCCTTCTTCGATTGTTGCGAGGGCACACTCTGACCCTCTTGTTCATTCTCTACATGATCATTCTTTCAAGGTTGACATGATTGTGGATACTTATGTACAGCAGTTGGAGGAGGTCTCTTTATTTTTTGAGGAGACATATGAGTCTTTGGGACATGTTCTACATCCATCTCCACTAGATCTTGGAGTACCTTTTTCAGCAGTGTGGCACAGTTTACCACCTTTGGGAGGGGTATCTTTTAGCATCGACATGGGGACACTTGAGCAGTTTTCAGAGATTCCTTTCATCATGAGTTTTCTTCACACATCTTCCCTTCATGATTGGGGAGACTTCATGGATACACCTTTGGTTTTGTTTCTTCCTAAGGGGAGGAATGTTGTTCGACATTCGTGGAGCAGTTTCTTCATACATCGAGCTTCTATCATTGGTGCAGATTCTTCATTGAGGGAGGATCACAGTTTGACTTCTCTTCTTCTCTCATATGGGGGGGACTTTTTCCTCACATGGGGTTTTGTTCCTCACATTCTTCTATGAGAGTTCTCTTGTATAGCTTTCATCTCTCTTTTTGGGGGAGGGTTTTTTCCCATTGGGTTTTTCTCTGTTTCCCCACTTTGTGAGAGATTTCATTGCATTGGTTTACATGCATTTGCATTTGTTCATGGGTACCTAACATAGCCTCGTAGCCGGGACCCATCTTGCATTGCTTAGTTGCATTGTAGACTTAAGTGCATTCCCCTAAGTTGCACTTAAGGGGGGGTGTTGGTGTAAATAATTATTCATCATGGATATTATTACACTTACTTAAGTTTACTTAGGATAATGCATTTCATAGTAGTTTGGATATGAGACACTTGGGTGTTTGTGCCACATTGGGATAGTGTGTGTAGGAGAAATTCCACCTCTTATGGTGTTGATCTTGTTATTACACTATCATATCCACTTATTGTGGAGTGATAATTCCACCTTTGGTGGGTGATCCACCTCATGTGGAATATTATATTATTTCTCCTACCTACCCTTTTTTCTCATTGAGCCACATGTCATATTTGTGTGCTCATACATATCCCTAGCCTTGCCTATATAAGCAGGCTCATCTACATTGTATGGAACAATTATTGATCATTTTCTATTGATGAGAATACAGTTTATTCTTGTCCCATATTGTGTCTCTATTTTGTACATTTCATTGACCCCTTGATCTTGGCAAAATCCAACAATAATCTATACCCTCAAACTCTGGTTGCAAAATCAGTTTCCTATTTCTCTTCTTTGGTGTGCTCTCCTTCTTTTCATATACTTTAGGTGTTGATTCCTTCTTGGTTAGGACACTCCGAGTCACCCTTGTGGTCTTTTTCATAGGAGATTTTTCATCAGATTTCTTTTGCTTTCCTTTCACTTTAGCTACAAATGTAGTACTGGTTTCAGTTGGTGCAGCTTGGACTGCCAAGATGTCCAATTTTGCCTTCTTTTTATCTTTGGGCGATGCTAACAGGGTATTAGCATAGCTGACCAATAAATCATGATTGACCTCATAGCTCATATCTTCCATCTCTTCTTCTCTAGGTTCAATTACTTACATCAAGCAGAAGTCAATGGTAACCATGAAGATTATGTCTTTTGCAAAGTGTTTTACCACATCTTCAGGTAATCGCACTCTCATGCTCATCTTTTTCTGGAATTCATTAAAATACTTGTTCGTGGTAGCTGAAAAAGTATTCTTCACAGCCTTAATGTTGTTCTTGATCTATGCATTGACCGATTGTTCCTTGGACCATTCAATATCACCAATACCTGGTAGGAAGTTCTGAAAGTAGAAAAATAACCCGGCTAACAGCTGACCATATTTAAACTTTTGTGTATTGTCCTTCTAAATGGATTTCAAATTTTGAAATAATTGGTCTCGGATAGCTTCACAAATATCATAGTTTGCATTATCAACTATCATTCTATGTGTTGTGTGAATTTCTACAGATGGAACACTGTTAAGTCTACTGGAGTAGAATACATGATAGCCTATCACCATTGCTGCAAGTTTCACCACAGGGTCTCTAATAGTGTTGATAGAGAAGGCACGCTTATTAGATGTAGAACCAGTGAGCTTGAAGATAGTGTCCTTTGAAATTCTTCTTAACACAGGAATTTCACCAGCTGAGCAATAACATGTTCCAACCCTAATAGCCTCCTTAGTTATCCTATGGGTTCTTTCCAAATACATATTCTCTTCATGGACTCAACTTAGGATAATTCTTATGTGTTCATCCTTAAAGTTTTCAAGAAAATATGCGGCATTATGAAACCCTTTTTCAAAAACCCTAGCATATTTTGCTTCAATTTTTCCATTCTTATCACAAAGTGATTTCAGCTAAGTATAGATGTGTAGAGTTCCTAAATCTTCTATTTCGCAATTTATATAGCTGGACAAGTCACCTTTGACCACAACACCACTCGAGACTTTTGATAATGCATTATAAGACATAATTTCATCTGCCTTTAGAGCTTCCTCAGGCTCAGCAGTGATCATCAACCTCTCTACAAACTTAGAAGTAGATGTCATTCTAGATAAATAGATTTCAAAGCGGTATACAAAGAAATACCTTGTATCTTGCACGTCACTCTATTTTTCTGGTTGAAATGTTCAAATGCACACCCATTCACCTCTCTATAACTTTCAATTCAGCTTCATTTCTCTAATCACAAACAAATTCACCAATTTACACCAAGACAATCTTGTTCTACTCTACAATTGCTTCAAATTTCTTTTTCGAAAGAGTTAGAGTAAAAATGATAGAGTAAAACTTGTTTTTATCCACTTTACCAATTGCAATAAATGCTCACACTTTTAGGTTACAAAACCTAATTTTTATTTACCGCTTAAGTGAAATACCTATTGATAACATGTCAGCAAAAAGTCTCCAAAATTCAAAATTCAAAAAAATCTTTCCCGCTTATTTCTCAAAGGGGTCCGAAAATGTTTTACCATTACGCTCCCCTTAGCCATGTTAGATAGGCTTAAGTCACTGGTGCTGGATTCTCTTCACTAGGTGAAGGAATGGTTTCCTCTACAGGAAAATCTTTGCTTTTCTTCTTCCAAGTCCAGTTCATATCCTCTCTGGTTTCCTCAACATCAACTTTCTGCTTGCCTTTCTGATCCTTGAAAGAGTTGACCGGTTTACTATTCCTTGATCTGCAAAACTTTGCCAAGTGCCCTGGTTTGTTGCAGTGGTAACAAACCATACCAGATCATCTTGAGGATCTTGCATTTCCTCATCTTGTTCTTTTTCTGCAGTTCATAGCCACATGACCAAAGTTATTACAAAAGGTGCAAACAACATTTGTTGCCTTTTCCATTTCAAATGGACTAAACCAGTTGCCATAGGATCTTTGCCAATTTTGGTTTACACGGTTATCAAAATTTCTTATCCGGTCACCATTTGGTCTAGGATGCATGTGTGGTATAGGATTTTTTGATCCATATCTGCACTCAATATGTCTATGCCCATACATTCCACATGTGTAGCAATGACCTTCAAACTTTCTAGACACATACCTAGCATTAGTATTGTAATTTGCATTTCTGTTAGGTTTGTTCCTACAAACATTTGCAATATGACCAAGCATGTGACAAACAAAGCAAATGGGTTTAAAAACCTTCTTACCGATAGTCTTATTGACTTTAGAAGCAGTTTTGTTCTTTGTACCAGAGGACACCTTTTTCAGTTGTATGAAAACCAAGTCCAGAGATACCACCCTTCATTCTTTGTGATTGAATTTGTTCTTCCAGCATGGTAGAACTTTTGACAAACTTCTCCAATTTCTCATTGGCTTCAGTAAGATTTTTGACAAGATCTTCATTATGCTTAGATAGGTTCTCTTACAGAGATGATGCCCACTCAAGATCTAGATTTAGGTTTTCATTTTCTTCGGCTTCAGAAATCAAGTCCTCTTGTATATCTTTTTCCCATTTGATCTTTATGATCTCCTAATATCTTACCTTGATAAGATCTTCAACGGCTCTTCAGGCTTCCAGATCCTGACTCATGCGGATAGTGAGACCTTCTAGTTCTCTTCTTAGATTCAATTTTTCACCATTCACCTTTTCAACTTCATTAGCTATAGCTTCAATATTGGCTTCATCTGAAGAACTATTATCAGATATTTCTAGTAGTTTTTCAAATAAATCTCTCCTTTTGGCTTGAGAGACTTTCAGTTTTCCCCTAAGGGATTCAATCTCATTTCTGCTATCTTCTAGCTCTCTAACCATCTCGAAGTAGCTACTATCCCCCATGGTAGTTTCAAGATTTCATTCTAAGCGGTTAGGCTCTGATACCAATTGATGGTCTTGAAAAGCACTGAGAGGGGGGGGGGGTGAATCAGTGACACCAAAATAACACAACTTTAAAGACTAACAAGTAGATGAAATTAACTAAGAATTTGAATGAAATACATGCTATCCAAAATGAAATAACAACATCCACCATAACACAAGTGTTTATACGTGTAAAACCCAAATAAGTAAAAACCACAGTGAGATGGACCTCACAAGTTAACTATCAACAGTAATAGAAAACTGACCAGTTAAGGTCTTACAAAGTACTCTGCTAGGAGTGAATCTTGTTAGAGATCCCCAGCAATACATTTTCATCATTGAGCCTTATTATGTAACAATGAAGCTTAGTACACCAAGGTATAAGGAACCAAGATGTATAGATATTTGATTGCAAGAAACAAACACATAGCAGACAAAGAATGAACCCTCCATTCTAGGAATAACAACAGGGGTCGAGGTATGTGTGGTAGTCACAAGCATAGTTATCCTTCATGGGACACTTTCCAAATGAACACACCAATCACAGACACCCACTGGAACTATTACCCCAGAACTTCAATGGTTCACACAAAAAAAAAATAGCAATCAAAGAAAAGGATCATGCCCATCACAGCTCCTCTAGTTGCTTTTGGACATCCTTGAGTAGCTACAAACATGATCTTCTCCAATTGATAAAACATAAAACCAACTAGAACAAAATGCAGCAGTCATACTAGTTTGTGTCTTCATATGATTGCTTGATATGATGGTTGATAATGTCTGGTTTCAGAAGTTTTGGACCCTGTTTAAGACTGATTTGTCTGGTTTCGAATGTATCCTCTTATGTTTAAGACAAGATAACGATCACATTGATATAGATAATTGATACGATTGATAAGACTTGTTCAGTTTGATTGCAGACATTTTGACAAGATAGTTGTATCCTTTGTGAATTTCATGCGAAGTGTTTGTTAGATAGCTGCTAGGATATTTGATTCTCGTGAGACATGTTATTGCAAGTTTTTGATGTTTTATGATTTTTAGTTTGTTTTTGAAGAACTTTTTTGATGTTTAGGGTTTTTGGTATTTTCTCAATGTTTTTTTTTTTTTTTCGGGATCGTATTTGAATATTTTTGTTGTGATTTTGATGTTTTTGATTTTTAATTTTTTTAACTTTTAATGATTTTTTGGTGTTTTTATGGTTTCTAAATGTTTTTGGTATGTTGCTATTTTTGATTGATTTTTGGATTTTTTTGGATTTTTTTAAACATGACCTACCATTAATTGATAAAGATATGACTAACCTTGACAAAATCCAACAGCCATACTAATATATGTCATTGTTTGATTTGTGTGATCATTGATAGGAATGTCTAGTTTCAAAGAGTGAGTACCCCATATAAGACCGATCTGTCTGGTTTCGAGTGTACCCTTCCTTGTATAAGACATGTTGATGTTTGATAGAGTTTGATCGATAGATTGATTAACAAGACATGTGATTAGTTTGATTGTAGACTTTGAGAGTTTTCATGTTGTTGATTTGATTTGATGGATGGCCCATGCTTTCTTGCTTTGATTTTCATATTTGTTGTTTAATTTTTTATTTTTATGGCTTTTTTCAAGACATTTTGTGATTTTTTTAATTTTTTCATGGCTTTTTTTGTGAATGTTTTTGTATTTTTGGTTTTTTTGATTTGTTTGGATTTTCATTTTTCAATGTTTTTTAGATTTTTTTAAGGACTTTTTACAATTTTTAAGGATTTTTTTCAGTTATGCCCCTAGTATGCAAACCTATGATGACATCATGATTTAGGCGATGCATATGGAGACAATGAATTTTTTATATGAGTTATGTTAATGCAGGATGCATGACAAAAATGTAGTTCCTATTCGAACAAGGATGAGTGTGTGTGTCTTTCATTCTGAAATACACTAATTGGATTAAAGGTGTGAAACCTTTCAGAGATAGGAGTTCAATCCATTCTTAAAAGACTTAGACTGTCCAACCTAAAACACTATGTAACCAAGATTTATGAATGGAGGCACAAAAAAATTCTCCATCAATTCTTGAAACTTTGATCTTCTTTTTCCCATGTGTGTGCAATCAAATTTATTCTGACTTTATAACCATCAAAGACCCTTGGAATCCTATGTGACTAGCTACATAGGTTCATCTGACTTCAAAATCAACCTAGATAGAGCCTCATTGGTAGCAAGATTTTAAGCGGACCCTGCAGTTAAAGATCGATCAACTCAACATGAATTCACGAAGGAAAGATGTGCAAGGTTTACCTTTCGCGAAGAAGAGAAAAGGTAGTGGGCCTGGTGAAAAGCTGACATGGAAATTAAAGAAGGTGCATCTCCCAGTTGATCTAATGGTTCACGTTGGTTCATGAAGAAAAGCTACCAAAGGTTTAAAGTCCACAAAACAACAAAAGAGATGGTGGACCTAGGTGGCTGGGTTAAAGAATGAAGTTAAAAGTTTAGCATCTAGCTCAAGATCTAATGGCCCATGTTGGTTCGTAGCCAAAAGCAACGTGGGGTTTACCTTTTGTGAAGTAGCGAAATGAAGTGGTAGTTGCACGACAGATGATGTGGTGGAATAGCTGGATGTCCAACTAGGGCAAATGATGATCTGTCAATATGACACATGGGTCCAAGTAGATTATGGATGGCCCAATTTGATTGAATGGTGATGGTGATGAAATCCATGGCCAAAATAAAACACGTGGCCATTAAAATGTGGAGTCTGATAGAGTTTTTGGATGAATGGGCGGCTGATATGTCAGAGTTATCTGCCAGAAATAAAGGGGCACATGGACTTCGTGCAGAGGGCCCACTTTGAAGGTTAAAGCGTGTTAAAGGCTACATGTCTCAAAGGTGATCCAACAATGAGCGTTGTTTTGCAGCCCAAAGATGCAAGGTGATTAACCTTCATGAAGCAGCGAAAACCATTAGCGGTAATAACTTCCATGCGGTTAGTGAAAAGATAAGAGGTCACCGTGTAGAGTAAAGGTCGAGTAGATGGTGGAAGATCTAATGGCAGGTGTTGTTTCACATGGAAGAGATGCGTAAGTTTTATGCTCTGTGAAGAAGGGAAAGGCGAAACACTTAGAGAATGTTATGATCCATTGGAGCCATTTTTTTGAATTTAGCTATGAATTCAATTCTGAGTTGATTGCCGAAGCATGTAGTTTTAAATGCTTCAATTCATTGCTCTGTTGTCATATTAAGCTTCACATCAATTGGATGTTGGCATCATTTTGGAGAGTTCTGCAGAGGAGTCGGTGCACAAAGCGAATTTCTTCAAACAACCAGTGAGTTTCTGCATGATGCTTGACTGTTACTACTTGAATTGGGATCATTGCATGTTCATTTTCTCAGAGGTTAGTCAAATTTTTAATTAATATAACTATGATTCCGGGATAGCACCAACAAGGGATTTCACAAGGAAGGTGAATTATTAGGATAGAAACATATGTGATGATTTCTTGGAACAACTGACCATGTCCACAAATGTCGTGGCCAAAATTAAAGAATTGGTACCTAAAGCCCCCTGTCTAAGAATTGGAGACAGTTTGTATGATAAAGGTAACTGGTTGAGGGATCCATAGATAGGGATATTAGGTTTAGGACTTTTTAAGGTGGATTTTAGTCAAAGATATGCCTCCACTCCGGTGAACAGTGTATGGGAATTAGATGTGGGAAAGCTCATAGTCCCTGGGGTTTTCATGGATGTAGACTTGTTAACCCAGATTGCACACAATTATGACCCTGTGGCTAAGTGTATCAGGAATTTGAATGGAAGAGCCTTAATTAAAATCAATGATGATGAATTTAGGAAGGTGTTTAAGCTCAGTGAGGTATCAAATTACTTAGAGCCTATCAATTTTGAAACATTGACCCAAGTCTACAATGTGCAGAGAGATCACCTTAGGAGTGGTCCTTTGAAGGAGTTTTTTGTCAAAATAGGAGGGCTAACTATTGTAGGCCCTAATACCATGGAACCCTTCTCTTTGAATTTGTTTACCCTGAGGGCTAAAGGGATGTATTAGTCACTCTGTCAGATTTTTGGGGAAGATGCTGAAACCACTATGCCAACCCATTATATGCTAATGATAGCACAGATTATGAACCCCTCTCTGGCAGTAACATTTGATTATGCACCTTATCTCACTGATACAATCCATGCAAGACTGGTAGGGATAAAAAGTGGTAAGGTATACAGACCATTCGAATGGTACTCCCTTCTCATGCATATGTTTTTATTTAAAGGTGTTGATTACTTTTCTAGTGAAATGGATCTAATTAAGGAAAAGGATGGTGAAGAGATGTCTGTACAATTGTGGAGCACCATTTTGTCCTGGGATAGAGAGGATTCTAGCTATCTAAAGTTTCATAGATGCTTTGCATCTAAGATTAGGATTCTCTTATGCTCAGAGAACCCTAGGATCCCGAAAGTTCTTGTAGAATTCCTTAGGCTTAAGGAATTTGCTAAAGGTGTCAAGATTGTGCACAATTGGGGTGACACATACTTATACCTTGTCGCTACAGTTTTCAGAGTTTATGGTTTCAGAGGCAATCCATATTTGTTGCCCTATCAAGTCCCATTGAAGATAGGAATTGCAAAGGTCCTAAGGCAAATAGGGGAAAACGGACCATTTTCCCAACTGTCACAGTGGCTCATCAATTTGTAATCACCAAGGGTGGTTGGAAATAATTTGATGACTTCTTTCAACCATATAGGTTGTCTACTGTAGTATCCAAGTTTGCTGACCCTGAGGATTTTTTCAATGGCATGTTCAGGAAGAGAGCAGTATGTAAAGGTAGGCCACACCAATTCTATTTACCTGAAGATCTGATTAGAAATGAATTCAATTTGGATGATCAATAATTGAGGAAAGAAAAGTGGGTGGCATACAAAAAGGCTCTTGATTTTATTCATCAATTTGATAGTAGTTATGACCCTCTTTCTAGCTTTAATCCCTTTGAGGAAAAGATTAAATTATTAATTCTTTATTTTGAAGACCTAATGCAAACTTTGAAGGAAAAGAGGGAAGCTATAATAAGAGATAATCCCGGTAAGGCTAGGTTGGTACTAAGTAAGCCTGCCTTTGCTAAGGCCACCCTCTAGGTAATTATGTAATGCATAAGAAGCCAAAATATAGTGTGTTGATGCCAGTAACAGGTAAGCCCTCTACTTCAAGAGGGAAGAGAGCAATAGAAGATGTCATTGACATCCAAGACTCCCCTAAGAGGCAAAGGGTGGGGAAAGAAATGCAAACAGGTGAACCTTTGTATTCTCCATCCCAATCCCCTATCCATATAGGAGATGAACAGACAGTGGCCAAACAATTGTTGCAATAAGGGAGTCTTGGGGAGATTGCCTACACATATGAGGAAATACAAGAAGGGATGCCAAAAGAGCCACTGAGTGCTGAGATGAACTTAACTATAGATGAGTTCAAAGGCAAAGAGTTAGACCTTGATGTCAAGCAAGCCAATGAGGAGTTTCTGGCTGATAGTAATTTTGTCACAACAGGGGATTTCATGCAATTTGTTTGGAAGCAAAACATAGAGAAATTCAAGGCAAGGTGTGAAAAGAGGGAGAGCGCATTCTCACAAAGATGCAACTTCAGTAGAGGAGGAGGTGAAGCAAGAAATGATGGTAGAATTTAAATCCATCACTCCTGAAGCAGGAAGGGAAATTGTGTCAAAGGCTAGCATTCTAATCCTCCCTGAATGGGATATAGAAGATGCTTTGGTACTTGAAGTAGTCAGAAAAGAAACCAAGCCTATGGAAGGAGTGACATTCAACAAGGATAATGCTTCTTTGGTCATGTGGTCCTTAAAGAGGGATGAGAGTAGAAGAAGGAAGGACACCTCAGAATCCAATTTCCTAGGAGGTATGATAGTGAAGAGAGTCCAAGATACAAGAGTGGTGGAAGCTGCTAGTACAGTTCTAGAAACTGCAAAGTTCAGTGTGGCAGTGGCTGAGAAAGAAGCAAAGGAGAGAGTTGATCTCCAAGTGAAACTAGAAACAATTCTAAAAGCTTATAATGAAGCCAAAAAGGAGGTATCCAAGAGGGATAATATTATTGCTAGACTACAGAGTCAATTGGCAGGACAACACCAAGGAGGTGAATCCTCTACTCTGGTAATTGCATCTTCTCTAGCAAGACCTCCACCCACCAGTCCTATTTTTGAATTTCCCCCTTCTCCCATGACCTCTAGTTTTCAACCAGCTGAGACTATTCAACATGAATTAGAAAAGTTAAAACAGGCTCAAGCCCTATTTGCAAATAAATATGAAGAAAAGGTAAAGGCCACAATTTTGAGTTTTGCTGATACAGTAGAAGTCCCCATTATGCACACTAACATGAAGAGAATTTTGGATATTTTGAGTGAGTTGAATGAAGACAAGGTTACTTTGGAGCCAATTTTAGAGAAGTGGATGCCTAGGGAAGTGGATTTAGAGCTTATGTGTGCATATTATGATGAGGCAAGATCTGATGCCACTATTAAATCCACAAGTGAGCTAGCAAAAAGCATGACCAGGCTATCAGAAGGAAGAGCTGGTGTAGAGAGAAAAGCCAATTTGTACAGAAAGGAATATACTAAGCATAAATTTGAATTGTTTCTTGGGGGTTTTGTTAATCTAAATCAGTTAAAGGACAAGAAAGTATGGCTTGATGAGTTAGGAGTTAATTTGTCTCTAAGAGTGAATAAAATCATCAATACATATGACACATCTCTATTTGTCAAGATAGTTGAGGAAATAGAAAAGATAAAATCACATTACGATTTCTTGGAATCAGAGTTTAAGAAAATAAGAAATTCTTGGAAAAGGTTAGTTAAGTTGAAAGAAAGTATTGTTAGCTTCTCATGGCCTACTAATGATGTGTTCCAAGAGTGGACCAAAAAGTATGTGGTGCAAGAAGAGGAAGTCCCAGAATAGTTAGAAGATGCTGCAGTGGAGCAACAAACTGAAAAGGCTACTGGGATTGAAAGTGACGTGTAGCTTCTTGTTAAAAGAAATTGTGATTGTAATAAACTATTTTTAGGAATGTCTGAAGCTTGTATGCATCCATATTGATATAAATGGATACCAAGACTTAAGAAAAGATCATCACAAGAATTTGTAAAGAAACTCTGTTGAAATATATCTAGGTTTTTTCTAGTTCTCTCAGATATTACTGTGAAGTTTCGGGCCTAAATCTTCTTTTTCTTCTGGTGTGCATTCATTAGCTTGTTGGTTTCATTTGGATAATTTAGGGTTGTTCAAATGAGCATGGATTCTAAGGCAATCTTATAGACATATTTCGGGTTTTTCTCTTCAAGAGAGGGATTAAATGTGCATGAAATATTTCTATCAGTAGATCAACTATTTGCTAATTTGAATTTGATGAACTGTTTTAGTTAAATGGGACAGGACCTATGAATATGTTAGGCATGTACGGGGTTCATGAAAGCCGAGATAATGAAATATATGAGAATGTTCAGTTTTGAAAACTTTTGCTTGATTTAGGTGACTCTGTGGCCTGGATAAGGCACTGATACTTGTTCTGGAATTCTTTCTATTTTTCTTGAGGATCAATACTGATATGAACACAAGTTTTTCTTTTAATGTTTCAGTTCCATTGAGGTGATGAACTCCATAGGTTTTTAGCATTGGTTTACTATGGATCTCAATTTAAAAGTATGAAAGTTTTCACAAGGGGTATACCCACCCGAGCTTTGGATAAGTTCGAAGTGTAGAAGGTTTTGTTGAGAACCTTGTTATATGTTATTCTTGTTGGTATTTTGGTATGGTTTTTTCATTGATGTCAACATCTACTAAACACTTATCAACTCTATCACTTTGGAGAATCAACAACATTCACTGGCAAGCAAGTGACTCATGCACAGTCACCGGTATCTGGTACACCAGCAAGATATAATGATCACTGACACTTGGAATGATATGGAAAACACTTGGTTATGTCAAAGACATTGTGTGGACATTTTGTCCCAGAGTTTTGTTTATTGGTACATTAGCATTTGCATATTTGTTGTTACCAGCAAATAGGTCTAGGGTTACACCGATAGGTTTATCTTTTCCAGATCAGCATGACACGCTATGGAGATGATTAATTATTGTTGTAAATGCATTAAGCCAACATGTTGAATCAGTTATTGCATCGGATATTATATTGTTTGTGAAATGTTTTTATTGTAATATCTTGTAGACCCGACCTACTAAAATTGGTCTTAGGTTATGGTATAAATGTAAGATCTTATTTGTAAGATCAAGTGGAATGCAAAAAAGGATTGTGTGAAGGTATATGTGAGAATAAGAAGAGCTATACATGCATACATCATTTGAAGATTGAAGGAGAGTTTTTGTGAAGACAAACAGAACTACACCGGTACTGAATCCAGCATATGAAGATTCTATTTTGTGCAGTACATTCTTATTGGATTTAACCATCCAACTGTAGTGAGTGTGACTCCCTTTTATGATTGAGCAGTGAGCTCTAGGCACTCGGCCTTTCTGCATGTGCAGACCCCATTTATGTACACTTCCTATCTACAGTAGTATCATCTGATTGTGGGTAAGGTTTCCCACCATGGTTTTTTCCCTTACAGGGTTTCAACATACAAATATTGGTGTTATGTGTTGTGGATGAATTTATCTTTATGTTTCTTGCACTAATCCTTATCGGTATAGCAATTAACTATTAAATCTGTCTACCGGCATATTCAACTAGTTTATTGGTATTAAGCATTAAGCTGGTTAAGTTGTTTTTGGTTTGAATTTATTTGACAACTGGTTCACCCCCCCCCCCCCTCTCAGTTGTCTCTGGGACCTAACAATTTGTATTAGAGCCTAGTCCTCTTTTGCAGAAGTTTAACAGCTTGAGGGGATCCAATGTCTACTAATGATTTCAAAAACGACAGTCCTAAACTTGATGGAACCAACTATGGCATATGGAATATCAGAATGGAGACACATCTAAATTGGATTGGAAAGGATAGCTAGGATGTTACAAAGAATGGTTATACTGCTCCTACTCAGAGTTAGCCCACTCCACCCAACTTGACTAAAGATGAGGAAAATGATTGCAAAGCAAGAGAAGCACTTTTGAGTGCATTATCAGATCAACAAATCATGGGATTATCAGATAGGTCTACTGTTAAGGCTATTTGGGATCATTTGGAAAAGCTGAATGAAGGAGATTCCACAGTCAAAATTGCAAAACTTGAAAGCTTTCGGGTCAGGTATGAACATCTGAAAATGGAAGAAGATGAAAGGATTTCTGCTTTTATGGAAAGAGTAAATGAGATTGTTTTGGGTATTAAATGTTGTGGAGGAACCTTAAGTGAGGATGAAATGATTTCAAAAGTTTTAAGAGGAATGCCACTAGCATATGAAATGAAAGTCACTACTATAAATGAGTTAAGAACAATGCCTAATACATCAGTAACTAGGGATACATTGATTGGGAAACTTTCAGCTTTTGAAATTGAAGAATTTGGTCCTGTTGCTACTATAAAGACAAATTTGGCCTTTAAAGCATCAACATCATCTGCTCCATCATTTGACAAATCTGATTGGAAAGCCTTTTATGCAAGAGAACTTGAAGAAAGCAGGAAATAAAATGAAGAACTTGAAGAACTTGAAGCACTATTTGCAAGAAAAATGCCTAAAGGACTAGTTGGAAGTAAGTATGAAGGTAAAGCACCCTTTAAATGTTTTAACTACAATAAGATTGGTCATATGGCTTCAAGATGCCCTGATAGACATGCTAGACTAAGAGAAGAAACTAGAAGAACATATAAGCCTAACCCTGAATATCAGAGATACAGATTTAAGAAGAATAAAGACAAATCTTGTTACATTGCTGAAGAAGGTGTGATTGATGACTCTGATGAGAATCTGATAGACAATGGATGGTTTTTTGTTTCTATAACATAAGATCAACTGACACTTGTTGGTCAACTGATAGAATAGGCCTTGGCAGCTAAAGTTGAAGTAAAGGATGAATGGATCATTGATTCGGGATGCTCACATCATATGATAGGAGACAAAGGTAAATTCTTGAACTTTCAAGAATACAATGGAGGCTTAGTGAGATTTGGAGATGACAAAGCTTGTTTAATCAAAGGTAAGGGTACAATATCTCTTGATGGTAAGCATAACACTGACAATATTTACTATGTTGAAGGATTAAAGCATAATATTTTGAGTGTTGGTCAATTAATTGAGAAAGGATTTTAGTTACAATTCAAAAATGGAAAATGCAAAATCATGAATAGAGCTGGTTTGGAAATTGCAACCGGTAATCAGACTAGAGGTAATATCTTTCATTTAAAAAACAGTGAAAAGACATGCTTAATTGCACATATTGATGAAAGTTGGTTATGGCATAAGAGACTCTATCATGTAAACTTTGATTGCATGGTGAAAATCAGTACTACTAAGGCAGTTAGAGATTTACCTAAAATTGTCAAACCTCAGAATACTGTATGTAAGGATTGTCAATTTGGAAAACAAGTTAGAGCTAGTTTCAAAAGTATTCCAAAAAAATACAATAATGCTCTTGATTTAATTCACACTGATTTATGTGGTCCAGCTAGAACTAAAAGCTTACAAGGTGATAGATATTTCATGCTAATCATTGATGACTATTCTAGAATGTGTTAAGTTACTTTTCTCAGAGAAAAATCAAAAGCACTTGGAAAGTTCAAACTATTCAAAGCAATGGTAGAAAATGAAACCGGTAAGAAAATCAAATGTCTAAGATCAGACCAAGGAGGAGAATTTACATCTAAGGAGTTTAATACATTCTGTGAAGTAAATGGAATTAGAAGACAACTATCAGCACCTCGGACACCACAACAGAATGGGGTTGTTGAAAGGAAAAGCAAAACTATCTTGGATGCAGTAAGAAGTATGTTATCAGAAGCAAAACAACCACATGTATATTGGAGAAAGGCAGTTAGTACAATGGTCTATATATTCAACAAAGTTTGCATCAAAGTTGAAACCGATAAGACCCCTCATGAACTATGGTTTGGTATTACTCCTACTCTTAAATATTTCAGAATTTTTGGAAGTAAATATTATATCAGAAGAGATGAGTATATTGGGAAATTTCATCCTAGAAGTGATGAAGGAATATTTCTTGGTTATTCATCTAAGAGCAAGGAATATAGATGTTTTAACAAAAGACTACAGAAAATTGTTGAAAGTACAAATGTAAATATTGATGAACAATTCAGAGGAACTTCAAGGTATATAGACTCTAAACCGGCAACAGAAATTTTGATAAATGAACCTACACTAAATCCACCAGTATAGAATGAAGATTTAGTTACCCCGGTATTATCTAAGGATTCCATAGTAACTGAGGAACAACAGCAAACAAAGACACCCCAGTATGTAAGACTGAATCATTCTAAAGATCAGATAATTGGAAACAAGTTTAAAGGAGTTATGACAAGAGGAAGATTGACAAATGAAGAGGTATGTCTTATTTCTCAAATTGAACCATCATATGTTAATGAGGCATGTGAAGATAAATTTTGGAATAAAGCTATGGAAGAAGAATTAGAACAAATTGAGAAAAACAATACTTGGACATTAGTTCCCCAGCCTAAAGATAAAAATGTAATTGGAACCAAATGGATATTTAGAAACAAACTTAATAAAGATGGTAAGGTTGTCAGAAATAAAGCAACACTAGTGTGTAAGGGATATTCTCATAAAGAAGGAATTGATTACAATGAAACCTTTGCATTGATAGCTAGAATTGAGGCAGTCAGATTATTTTTGGCTTTTGTAGCACACAAGAACTATAAAGTTTATCAAATGTATATTAAATGTGGATTTTTAAATGGAGATCTTGAAGAAGAAGTGTACATTGAACAACCTGATGGATTTTCTTTGACAGATGACAAAGATATGGTTTGCAAGTTAAGAAAAGCTTTGTATAGATTGAAACAAGCTCCAAGAGCTTGGTATGCAAGATTGGATGAGTATCTTTTGAAGATTGGTTTTTCTAAAGGTAATGCAGACAGCAATTTATACTATAAAGTGACTAATGATGACATCTTGATTATAGAAGTATTTGTTGATGATATAATCTTTGGAGGAGAAGATGGATTATGTAAAAAAAATTCTATTAAAATGCAGCAAGAATTTGAAATGTCTATGATTGGAGAAATAAAATTCTTTTTAGGATTGCAGATTTCATAGACTGGTAAAGGTATATTCTTGAGTCAATCCAAGTACTTAAAAGAGTTACTAAAGAAATTTGGGATGGAAAACTCTAAACCGGTAAGCACACCTATGACAACAAATGACAAACTATCACTAAGGGATGAATCTACACTTGTTAATCCAACTAGATAAAAATCTATGATAGGAGGTTTACTGTATTTGACACAAACCAGACCTGATATTATGAATGCAGTATGTATTGTTTCAAGATTTCAAAGTAATCCTAGAGAAAATCATGAATAACAGTAAAAAAGATTTTTTACTACTTACAAGGTACTATAAATCTTGGATTATGGTATCCTAGAGATGAAAACTTTGAATTGTGTGCATACACAGATGCAAATTGGGTAGGAGATGTGGATGATAGAAAAAGCACCACCGGCGGAGAATTCTTTCTTGGAAACAGACTAGTTTCTTGGTTGAGTAAGAAACAAAGTTGTACATATTTATCAACAGTAGAATCAGAATATGTTACAGCAGCAACTAACTCTACATAGGTACTATGGCTTAAGCAAATGTTAAAAGACATAAAGGTAAAATACAAGGAACCTATTACTATCTATTGTGATAATATTGCAGCAATTGATATATCTAAGAATTCGGTATTACACTCTAAAGCCAAACATGTTTCTATCAAACTGAATTTTCTAAGGGAAAATGTTGAAGCAAAGGAAATAAAACTAGTTTATGTGAATACTAAAGAGCAAATTTCAGATATCTTTACTAAACCTCTGCCTAAGGAGACTTTTGAATATATCATAGATCAGCTTGGGGTCATACCCCCACCGGTAGAGACTTAGGAAGTTGATGATTGTCATAAACCAGCAGAATTAACAGAGAAATATTTTATTCTGGCTTTGATGGGAAGCTACTTCTTAGGGGGAGTAGTTGGTAAACTAAATTGATTGATATTTTGTATATGAACTTAGCTTGGTAAGAACTTTGGCATTTGATGTCAAAGGGGGAGAGATTGGTATGGAAAAACACAAGGAAAACACATGTTGCTCCTAGGGGGAGAGATTGTTGTTTGAGAGAGATTATTACTCTCTATATTGTTGGTATTTTGGTATGGTTTTGTCATTGATGTCAACACCTGCTAAATACACCTACTTTGGAGATCCAGCAACATTCACCGGCAATCAGTAAACTGTTCAAAACAGTCACCGGTATATGGTTAACCGACAGGATATAATGTTCACTGGTACTTGCATTGACATGGAAGACACCTAGTAATGTCGAATACATCATGTGGACACTTTTCTTTGAAGTAATAATCATTGGTATATTCTCATTTGCATATTTGCTTTTACTGGCAAATAGGTCCAGGTTATCTAGGGTTACACTGGTAGGATTATCTTTTCTAGATCAGCATGGCACGCTATGGAGATGATTTATTATTGTTGTAAATGCATTAAGTCGACATGTTCAATTGGTTATTGCATCGGATATTGTATTATTTGTAAAATGTTTTTATTGTAATATATTGTAGAGCCAACCTACTAAAATTGGTCTTAGGGTATGATATAAATGTAAGATCTTATTTGTAAGATCAAGTGTGGAATGCAAAAAAGATTTAAGGAAGGGTATATGTGAGATCAAGCAGAGATATACACGAAGACATCATTTGAAGGTGAAGTTAGGTTTTTGCAAAAGCATATCAGCATTACACTGGTACTGAATTCAGCATATGAAGATGCTATTTTGTGCAGTACATTCTCATTGGATTTAACCATCCAACTGTAGTCAGTGTGACTGCCATTTGTGTTTGAGCAGTGAGCACTAGGCTATTGGCCTTTCTGCAAGTGCAGACCCCTCTTTGTACACTTACTATCTGCAGTAGTATCATTTTATTGTGGGCAAGGTTTCCCACCGTGTTTTTTCCCCTTACAGGGTTTCCATGTACAAATATTTGTGTCATGTGTTGTGGATGACTTTATGTTTATGTTTCATGCATTAATTCTTACCAGTATAGCAATTTTTTGTTAAAACATTGTTTACCAGCATACTTAACTGTCTTACCGGTACTAAGCATTAAGTTGGTTAATAAGATTTTGGTTTGAATTTATTAGACAATTGATTCACCCCCCCCCCCTCTCAATTGTCCTCGGGACCTACAATTGGTATCAGAGCCTAGTCCTCTTTTTGCAAAAGTTTAACAACTTGAGGAGATCCAATGTCTACTAATTATTTCAGAAAGGATAGTCCTAAACTTGATGGAACCAACTATGGAATATGGAAAATCATAATGGAGACACATCTGAATTGCATTGGTAAAGATATCTGGGAAGTTACTAAGAATGGTTATACTGCTACTGTAGCTAGTCAGACTGCTCCTATTACTTTAGCTAAAGATGAAGAAAATGATTGCAAAGCAAGAGAAGCACTTTTGAGTGCATTATCAGATCAACAAATCATGGGATTATCAGATAGATCCACTGCAAAAGCTATTTGGGATCATTTGGAAACACTGAATGAAGGGGATTCCACAATCAAAATTGCAAAACTTGAAAGCTTCGGAGTCAGGTATGAACATTTGAAAATGGAAGAAGATGAAATAATTTATGCTTTTATGGAAAGAATAAATGAAATTGTTTTAGGTATCAGATATTGTGGAGGAACCTTGAGTGAAGATGAGATTGTTTCAAAAATCTTAAGAGGTTTTCCACCAGCATATAAAATGAAGGTTACTGCTATTAATGAGTTGAGAACAATGCCTAATACATCAGTAACTAGGGATACATTGATTGGAAAACTTTCAGCTTTTGAAATTGAGGAATTTGGTCTTGTTGCTACTATAAAAACTAATTTGGCCTTCAAAGCATCAACATCATCTACTCCATCTTTTGATAAATCATACTGGAGAGCCTTTTATGCAAGAGAACTTGAAAAAACTAGGAAGGAGAATGAAGAGCTTGAAGAACTTGAAGCACTGTTTGGAAGAAAAATGCCAAAAGGTCCAATTGGAAGTAAGTATGAAGGTAAAGCACCCTTTAAATGTTTCAACTACAATAAGATTGGTCATATGGCTTCAAGATGCCCTGATAGACATGCTAGACTAATAGAAGAAGCTAGAAGGACATACAAACCCAATCCTGAATATCAGAGATACAGATTTAAGAAAAACAAAGATAAATCTTGTTGCATTGCTAATGAAGGTGTGACTGATGATTCCGATGAGGATCTACCAGAAAACAGATGGGTCTTTGTTGCTATAACACAAAATCAACCGGTACCTATTGCTCAACCGATAGAACAAGCCCTAGCAGCTAAAGTGGAATCAAAGGATGAATGGATTATTGACTCAGGATGCTCACATCACATGACTGGAGACAAAGGTAAATTCTTGAACTTTCAAGAATACAATGGAGGTTTAGTAAGATTCGGAGATGACAAAGCCTATTCAATCAAAGGTAAGGGTTCAATATCTCTTGATGGTAAACATAACACTGACAATGTCTACTATGTTGAAGGATTAAAACATAATCTTTTAAGTGTTGGTCAATTAGTTGAGAAAGGTTTTCAGTTACAATTTAAAAATGGAAAATGCAAAATCATGAATAGAATTGGTTTGGAAATTGCAACCGGTAATCAGACTAGAGGTAATATCTTTCATTTGAATAACAATGAAAAGGCATGCTTAATTGCTCATAGAGATGAAAGTTGGCTATGGCATAAAAGACTATGTCATGTAAATTTTGATTGCATGGTAAAAATCAGTACTTCTAAGGCAGTTAGAGATCTACCTAAAATTGTGAAACCTCAGAATACAATTTGCAAGGAATATCAATTTGGAAAACAAGTTAGAGCTATTTTCAAAAGTATTCCAGAAAAATCCAATAATGCTCTTGATGTAATCCACGCTGATTTATGTTGTCTGGCTAGAACTAAAAGCTTACAAGGTGATAGATATTTCATGCTAATTATTGATGATTATTCTAGAATGTGTTGGGTTACTTTTCACAGAGAAAAGTCAAAAGCACTTGGGAAGTTCAAACTATTCAAAGCAATGGTTGAAAATGAAACCGGTAAGAAAATTAAATGCTTAAGATCAGATCAAGGAGGAGAATTCACATCCAGAGATTTTAATACATTCTATAAAGTAAATGGAATCAAAAGACAGTTATCAGCACCTCAGACACCACAACAGAATGGAGTTGTTGAAAGGAAAAATAGAACTATTTTTGATGCAGCAAGAAGTATGTTATCAGAAGCAAATCTACCACATGTGTACTGGAGAGAGGCAATAAGCACTACTGTCTATACATTCAACAAAGTTCACATCAAAGGTGAAACCGGTAAGACCCCTCATGAGCTATGGTTTGGTAATACTCATACTCTTAAGTATTTCAGAATTTTTGGAAGTAAATGTTATATTAGAAGAGATGAGTATATTGGCAAGTTTGATCCTAGAAGTGATGAAGGAATATTTCTTGGTTATTCATCTAAGAGTAAAGCTTATAGATGTTTTAATAAAAGATTACAAAAAAATGTTTAGAGTACAAATGTAAAAAATGATGAACAATTCAAAGGAACTTCAAGGTATATAGACTCTGAACCGGTAACAAAAATTATGACAAATGAACCAGCAGTAAATCCATCGGTACAGAATGATGATCCAGTTAATCCGGTATCATCAGAGGATTCCACAGTAATTGAAGAACAACAACAGACTAAGACACCCCGGTGTGTAAGACTGAATCATTCTAAAGATCAGATAATTGGAAGCAAATTTAAAGGAGTCATGACAAGAGGAAGATTGGCAAATGAAGAGGTATGTCTTATTTCTCAAATTGAACCATTATCTATCAATGAGGCATGTGAAGATAAATTTTGGATTAAAGCTATGGAAGAAGAATTAGGACAAATTGAGAAAAATAATACTTGGACATTAGTTCCTCGGCCTGAAAACAAAAATGTAATTGGAACCAAATGGGTATTTAGAAACAAACTCAATGAAGATGGTAAGGTTGTCAGGAATAAAGCAAGACTAGTGTGTAAGGGATATTCTCAGAAAGAAGGAGTTGATTATAATGAAACCTTTGCACCGGTAGCCAGAATTGAGGCAGTTAGATTATTCTTGGCCTTTGCAGCTCACAAGGATTACAAAGTTTATCAAATGGATATTAAATGTGCATTTTTTAATGTAGATCTTCAAGAAGAAGTCTATATTGAACAACCTGATGGATTTTCTTTGACAGATGACAATGATATGGTTTGTAGTTTAAGAAAAGCTCTGTATGGACTAAAACAAGCTCCAAGAGCCTGGTATGCAAGATTGGATAAGTATCTTTTAAAAATTGGTTTTACCAAAGGAAATGCAGATAGCAATTTATATTATAAAATAACTAGTGATGACATCTTGATTATGGAAGTATTTGTTGATGATATAATCTTTGGAGGAGAAGATGGATTATGCAAACAATTTTCTCTTAAAATGCAACATGAATTTGAAATGTCTATGATTGGAGAAATTAAATTCTTTTTAGGATTGCAGATTTTACAAACTGATAAAGGTATATTTTTGAGTCAATCTAAGTACTTGAAAGAACTACTTAAGAAATTTGGGATGGAGAACTCTAAACTAGTAAGCACACCTATGACTACAAATGACAAATTATCTCAAAGGGATGAATCTACACCTGTTAATCCAACTAGATACAAATCTATGATAGGAGGTTTACTGTATTTGACACAAACCAGACCTGATATTATGAATGCAGTATGTATAGTTTCAAGATTTCAGAGTAATCCTAGGGAAAATCATGAATCAGCAGTAAAAAGGATTTTTCGGTACTTACAAGGCACAACAAATCTTGGATTATGGTATCCTAAAGATGAAAATTTTGATCTATATGCATACACTGATGTAAATTGGGCAGGAGATGTGGATGATAGAAAAAGCACCACTAGAGGAGCATTCTTTCTTGGAAAGAGATTAGTTTCTTGGTTAAGTAAGAAATAGAGTTGTACATCTTTATCAACAGCAGAATTAGAATGTATTGCAGCAGCAACAAACTATACACAAGTACTTTGGCTTAAGCAAATGTTGAAAGACATAAAGGTAAAATGCAAGGAACCTATTACTATATATTGTGATAACACTATAGCAATTGATATATCTAAGAATCCAGTATTACATTCTAAAAAAAAACATGTTTCTATCAAACTAAATTTTCTAAGGGAAAAAGTTGAAGAAAAGGAAATAAAACTAATTTATGTGAATACTAAAGAACAACTTGCAGATATTTTTACAAAACCTTTGCCTAAGGAAACTTTTGAGTATCTCAGAGATCAGCTCAGAGTCTTACCTCCACCAATAGAGACTTAGACAGTTGATGATTGTCATCAAATGACATAATTAAATGGATAAATATTTTATTCTGGTATTTGATGAGGAAGCTACTTCTCAGGGGGAGTAGTTGGTATATTGAATTGGTTGGTATTTTGTATGAACTTGACCTTTTGTGATTTTGGCATTTGATGTCAAAGGCGGAGAGATATATGGAAAAACATTAAGGAAAGATATATTGAAAAATGCATTATCTTTTTGAGGAGAGATTGGTATTGAAAATAAATCTTTGAATAAACACATGTTACTCTCAAGGGGAGAAATGGAGATTGTTGATTTTTGTACTTGGCATTTTTGTTTTGGCACTTTGATGGTTTTTCCATTTTGTGTTGCCATCAATGCCAAAGGGGGAGATTGTTGGTATTTTGGTATGGTTTTGTCATTGATGTCAACATCTACTAAACACTTATCAACTTCTGCACTTTGGAGAATCAGCAACATTCACTGGCAAGCAAGTGACTCATGCACAGTCACCGGTATCTAGTACACTGGCAAGATATAATGATCACTAGCACTTGGAATGATATGGAAAACACTTGGCTATGTCAAAGACTTGTGTGAACACTTTGTCTTGGAGTTTTGTTTATTGGTACATTAGCATTTGCATATTTGTTGTTACTGGCAAATAGGTCCAGGGATCCACCGGCAGGTTTATCTTTCCCAGATTAGCATGGCACGCTATGGAGATGATTAATTATTGTTGTAAATGCATTAAGATGACATGTTGAATCGATTATTGCATCGGATATTGTATTGTTTGTAAAAAAATTTTATTGTAATATCTTGTAGAGACGACCTACTAAAACTGGTCTTAGGTTATGGTATAAATGTAAGATCTTATTTGTAAGATCAAGTGGAATGCGAAAAAGGATTGTGTGAAGTTATATGCGAGAATAAGAAGAGATATACATGCAGATATCATTTGAAAATTGAAGGAGGGTTTTTGTGAAGACAATCAGAACTACATCGGTACTGAATCCAGCATATGAAGATGCTATTTTGTGTAGTACATTCTTATTGGATTTAACCATCCAACTGTAGTTAGTGTGACTCGCTTTTGTGATTGAGCAGTGATCTCTAGGCACTTGGACTTTCTACATGTGCAGACCCCATTTATGTACACTTACTATCTGCAGTAGTATCATCTGATTATGGGTAAGGTTTCCCATCGTGGTTTTTCCCCTAACAGGGTTTCCACGTACAAATATTGGTGTTATGTATTGTGGGTGAATTTGTCTTTATGTTTCTTGCACTAATCCTTACTGGTATAGCAATTAACTGTTAAATATGTCTACTGGCATATTAAACTAGTTTACTGGTATTAAGCATTAAGTTGGTTAAGTTGTTTTTGGTTTGAATTTATTTGACAACTGATTCACCCCCGCCCTCTTAGTTGTCTCCGAGACCTAACAATTCTGGAATTCTATTTTCTTGGTGCCCTCTTCATATGCAAACATAGTTATCAAATCTTCTTACAGGGAGGAAAGGAGAGAATCAAAATTTGAGACTAACAGATGCAACTATATGAGAAAGCAATAATGATATTCAACTATATGTTGTGCAATGGTGATATGCAAGAAACTATGATGCACTTTGAAATGGAGATATGTAATGTAGTAAAGAAATATGCAAATGCAATACTGAAAATTGAAATGAACGACCCTTAGATGTAATATCTTTTTGGGTGCATGTTGTTATTGATAATACGATGAAACTATAAGGATCCAGTCAACTACTGAGAGGGTGGTGAATCAGTAGATAGAAAATATACTAAACTTTCTCCAAACTTAATTCCAACTTACAAACAACTTGCTAAACTAATCGGTTTAGATACTGTATCTAAAACTACAATTGCATTGTCAAACTTTACCGGTTGACCAAAACATCAATGATATAATGTAACAGATTTGAAACTCAAATAACATTTAACCAAAACATTAAACCACTTTACTAATATCAGTAATAGCTCATTTTAGATCACTTCCGGTCATCTAAACATATCCAATTGGATTTACCAGTTATTCATATCAACCATATCAAAACACATCCACAAAATCATTCACCACTTGACACAATGATTTTTTATGTGGAAACCCACATGGAAAAAACCACGGTGGGGACGAATAACCACAAGTATTTTGAACTCTTCTAAAGTTCGACCTATTAGGAGCCAAGCCTTGTTAGAATCTTATACAATAATGTCCTGTTAAGAACAAATTTGGTTAAGGACCACCTGGTTAAGGGATTGACTACAATACCCTATTAAAGGCAATACCTTGTTAAAGGAAACCTCGGTGGAGGAGTTCAAATCCAAGCTAATGGATCACCTTGTTAGAGGATTTCAACAAGAAGCCTATTAAAGCTTACTCGATTAAGGGATTTAACTGTTGTAATGGTTAGAGAACAATAGGCTCTTTGCTTATATGGTAAAATAACTAACTTGCTTAATCAAATTCTTTATCATTCCTATCCACCTTCACAACATTCTGTAGACACTCCTTCTGGTTGGGAAACAATCACACTACCACACTTAACCAAATTGCCAACACAATTACAAAATAACTCATCAACCTTATAAGAAAATATAATAGGTCAGTAACACAACACAAAACCTACAAATCTCATAGAGATTACAAATATATCAGCTCAATCATAACCATTGGATTATATGAAAATCAACTACACATTATTCTAGACAACTTCAACCGCTCTTGGATCACCGCACATTGAATCCTAAGCTCATCACGTGTTTTTCACTTCATTCTATGTATTTGCTCATTCCCAAGATAAATGGTTATCTTCAAGCACCAAATCCACTTTGAAACTCATCACATGCATCATTCTTACGTGGCATCTTCATCTCCGATCATCATTCATTCATAGATCATCACAACCGATTCTCCAAGCTCCATCGGTTAGAGTTTTCCTTATCAACTGGTTAGGGTTATCGATTGATCTCTGCTTCAATAACAATACCGGTTTCCTTCACTACTTTACTACCGGTTGCATTATTGTATTATTACCAGTTGCAATACAATATCATTACCAGTTACAATTGGCATCAATGATAATACTAAACATCATCAATGCAATCTTCATGCAATACCAACAATCTCCCCCTTTGGCATTGATGTCAATACAAATATCAATACCCTTTGATTGTGATAATTGAGAGTAAAGCATATACATAGGTATAGGAATCTTGGTTTGCATTTTTCCATCATATACTCTCGTTCAACTATATCTCCATGTACTTAGTGGGTAACTGGATATCAATCATATACAGTTCTTCTCCCCCTTTGACAACAATGCCAAAGTGAAGGTAAATCATTCCAGGCTTCACTGATTTGCAACTATCTTCTCCCCTTGTGGAATAGTTCCACTCTTCACCAATCCTTCTTCAATATTTTCAATAGGCTCTGGTATTGATGGCTTCTGCATCTTATTAATTGACTTCATGTAGGAGTACAACCCCTAACTTACCTCTAAGATACTCAAATGTAGCCTTAGGTAGAGGTTTAGTAAAGATATTTGCTAGTTGTTCTTTAGTAGATACATGCTCCAGTGACACATCTTTACTTTGCTCTTTCTCTCTCAGGAAATGATACTTCAGCTCAATTTGCTTTGTCCTAGCATGCAACACCAGGTTCTTATAAATGTTTATAGTGTATACCCTAAAATTGATCACCTAAACCATGGGCCCCTAATCTCGACAACATCACCAAGGTCCTAACCAAAGGCAATTAAATCAATCTTGAGCATATTATTAATTCTTTAATCATCAAATGTCACATGGCAAATCAATAACTCTATATTAATTAAATATTTTTTTAATTAATTAAATCATTCCAAGAAAATCATTTTGATCAATTATCCTGTTTAATTTATTAAATATCCTAGCATACATAATTAATTAATAAATTTGCCATTTAATCATAAAAAAAGGAATTAATTTATTACAAAAGAGGAATTAATCACAAAGAAAGAGTTAAATTGAAAATAAAATAAAATAAATGAATTGAAAGAGAAATCAAACTTGAGATATTATTTTCTTTCTTCTAAATTGAGAACTTGAAATCAAAAAAGCAATTAAAAGGAATTTAATCATTCTCTAAAATTAGAACTCAAAGCTTTTGAGAAAAACAAGTTCAGTTGCATTGAAAAGACTCTTTTCTTGAATAAATCACATGGTATTACCTATTTTTATCTCAAGTGCATGGAATTAATTAATTTTTATCTCTAATGCAAACTCAAACTTATTTTTTGAATGCAATTTAATTAAACTATAATTGGAATCTATCTCAAGGTTAACTGAATCTGATTTCTCAATTATTTCAATTATCCTAAATTGTGTTTTTTCTTGATCTCTCTTGTGATTCTCTATAAATCCATCCTTCATCTCTCATTCAAAACACCCTAGAGATTTATTATTATTATACAGTTTTTGCTCTGGAGTCATTGACGATATTGTGCTTGCTTTTTGAGATTATTGCATCTTAGTTTAATTTCTTTTTGCATATCTCATGATTGCTTGATTTCATATAGCTTACTATTCATCCATCTAGCATAATCTTGCATCCATTTAGCTTAATATCATGCTCATATAGATTGAATCCTTCATCTTGGTGTAGTCTAGTCATTGGTATTGCTTATACAAATATGAGACCAATCTTATACTCGCATCTTTTAGAAGCCAATGGGTCGATTTGTAATGGTTTTTATTATTCTTGCTTATATATGTCTAACCATACATGTAATGACTTAATTGAAGTGTTGTGTCTTGCAGCTTATAGACTTATTTCACTTTTTCACACACACATTTCTGGTGCCCACCGTGGGGCAGAAGACTAATTTTTTTCAGCCTCCAAGACTAAGTTTTTATTTTTATTTTTTTGGATTTTTGACTTTTTGGATTTTTTGCCCTACAGTTGCAGCAAAATATCGTATGATATCTCTCACATGCCAGAACGATAAACTGCAGGTATCATACAATCTGGTACAAATTGTCGTACGACTAGGTGAAAATTATTGTATGGATCTATATTTTTTGGTAAAAAAAAAAGAAGATTTCATTCTTCAAGCTCTCTATTCAATTTTGATTATACTGACACTGACCCTGGCTTGTTATCTATCCATCTGAGAAATTTTTACAACCTAATCAATTTTTGCAGAATGCCTGTCGAAGGATATGCTTGTCACACAAAGACAATATGACTACTGATTCATTGTCTTTGCAAGTTGCTTGAGGAGAATCGACCAAAAATCGTGTATTCTTTAAATTCATTTTTAGGCACCTAAATTGCTATCTGGTTAAAGAACAAATCTGTATTTTGTGTTTTAAGAAAATTCTAAGAGGTAGGAGAGTATGCTCTTATCTTTATAGACAATAAAAAATCTAGATCCTTGAGGCATTTTACTTAAGTTTGAGATTTGTATATCTTTAGTGGGCCTTCCCTCCCGAGGAGCTAATAACTCTATAACCATTACTCCTAGTGAGAGGGGAACGACCCAAGTGGGAATGACTAAATGCCAAGTACTCCAACCCACTATAAAACAAACATGATTTGATGAAAATCAAGTCAATGGCAGTGCTCAAGAATAGCTCTCCTTTGTACCTTCGGGTATATTAAATCTTGGTTTTAAAAGCTAGGAGACCTCTTAATTAAGTTTATACCCCGACGCGTCGAATGAGTCCTTTACTAGTTCCAATTAAAATTAGAAGCTACCCGGTTCACCTTCAAAAGGGGGGATAATCTTTGTGCAAGAGACATAGTAACTCTCCCAAGACACTTGCCATATCGTGTCCCCATTAGCATTTGGAGTTAGCTAATACGGCATTGAGAATCCATTGCGTGAGACTTAGCAGTCATATTCTGATTAGCTATTGGGTGTGTACCTAAGTTAGCAAGAAAAAGTTTTCTTCTCTCACCAATTTCCGTAGGGTTTGCATGCTATGATTGGAGTTATTATTTATATTACATGTTTTTTGTGTTTTCATCCCTAGAACTAAAACTGAAATACCAAAACTGGAGAAAACAAGAAACATCTTAGTGATCAAAACTTTGTCCATGTCACAAACTAGTATACCTTAGCTGTCAAAAATTTAGTCCACCTCTAAATTGGTCATCGTCAGTCAATGAAAACTCAGTCCACCTCTAAACTGGTGATACTCAGTCATTGAAAACTCATAATTTAGCCTTTGTCCAGTAAACTGTCATGTGAATCTTTTGATTTATCATCCTGCTACATAAATATTTTCGTTTGAGATTCCATCAATCCTAACAGTCTGTCATTTGAACCTGCATTCTATGTCATACGATACCTGATTATCTGTCATCCTGTTTAGGGAACTGTCATTTGAGCCTACATTCTATGTCGTATGATAAATTATTGTATTGATTAGTTTGTCATTTCAGACTTACCCATCTGTCGTACGATACTAGGCAGCAACTCGTATGAAATACTATTATCATCATCTTGAAGCTATTACACTATCATTTGGTCCTGTAAAACCTGTCATACGAATCTCATATTTTGTTAGTCCAAAACAACCAAACTTGCCTAAAACAGTCTACAACAAGCATAAAACTGGTTACCATTATTCTGAGCATAAACAAATCTAAACAGTGCACCTCTACCATGGTGTTGCATGATTTTGTCGATCATCTTTCAGCTAGTTCAATCAACTGTAAGTTTTGATACTAAATGTAAAGTACTGATGCCAATAGCTAACAAGATGAGAGGGGGGGGTTGAATCATACAAACTTAATCTTCCATAAAATCAACAGATTCAACCTCGGTAACATATACTTCAGCAACATAACCAAAAACTGCTAAACATGCAAACTTATAAACACATAATCATCATAACACATATAACACCAGATTTAATGTGGAAACCCAAATAGGGAAAAACCACTATGGGATTTCGGACCCACTAAGAAATATACTCTTCTAGAGTATGCTCGGTTAAAAGAAAATCCTATTAAAGATTACAAACACATTGCTAGATGTGACCCGGTTAAGGGATTTCCCTCAGATCTGTTAGGATCTTCAATTTGTTAGAAGTGACCTTGTCAAAGGATTTCAAACACTCATTTAGAATGTCACCTTGCTAGAGGGTTTACAAATAAGACTGTTAAGTCCACTCGGTTAAGAGATTTTCTGTTATTTATAAAATAATAGTAATAAAAATATATCTGCAACTTCACATCTAAAATGCTAAAGCAGCTTCTTATTTGCTCAAAACAATCTTGTCATAGGACTTATCTTGTCCCTCTGCTGGGCTCCCTACTCTATTATTCAAACAGGTCTTCAAGCTTCTGTACTCGGTAATCACTATGTAGCATCCCTATGCTTACACTTGCTCGCATGCATTGTTCATCAATAATTTCTTATATATAAATAATTTGCTAACCGCTTAATCTCCTTGATCACATTTCCCATGATCAATCTTAGCCATCAGATCTTGAATCTAGACTAGGTTCAATGTATCCTTCAATCTGAAAATGTTTTACCTCACCTTGGGACTTGCATTCCTTTCTTGGAACTTGTACAAGGTTATTGTGGTTCAATCTATGCTATAGATCTTCCTACCGGTCTTCTATTGCCATAGATCCTTAAAAAACTTCATGCATGGCATACCAATCATTTATATATCTCTAGCTCATCATTGTCCTTCATTAAATAATATTTTTATCCATCCAATGTGATTTGTCATAACTCTGTTGCAACTCGGTATATACTAAACTTTACTCGATAGACATTCTGCCTTCATTAACCTATATCGATAACCTTAGGGTTTACTGACTAGGTTCTTTTCTCGGTAACATAGTATAGTATTAACCTTATAATCAACAACATTTGTAGGATATCAAAACAATCTAAACATCATGATCTCATCATTGTCTAACTCGGAAATAGTTTCCCATTGAATAACTTATTTCTCCCCTTATTCATCACATTATTTATGTGTCTTTTACGGACTACTTAATTCTCTTCAAATCAATCTTCTCAAGATATGGCAACATCATACTGAATCAGAAAATCAATTTCTTGACATCAATGAAAAAATAATGTTATAAAGATAGTTATCATCCCTTTTTCAGTTATATCAATAATCTTCAACAACCTTCTCAATATCCTTAATGAATATCAACAATCTCCTTTCTACTAAAATGCCAACAATCTCCCCCTTTGGAATTGATGGCAAAACCAACTTTTAAATGGTAATACCAACAAGATATTCAAATTGATTTGGATTTAGATTGCTATTAGACTTCTCCTGTTATCTTTGAGCTATTAAAATCTCTTGAAGTCTTCTCCCTTTTGTATTCTTCTCCCCCTGTCATTAGTCTTCTGTTATTTTCATCATTTAGATTTTACCATTTAGTCTTCTCCCCCTTTGACAACAATGCCAAAAAGTAAAAGAACTAAATCATGATATCTTCCTCTGTGAAGTGATTTGCCTTAATGTGTATCATCTCAGTCTCGGTCAGAGCAACTTGTCTCTTTCACTATTTCCTGCACACCTTTAGAAAACCTTCTAAGGTGTGTAAATCAACATCAATCCACACATAATATTTTGTAGATTCATTGAATTTATGCTTTCACCGAACTCTGTCAGTGAGTAGAAGATAGGGGTAGGACCCCTAACTTGCTTCTGAGATACTCAAAAGTGTCCCTTGGCAGTGGCTTTGTGAAGATGTTTGCTAATTGCTCCTTTGCACTAATTTATTCCAGCACAACTTTCTTCTCTTGAACTTCTTCTCTGAGATAATGATACTTTATAGAGGTATGTTTTGTCTTAGAGTGCATTACCAGATTCTTTGAAATGTTAATGGCGCTCGTATTATCATGGAATATAGTTACTAGCTCAGTAACCTTCTCATTTATACCTTCCAATAGTTTTTTGATCCATGCTATATTGGTACAATTTAATGCTACAACAACATATTCAGCTTCTATTGTTGACTGTGAAATACATCCTTGTTTCTTGCTAAGCCAACTTACTAGTCTTTCTCCCAAAAAGAAAGCTCCACCACTTGTGCTTTTCCTATCATCTATGTTGCCTGCCCAATCAGCATCAGTATAAACTTTTAAATCAAAATCATTTCTCTTTTCATATACTAAGCCATAATCTTCAGTGCATCTTAGATATCTAAAAATTCTCTTGATTGCTATCATATGGGTTTCCTTGGGATCTGCAGAGAATCTTGCAACAATACCTACTGCATGTGCTATATCCAGTCTATTATGCACAACATATTGCAACTTCCCAATCATAGATCGGTAAAGTGTCTCATCAACAGATGCAGATTCATCATTCTTTGATAGTTTACAGTTAGTAGTCATAGGAGTACTTACTGGTTCAGAATCCTCCATTCCAAATTTCTTCAAGATTTACTTTATGTACTTGGATTGAGTGATGAAAATCTCATCTTTCATTTATAGTATCTATAAACCTATAAAATACTTTATCTCACTAATTAATGACATCTCAAATTCTTTACTCATTTCATTTCCAAAGTTCTTGCATAAGGAGTCATTACCACAAAAAATAATATCATCAACAAAAATGGCTGAGATCAGTATTCCATTGTTCTCATCATTCTTCATGTACATATTGTTGTTTTCAATTGTCCTTATAAAACCAATCTTGATTAAGTAAGAGTGGAGTCTCTCATACCATGCTCTAGGTGCTTGTTTCAGACCATATAAAGCTTTGTTCAATTTGCATACCTAATCTTTACTTTTGTCTTCAACAAATCCTTTAGGTTGTTCAATGTAAACTTCTTCTTCTAGTATACCATTCAAAAATGTAGATTTAACATCCATTTGATATACCTTGAAATTTTTGAAAGAAGCATATGCCAACAATGTTCTTACTCCCTCAAGTCTAGCCACAAGTGCAAAAATATCACCATAATCTATTCCTTCTTCTTGAGCATAACCTATGCAAACTAGTCTTGCTTTGTTCCGAATGACCTCACCTTTTTCATTTAGCTTGTTTCTGAAAATCCACTTTGTACTGATTACATTTTTGTCCTTCGATCTTGGGATCAGTGTCCATGCATCATTCTTCTTGATTTGATCAATCTCTTCTACCATAGCATTTACCCGATCTTCACTGTTAAATGCCTCTTTTACTATTCTCGATTCAAATTTAGATATCAGACATGTGTTCTGTCTTAGTTTGTTCCTTGTCATCACTGGATCATCCTTATCTCCTATAATCTTACTTGATGCATGATGTCTTCTGACATATTTGGCTAATATAGGCTCGGTAGGTTCTATATGATCTTCTTCATCACTCGGTAACTCGACATTATCTTCATTTTCTTCAGCAGCTTTCTCGGTAGGACTTCTCCGTTGAACATAAACAAATTCTTCATAATCTTCTAGTTCTTTGGAATTTCCTTCATCATTTCTTTCTGCAAATTCATCAATTTTCACATTTGCACTTTCTACTATTTTGTTAGATGATTTGATAAGACATTTAAATGCTTTACTTTTAGAAGAATAACCAAGAAATGTTCCTTCTTCACTTTTCTAATCAAATTTTCCATTTCTGTCATCTTTGTGAACATAGCATCTACTTCCAAAGATTTTAAAATAACTTACATTAGGTTTCTTGTCATACCAGATCTCATATGGTGTCTTCATAGTTCCTTTCTTCAGTTGAACTCGATTCAGGGTGTAAACTGTAGTGTTGATTACTTCTCTCCAAAATGTTTGAGGTACCCTCTTTTCTATCATCAGTGTTCTTACACAATCTGCAATTGATCTGTTTCTTCTCTCGACTATCCCATTTTTCTGAGGTGTTCTTGGTGCAGATACTTGTCTTTTTATACCATGATCATTGTAGAATAAGTTAAATTCATCATAAGTGAACTCTCCTCCTCTATCAGATCTAAGACATTTCAGTTGTCTTCCTGTTTCATTTTCAACTCTTTCCTTGTACCATTTAAATATTTGAAAAGCTTCTGATTTTTCTTTTAAAAACATAACTGACATCATCCTTGAGTAATCATCCACAAATAATATGAAATATTTATCACCATAATAACTTTGAACTTTCATGGGACCACAAAGATCAGTGTGTACTAGATCTAAAATTCCTTTAGAAGTGTAGGACTTACTTGTAAAGCTTGATCTTGTCATCTTACCCATCTGGCATCCTCGACACATAGCATTAATAGGTTTTTCTAGACTCGGTAGACCTCTTACTTGGTGCTTCTTGCTTATTTTGATCAGATTATCAAAATTTACATGACAAAACCTTTTATGCCATAACCAGGTATCATCTATCTTTTCATAAAGACACTTGTTCCGAGTTGAGTCAAGATGAAATGTATTACCTTTTGTTTGTGTCCCGGTAGCAGCTAACTTTCCATGCTTGTCATGAACTTTGACAATTCCTTTCTCAAATTCTATTCAGTATCCTGTATTGTTTAACCGTGCTACACACAAAAAATTGTATTTCAATCCTTCAACCCAGTATACATCATCACATTTAGCATTGTCAAGAAGTGTTATAGATCCTTTACCTTTCATCGGACATGGTGCATCATTACCAAATCTTACATAGCCTCCATCATAGTCTTCTAATTTAACAAACTTTTGTTTATCACCTGTCATATGATGTGAGCATCCACTGTCTATGATCCAAGAATCATTATTATTTATGTGAGATATTAGGGATTTTTCCTCATACCTTTCTTCATCTAATCCATCTTTAATAGCCACATAAACAACCTCCTCAGTATGAGTTTCATCAGATTTATCATCGTTGGATTCCTCATCAGCTATTAAGAATGTCTTTCTGTCTCTCCTTTTGAAGTCTCGGTGTCCTTTGTATTGGTTGTCTTTCAGCCTATTATCTTGGTATTCTCTCTTTTCACTAGATTCTTTATCAAGGCAGTTACAAGCCATATGCCCTATTTTATCACAATTGAAACATTTTAAAGGTAGCTTTCCTTTATACTTACCTTTTCCTCTCGATAACCTTATGGCTAATAATGCTTCAAACTCTTCTTGCTTCTTGATTTCCTCATACAGTTTGTGCACTTCTTCCATGTTCTTACAAAATCTTTCACTTTCTCCACTGTGATTCCCTTCAGAGTACTTACTCATTCTATCATTGTAATCATCAGATTCACCAATATGAAAAGAACTGAATGCAGATTCAACTTTACTTATCGAAGACCCACTGTTATCAAAATTACTTAACTCAAATTCATGTAGCTTACCAATAGTAGTATCCAAAGAAACTAGCATGTTAGGTATAGACCTCAATTCATTGATTGCAGAGACTCGAATGGCCTAAGCAAGTAGAAGGGTTCTCAACAACTTACTTGTTATATCCTTTTCTTCAATAGTTCCTCCTGCTCCTTTAATTTGACCATCTCCTTTAACCTTGTACTATATTGGTTTATGTTCTCACCTTCATTCATTCTCATGGATTCAAGTTGTCCTCTTAGACTACCTACTTTTTCTCTTTGAACATGTTCATCACTGCCATATACTGATATGAGCTTAGTCCACATTGCTTTTGCATCATTGCAGCCTTCTAGGTCATTAAAATTTGAGTCAGTCAATGTTCAGCTTTGGTGCATCCCTTTTATACATCTTCGGATCTTTGCCTCAAGTACCTTCAAACTTTTTCTTTCGAAGTCCAAAGCTCTGATACTAATTGTAAGTTATGATACTAAATGTAAAGTATTGATGCCAATAGCTAACAAGATGAGAGGGGGGGGTGAATCATACAAACTTAATCTTCCATAAAATCAACAGATTCAACTTTGGTAACAAATACTTCAGCAACATAACCAAAAAATTCTAAACATGCAGCCTTTTATAAACACATAATCATCATAACACATATAACACCAGATTTAATGTGGAAACCCAAATAGGGAAAAACCACTGTGGGATTTTGGACCCACTAAGAAATATACTCTTTTAGAGTATGCTCGGTTAAAAGCAAATCCTGTTAAAGATTACAAACACATTGCTAGCTGTGACCTGGTTAAGGGATTTCCCTCAGATCTATTAGGATCTTCACTTTGTTATAAGTGACCTTGTCAAAGGATTTCAAACACTCATTTATAATGTCACCTTGCTAGAGGGTTTACAAATAAGACTGTTAAGTCCACTTGGTTAAGAGATTTTCTGTTACTTACAAAATAACAGTAATAAAAATATATCTACAACTTCACATCTAAAATGTTAAAGAAGATTCTTATTTGCTCAAAACAATCCTATCATAGGACTTATCTTGTCCCTCTGCTGGGCTCCCTACTCTATTATTCAAACAAGTCTTCAAGCTTCTATGCTCGGTAATCACTATGTAGCATCCCTATGCTTACACTTGCCCGCATACATTGTTCATCAACAATTTCTTATTTATAAACAATTTGCTAACCGCTTAATCTACTTGATCACATTTCCCATGATCAATCTTAGCCGTCAAATCTTCAATCTAGACTAGGTTCAATGTATCCTTCGATTTGAAAATGTTTTACCTTTCCTTGGGACTTGCATTCCTTTCTTGGAACTTGCACAAGGTTATTGTTGTTCAATCTATGTTGTAGATCTTCCTGTTGATCTTCTATTGCCATAGATCCTTAAAAAACTTCATGCACGACATACCAATCATTTATACATCTCTAGCTCATCATTGTCCTTCATTAAATAATTCTTTTATCCATCCAATGCGATCTATCATAACTCAGTTCCAACTCGGTAAATACTAAACTTTACTCGGTAGACATTCCGCCTTCATTAACCGATATCGATAACCTTAGGGTTTACCAACTAGGTTCTTTGCTCGGTAACATAGTATGGTATTAACCTTACAATCAACAACATTTGTAGGATATCAAAACAATCTAAACATCATGATCTCATCATTGTCTAACTCGGTAATAGTTTCCCATTGAATAACTTATTTCTCCCCTTATTCATCACATTCTTTCTGTGTCTTTTACCGACTACTTAATTCTCTTCAAATCAATCTTCCCAAGATATGGCAACATCATACTAAATCAGAAAATCAATTTATTGACATCAATGACAAAATAATGTTATAAAGATAGTTATCATCCCTTTTTTAGTTATATCAATAATCTACAACAACCTTCTTAATATCCTTAATGAATATCAACAATCTCCTTTCTACTGAAATGCCAACATAAACCATTTATCAAACTTAAGTCACTTAGATAACATCTTACAAAAGATAGATCGTTCCTGAAACCAGACTGAATCTTAGCCACTTCTCTTAAATCAAACTAGGTAACTTAGATAAACTTCTTACACAAGATAGATCTTTCCTAAAACTAGACTAAATCTTAGTTGCTTCTCTCAATCAGTACGTTAAATGAACAACTAGCTCCAAATTTGATCTTGACTTCTACATCGCAAACAACTTTAGGTCAATAAATCAATAAAAATGCCTATTCAAACCAGAAGTTCTTTTGAGAAGGCTGTAGAGGGAAAAGGGAAATCCTTTTCATATCAAAATAATCCATTTTATGTAAAGGATCCTCTCACTAGTAAACCTTCAACATCAGATAGGCCAGTTTATGATCAATCCTTGTCCCCCACTATATCTGGAACAAAACAAGAAAGAAAAGTTGCTAAACATAAAACTTATGACAATATCAGTATCCATGATACCGATAGTGATTCTTCATCAAGTGAATTGAAAGCCTCTGAACCTCCAGAAACTAATATTCATAAATGTCAAAAAGATAAAGATTTCCGAAAATGATGAAGGTTATCATGGCTAGAGAAAAAGAAGACTATTTTCTAGAACTAGCAAAACAAGGTGCTAAACTTCCTACTAGTTATGACGTGGAGACCCTTGTCACTAAAGAGGAAGAGACGCCATTAGAAATGGTAAACAAACAATTACAAGCATTACGAACTGAGATCACAAAACTAAAAAATAAGGATAAATCACAAAAGCAATATTCTTTGGACACAATATGCCCATTTCCATTTGGCAAAAACATTTACATGCCCCCATTTCCTTCACGAGTGGAGATCCTAAAATTTGGCAAATATGATGGTAGCTCATATCCCCAAGACCATATTAGAGAATTTTGTGCTTTATGTATGGAGTTCATGCATGACCAAACGTATCTTATGTGCCTTTTCCTGAGAAGTTTAGGGGGACATGCTATGGAATGGTTCTCAAGCCTACCTATGGGAATAAAAACTTTTCAAGAATTAATCCAATCATTCCTACAACAATACTCCTATAACATTCGACACCTCGTTACTATGATCGAGCTTTGCAATACTAAACGAAAAATGGGAGAGCCTTTTCTCACTTTTCTCCAACAATGGAGAAAGATGTTCTCTAGATATTCATGGCCAATTCCAGATTCTGAGAAAATGGATATTTTTGTCAATAACTTAATCCATGAATTGAAATATAGTATCCAGATGAAGGTGCACCCATCATTCAACAAAATGGTAGATAATGCCCTCAGGATGGAAGATGTGCTTATAAAGAAGGGAGATATCTCACTTTGGAAAGAAACACAACTGGGATCTAATTCCAAAGAAAAGAACAAGTATTGGAAATATGGCAAAGACATCAACAAAAATGTTGTTAATGATGGAGTAGTAGACACTGTTAAAGAAAAAACAAAATCCATGATATTTAACTTGGCTAGTGCCATGCAAGCACTCAAAGCAGTTGAAACCATAGCAGAAAATCCTTCGAAGAAAGTAAAAGAGTGGTTTAAAGAGAAACCTTGTCTTTCAAAACCTAAATGTGAATTCACTCCTCTGGAAGAATCATACGAATCTGCTTTCAAAACTTTATTGGCAAATGATCTGATAACCTTACCAGATAATTCTAGGCCATATGATCCCAAAGTCAAACCAAAATGGTGGAGAGAAAATGAATACTGTGACTACCATCGAAACAAAGGTCATAACACAAACAACTGCATGAAGCTCAAGCATGAGATTCAAGATCTCATAGATGCTAGTAAAATTGTTGTTGGGAATCACCTGACAAATTCTGATCACAAAGCTTTTAAGGACCCTTTACCTATTTATGAACAAGGTGATTCTTCAAAGACAAAAGGAGGTGTGGAAGTAAATTACACTTATACCAGCAATGACAATGTGATCAACATGATTGAGTCTTCCCAACCTAAATATTACAATGTGATTATAATCAAAGCAAACAACATGAATCAAAACATGCAAATGCTATGACCCGTTCTCAAAAGAAAGTCACTCTCCAAGGAGCTAGTTCTTCAACTCCGACTCAAACAATATCAAACCTACCAACCTCTTCAAAAAAACAAAAATATACAACATTTGATAAATTTAAACAGCTAACTTCATCATCATCCTCTAGATATAGCATTGTCAAAGAACTAAAAATAACGAATGCTCAAATCTCCATCTTTGAATTGCTCAAAATCTCTTCTGCTCATAAAGAGATCCTGGACAAAGCGTTGCTCACAACTAATGATCCAAAAGATTTAGATATTCATCGGTTTCAATCTATGGTGGATCATTTGACTTCACCTCACTATCCGACCTTCTTTGAAGAAGATGACAACTCGCTAAATCATCCACATAACCAGCCATTGCACATTGAAGCTATGATCCATAAACACCGAGTTAAACATGTTTTGATAGATGGAGGCGTAGGGTTGAATATTTGTACTTACAGACTGCCTACACAACTAGGATTTTCTAAAAAATGTCATTGATCTGGCCAAGAAAATAACAATTAAAGCCTATGATGAAAAAGAAAGGACCTCTAAAGGTCTGGTATTATTACCAATTAGGGTGGGACCTGTAGAAAGAGATGTCATTTCCTTGGTACTTGATCTTCCTCTATCATACAATATCTTACTCGGTAGGTCGTGGATTCATGAAATGAAGGCAGTTCCATCTACATACCATCAATGCTTAAAATTTCGTTATAACAGAGTTGAAGTTAGTATTCCTGCTGATACAAATCTCCCCTGTAATGCATTGACAAAAGGTGTTGATACCTTTGTGCCTCATAATAGAGCAGCCTCTACAAATGAAAGTCCAGAAGCTCTGATGAAGGACTTAGAAAAGCAATTGAAGATTACAAATACTAGCATGGATGGCTACAAGATAGAACCAGTACTTTCATTAGTCTCTCTCCCTCCATCACCGAAATAGTTGGGCAAACCATCAAAGCCTATGAGAACACAAACTTTAACTCTGAATATCATATATGATGGTCTTTTTGTACAGTCTTCTACTTCCCTGGTAGATGAAATAGAAGAGGACATTGTTCTTAAGTGGCTTTTCAAGGAAGACAGTCAAAATGAGGAAGTACGATATTGTGAGATTTCCCCAACCCAATATGTTCCCGACTATAAAATGATCCAACACATGGGATATTCAGGTACTGGTCCCTTGGGAAAACATCAAGAGGGTATTATTGAACCAAATCAGTTGCAAACAAAATCTACAAATGATAAGGTTGGATTGGGATACAATCCAAAAAATACATCAGACCAAAAACACACTTCTAAGTCTAAGTGGAAGAAAAGGATATCATTTCAACATCACAGGAAATCAATACTCAAAAAACTTGAGTAGAGTATGGAAAAGAAAAAGAGGAACTAGCAATCAAGTTTTGATGGTGTCAGCTACAACAATACAAAGAGTTGAAGTTCCAGAAGATATGAGAGACAAAGTAGAAAGAATCAAAGAATTGTTTGCACCACTGGAAGTTCCAGTCACATACACTAGTAGGCAACAAGTAGACGATTCAAAAACTAACTCAAACAAGTATGAATGGGGTCCAAACCACCTCTTAGATACAACCATTATAGGTACTCTAAAAGAGTCCAATGATATCACAGATGACACTCAAGAGCTGATGCGCTTGAAGCTAGAAAAGGAAATACTAGAAATCAGACTAAAAAGGCAAGAAGACTGTGAACAAGGGTTGAAAGAAGGAAGAATACCAGCAAAAATGTTTCATCTATTATATACCCCTCTAATAAGACATAACAAATAAAGTATGGGACTACACAAGAAGAATTAGAAGCTACAGGAGTAGAACCAATCATTAGTCTAGAGGAAGTTGAATGGAGTAGACGACAAGGACTCACAAAACCATCAAGGTTATGTCAATAGGTATGTCAGATACAAATGATAAATGAGCCAAATCTTGAAGGATCTTGCAACATTAAAGATGTAGGTGTTGATACCATACATACATTCACTCAATCACTTGAAGAAGACTCGGAAACTTCATCTGATGGCTCTCACAATAGTCCTATTTATGACAATATCTACTGAGCATCAAACTCTGAATCATCTAATGTAAATGATGAGAATCTGTCTACTGATCTTGTTACTGTCGAACCATGATATGAAGTCCAGTATGGCATAGAGAATGATGCTACAAGTAGGTCTATTGGATTAGGTCAACTAAAGATTAATGTGCACTTTAATAATCATGTTCAGACTCTTCCTGGTCTTGAGACATTTACGCAAGGTAGTCTTCTAGAACTTAAATTTTCAATTCGCAGTTGTGATGACAATACTGTGAACTCACTCGAACCTATCCAAACTCTATCTTTGGTACATCCTGAATTAATTGACTGTGGCCCACAAGACCAACCCATGAATGTACCTACTTTTTCCAATGACTACACACTATCCTATTAACTCAACATAGTTGAACCCATGGACTCTTCCACCAACAAACATAGTGCAATATGACTAAAATAGACATCAAGTATCTTAGTCAAAAAAATCAGAAAAATAAAAATAAAAGATCTGATGGCGAAACCACATTGTGGCGTTGTCAGAATATAAAAAAGAGAAAATAAAGGATGCACCTGAGGGTGAAAACCTCTTTGAGGTGCCTGAAAGTGAGATACTTGATATATTGCCAAGTCACTTTCAGGAGAGCTCTTCTATATTGATTGAGCCAACTCAGCCAGTGAGCATTGGGAGTCGAGAGACACCACACATCATTCACTTAGCTCAATCACTATCAGCAGAAGAATTGAAAGATTTCACTCATCCCTTTTCAGAAAATATGATTAATTTTGCATGGACTTACTCTGATATGCCAGGCCCAGATCTTGATCTTATCATGCACCATCTTTCTATCACACTACGAGTTAAACCAGTCAAGAAAAAACTCTGTAAGATGCACCCTCATGTGGCACTTCTAGTCAAGGCTGAGTTAGAAAAATTGCTAAAAGTTGGATTTATCAGAGCTATAGAATATGTGGAATGGATTTCAAACATATTACATGTGTCAAAGGTAGACAAATCTATTAGGGTTTTCATAGACTTCAGAGATCTCAACAAAGCTTGTCCGAAGGATGACTTTCCATTGCCAAACATTGATATGATAGTCGATATGATTGCTGGGTATGAGATGTACTCACTAATGGATGGATTCTCTGACTATAATAAAACCAAAATAGCTCCTGGGGATCAAGAAAAGACAACCTTCACCTGTGCATGGGGAACCTTCTATTGAAATGTCATGCCATTTGGGCTAAAGAATGCAGGAGCAACTTAACAAAGAGAAATAACTACTATCTTTCATGATATGATGCATAAGAATATGGAAGACTATGTTGATGATACTTTACTAAGGACTATGAAGAGATCCACACATATTCAAGAGCTAGGCCCTATACTAGATAGAATGGAAAAATTCAAGCTTCGGCTAAATCATAAAAAGTGTGCATTTAGAGTGACATCTGGTAAACTACTTGGTTACATCATTTCAAAGAAAGGAATTGAGGTTGATCTTGAGAAGGTCCAAGCTATAATGGAAATTCCACCTCCAAAGATTATCAGTCAAATGAGAAGTTTACAAGGACGTCTAAAATTAATCAGATGCTTTATTTATCAGCTGGCAGACAAAGCTCAACCTTTCACAAAAGTATTGAGGAAAGGAGTAATATACAACTGGGATTGAGAATGTGAATAACACCTTCAACAAATCAAAGAATACCTGTCCAATCCACCAATATTGATGCCACCAATTAAGGGTAAACCATTGATCTTATACATATCAGCTACTGATTCATCATTGGGGGCACTTCTAGCACAACAAGATGAAAATAAAAAAGAGAGAGCTATATATTACATTAGCAGAACATTGGTGTCTTATGAAATCAACTATACTATAATAGAAAAAGCATGCTTGGCTTTAGTCTTTGCATCACAAAAATTGAGACACTACATGTTAGCATATTCCATCAATCTAGTAGCTAAGATTGATCCACTCAAATATCTTCTCAACAAAGCAACACTTACAGGAAGATTGGATAAATGGGCCATGGTTCTTACAGAGTTTGATATTGAATATGTAGAATGTAAAGATATCAAAGGATAGGTAATTGCAGATCAACTTGTTGATGCTCCACTTGAAGACACTCAACCTCTACATATAGAATTTCCAAATGAATCAATAATGCACCTTACTCAACAATCATGGAAGATGTTCTTTGATGGGTCTTTCACTCAAAATGGTTTCGGTGCTGGAATACTTTTTATTACTCCTCAAAAGTATTCAATCCTAAAGGCTTATAAGATTATTTTCCCTTGTACAAACAACATTGCAGAGTATCAAGCTTTGGTAAACGAGATCAAGTTGGCTATCGAATGGAAGGTTCTGGAATTACACATCTATTGAGATTCTCAGCTAATCATCAATCAAATCAATAATACATATCAGACTCGAGATGAGAAAATAATGCCTTATAAGAGAATGGTGGATGATCTCAAGAAATATTTTACTTTTGTATAATTCCAGCAGATTCCCAGATCCGCAAATAGAGCAGCAGATACTATGGCCACCTTGGCATCCATACCAGAGTTACAAGAATCTAATTTTTGCTTTGAATTCCTGGTGGAAGAGTAATATTACCCTGCCTATGATTCTCCTGAGTCCTAGATGGTCTCTTCTATTATTGGACATGACTCATCTCACTACAACCAAATTTACTCTTATCTGCGTGACCAGATTATCCCTGAAAATCTTACCCGTAATGAGAAAAGGAACCTAACCCGAAATGCTTCACTGTACATCATCATCGCTAACGATCTATTTAGGTGAGGTTTGGATAGTACTTTGCTTAGGTTTCTAGAAATTGAAGAATCCCAATGTGCATTATCAGAAGTCCTGAAGGTATTTATGGATCTCATTCGAATGGTCTTACTTTAGCTCAAAAACTACTAAGGGTTGGCTACTACTGGCCAGACATCAAGAAAGATGCTATAAAGTTTTCTAAATATTGTGAGAAGTGTCAGCTAAATGGGAATCTCATACCCTTCATTACACATTCGCCTTTTCAGCAATGGGCCTTTGACCTCATTGGTCAAATATATCCTGCATAATCTAACGGACACAAGTTTATCCACTGAGTACTTCACCAAGTGGGTAGAAGTGGTTTCTCTCATCAAAGAAACTAGTAAAAAAGTAGCTCTGTTCATTCTAAACCATATCATTTGCAGGTATGGGATACCTTTGTCCATCGTGACTGACAATGGAGGACAATTCAAGAATAAAGATCTAGATGAGCTATGTGACTAGTTTTAGTTTGCATTCATTCTGCATTTTGTGAATTTAGAGTGATTTTGGTATGATAACAATGATTTGTTTATCTTTTGAATGAAAGTTTGAAGCATCATCATTTCTTAGCTAAGTGGTCTCTTTTTCATCACTTCTCCAATTGAGTACTTATGTATTGAGATGTTAGCTACATACATAAGCATTTTATATAGATTTGCACATTTATTTGTGTTCACATTATTACATAGAAAAATACACAAATTTGCATTACTCATTACTCATTTTCATTCATTTCATCTGCATATGAAAATAAACAAAAATAAACATTCATATTCATTTGCATTACATACATCCATACTGAACAGATATGCATACATATAGAATAAAGAATATAGAACAACATCTCATAATAAATCAACACAAGTACGATGAAATCAAATCAAGGGCTCATAAATCGATTGTCCTGAGTCCATTTTTGAGATTGAAATCAAAATCTGAAGTCAATTCTCTCATTGAAATTTCATGACGTTGACCACTTAGCAGTTTCATCCTCAAGTAAATTTTTTGAATCATTTTGTGCTCAACCCTAGATCTCAATTTAATTCTCAAATCAACTCTAATTTTAATCATCAACACTAATATTTATGCTCAAATAATTATCATCGCTAAAAATTGCCTATAATCATGTACCCTCTCTATCTTTCGATTTCTCTTCCGAGGGGGCATACTCGTGACCTCAAGACCTCACATCTTCAATGTCGAGAAAATTTTCAATCTTCATCAAACGTCGAGCAAAAATCTTTTTCAACTAAAGAAAATCAAAATCTTATTGCTAAGGGGCATCTCAGCTTCATCACTTCATATCAAATTGAGATCTCTTGATCATCTGAATCGAATCAATTGCTAGGGGCATATTAGTTTCACCACTTCAAATCAAGCTGATATTTGCTTTCATCTGAATCAGTCTCTTAACATTAATCGGTTTCATTACTTTTCATCAAGATGATTATTTGTTTAAACTCAATCAAAATTTTAAAGAGTATCTTTGATCACACACTCAATCTAAGCAAGTGTTTAGTTTCATCACTCCAAATCAAGCTGGACAGTTTATCTTCACTCATCGTGTCTTGATCCATCAAGTTCAAGATTTATTTTATCTTCACTCATTGTTTCTAGTTCAATCAAGTTCTAGATCAATAAGATCTGCTTCTTCATCAATCAAGTTCAAGTTTGGTATCTTTTCTCTCTATCGTTCCTAGTTCAATCAAGTTCAAAACTAGTATCTCCTAGATATCAACATATTCTTTGAACCAACGCGCTGCTCACACATTAATTCAAAGAGGTGAAAATGTAATACCCTAAAATTTGTCACCTAAACCATGGGCCCCTAATCTTGACAACATCACCAAGGTCCTAACAAAAGGCAATTAAATCAATCTTGAGCATATTATTAATTCTTTAATCATCAAATGTCACATGGAAAATCAATAACTCTATATTAATTAAATATTTATTTAATTAATTGAATCATTCCAAGAAAATTATTTTGATCAATTATACTATTTAATCTATTAAATATCCTAGCATATTTAATTAATTAATAAATTTGTCATTTAATCATAAAAAAATGAATTAATTTATTACAAAAAAGGAATTAATCACAAAGCAAGAGTTAAATCAAAACTAAAATAAAAGAATTGAATTGAAAGAGATATCAAACTTGAGATATTATTTCTTTCTTCTAAATTGAGAACTTGAAATCAAAAAAGCAATCAAAAGGAATTTAATCATTCTCTAAAATTAGAACTCAAAGCATTTGAGAAAAAGAAGTTCAGTTGCATTGAAAAGACTCTTTTCTAGAATAAATCAAAGAAATCACATGGTATTACCTATTTTATCTCAAGTGCATGGAATTAATTAATTTTTATCTCTAATGCAAACTCAAACTTCTTTTCTAAATGCATTTCAATTAAACTATAATTGGAATCTATCTCAAGGTTAACTAAACCTGATTTCTCAATTATTTTAATTATCCTAAATTGTGCTTTTTCTTTATCTTTCTTGTGATTCTCTATAAATTCAGCCTTCATCTCTCATTCAAAATACCTAGGAGATTTATTGTTATTATGCAGGTTTTGCTCTAGAGTCATTGAAGATATTGTGCTTGCTTTTTGAGATTATTGCATCTTAGTTTAATTTATTTTTCAATATTTCATGATTTCTTGATTTCATATAGCTTACTATTCATCCATCTAGCACAATCTTACATCCATTTAGCTTAATATCATGCTCATATAGATTAAATCCTTCATCTTGGTGTAGTCTAGTCACTAGTATTGCTTATACAAATCTAAGAGCAATCTTATACTCACATCTTTTAGAAGGCAATGGGTCGATTTGTAATAGTTTTTATTATTCATGCTTATATCTGTCTAACCATACATGTAATGACTTAATTGAAGTGTTGTGTCTTGCAACTTATAGACTTATTTCACTTTTTCACACACACATATAGCACTTGTGTTATCACAAAAAATCCTTACCAATTCTGATATCTTCAATTTGAAACCTTCCAAAATGTGTTTCATCTAGATTACTTGGGTACAATTCATATATGTTGCAACATATTCAACTTTTGTAGCTGATTGAGAGATAGAACTACGTTTCTTGCTGCTCCAAGACACTAGTCTACCTCCAAGAAAAAATGCTCATCCAGTTGTACTCTTCTTGTCATCAACATTGCCTACCTAGTCTGCATCTGTATAAACTTTTAAATCAAAGTCTCCTACATATGGCTACCATAATCCATAATCAATTGTGCCTTTCAGATATCAGAAAATTCTTTTGGTTGCAACCATGTGTGTCTCCTTTGAACTTTTCTATAATCTGGCAACCAATCCTACTGCATGAGCAATGTTCAATCTGCTGAGGACAACATAATGTAGTTTACCTATCATGGACTTGTAATCCTTTTCCTCAACTGATGCAGAATCATCTTCCTTGGACAATTTACAACCTGTAACCATTAGTGTTCCAATTGGTTTACAGTCTCCCATTCTAAAATTCTTCAATACTTCTTTCACATATTTAGACTGTGTGATGAAAATACCTTCCTTCATCTCTTGGATTTTCAAACCTATGAATTTTTTTATTTCACCTACCAGTGACATCTCAAACTCATTCTTCATTTCATTAGCAAAATCATGATACATATCATCATTTCCTCCAAAAATGATATCATCAACAAATACCTCACTTACCAGTATCTTATCACCTTCTATTTTGAGATATATGTTACTATCTTCAGTCCATATAATGCCTTCTGTAATTTTCACACCATGTCCTTTTATATAGTTAAAGCATAACCATCTAGTTGTTCAATGTAGACTTCCTCTTCCAATATTCCATTTAGGAATGTTGACTTAACATCCATTTGATATACTTTGAATCCTTTGTATGCTGAAAATATAAGCAGAGTCCTTACTCCTTCCAATACTGCAACTGGTGCAAATGTCTCACCATAGTTTGAACCTTCTTCTTGTGCATATCCTTTGCATACCAGTCTGGCTTTATTTCTGACCACTACTCCATCTTCATGCAGTTTATTCCTAAATACCCATTTTGTACCTATTACATTCTTGTTTTCTAGTCCGAGTACCTATGACCATGTATTTTTCTTCTCTATCTGGTCAGTTTCTTCTTCCATTGCCTTGATCCAGTGTTCATCTCCAAAGGCTTCTTTTACAATTCTAGGCTTAATGGTGGAAATCATACAAGAGTTCTCTCTAAGACTTGTTCTTGTTAGCACACCTACATTCTTATCTCCAATAATCTGATCGGGGCTATGATTAAGGCTAACATACCTTGGAATAACATTATCTTGATTTCCAAGCTCTTCTTCTTCTTCATTTTCTTCACCTTCTGCTAGAGCTTCCAGTTCCAGTTGAACTGGGGCTTCTATGTTTTGTTCACCAACTTCTGGCTTCACCGGTTCCAGTTCTAAAAATAGTGTGTAAGGTTCTTCTTCTTCCTTCTCTTTACTAGTTTCACCTGAACTTTCAAGAAACTCATCAACTTAGACATTAACACTTTCAATGATCTTCTTAGTCTGGTTGTTGTAACACTTGTAAGCTTTTCTCTTGGTGGAGTAACCAAGAAATATGCCTTCATCAATCTTGGCATCAAACTTACCAATATAATCACCTCTTTTGATAAAACATCTGCTACCCAAAATTTTAAAGTAACTAACATTAGGTGATCCACCATACCAGTACTCATAAGGAGTTTTGTCCTAACCTCTTTTAACCAGTATTTGGTTCATAGTGTAAACAACTATGCTAGCAACTTCTCTCCCGAATGTCTTAGCTACACCTCCTCGAATTAGCATAGTCCTAGCATCTTCAACTATTGACTAGTTGTTCCTTTCTGCAATACCATTCTGTTGTGGTGTCCTTGGTGCAGAAAGTTGCCTCTTAATTGCATTGTCTTCATAATATCTAGTGAACTCCTCTAAAATAAATTCACCACCTTGATCAGTTCTTAAGCACTTAATCTTCTTTCCACTTTCATTTTCAACTAAGGCTCTAAATGCCTTAAACTTTCTAAATGCTTATGTCTTGTCTTTCAAGAATGTGACCCACATCATCAATGAGCAATCATCGGTAAATATCATGAATTACCGATCACCTTGAATACTCCTAGTCTTTATTGGTCCACAAAGGTCGATATGAACCAAAACTAGCAAATATTCAGCTGAGAAATATTTTCTCCTGAAGGTTGAGGATGTCATTTTCCTGAACTAACATTCCTTGCACAAGCATTCACTAGTTTGTCCAACTATGGCAATCCTCTTACTGATTTGGACTTACTAACTCTTACAATTTTATCAAAATTTACATGATAGAATCTTCGATGCCAAAGCCAACTATCTTCTACTTTTGCAATTAAACAGTTGTTGACTTTAGAGCTTAAATGAAATAAGTTAGCTTTGGTCTTTTTGTCGGTTGCAATCAGTTCACCTTTGCTTCCATAAATCTTTCAAATTCCATTCTTGAATTCTAGTGGGTAACCTTTGTCATTGAATTGAGAAATACTCAAAAGATTAAGTTTCAGTCCTTCAACCCAGTAGACATCATTTGCACTACATTTACCATTTAGAGAGATGGATCCCTTTCCTTTCACCATGCAGGGTGAGTCATTTCCAAATCTCACAACACCTCCATTAAACTCTCTCAAAGTAAGAAACTTACTCTGGTCACCAGTCATGTGGTGTGAACAACCACTATCTATAATCTAGTCATCTGAACTATCCATGCGAGAGACCAATGTCTTCTGATCTGATATCTCTTCTTTAATAGCAACAAAGACAATGTCCTCAGTTGAATTTTCCTCAGATTCTTCATCTGTAATTCCTCCATCCACTGCAATGAGACAATCTCTTTTACCTTTGCCTTTATACTTCCTATACTTCTCACATTTTTTCTCATTATCTCCATTTGGACAATTAGCAACAATATGTCCAATGTGGTTACATGCAAAACACTTCAATGGTAATTTACCTTTGTACTTACCACTACCTCTAGGTAACCACTTGGCCAACAATTCTTCAAGATCAATTAGTTTGTCTTCATCATCTACCTCTCTGCTATATCTAGACTCATGATTGTAGCTCACTTCTCTACTTTTCCTTATCGGTGGGGTTGAGACTGAGACTCTAAATGCAGATTCCGATCTCTGAACACTTCCATCAAAACCATTTAATTCAAATGCAATTAATTTACCAATGATAGAATCAAGAGTTACCTTTCTCTTATCAATAGATTTGAGTTCCTGAATGGTTGCAACTCAGATAGCATAGACCGGTAGAAGGGTTCTCAACACCTTGCTAACCACTGTGCTATCCTCCATTGTACCTCCAACACTTTTGATCTCTCCGACTATCTCTTTGATCCTCTAACCATATTGTTGAACATTTTCTCCTTCAGCCATCTGCATATCATCAAATTTACCTCTCAAACTTTCTTCTTTGGCAATCTTAACATGCTCATCACTCCTATAAATATCTTCCAGTTTCTTCCATACTTCATAGGCAGTCTCCAATCCATGAACATCAACATACTCTAAATCAGACAAGGAACCGATGTTGGCCTCCAATACTTGATTGTTCTCGTGTTTCTCCTTCTTTTGATCATTTGTCAAAATCCCACTAGGCAAGTTATATTTAGTATCAACATGTTCCCAATATTGACTTCCTAATCTCTTGATATAGATCTTCATCTTATCACTCTAGATTTTGTAGTTTTCTCTATTGAACTTCAGACCTTCTTTATTCATCATGTTCTCCTAGATCTTTTCCTCAAGATATTAGGCTTAAAGACAAGAGGACTTGAAATGCTCTAATACCAATTGATAATATGATGAAACTATAAGGATTCAGTCATCTACTAAGAGGGGGGGTGAATCAATAGATATAAAATATACAAAACTTTCTCCAAACTTAATTCCAACTCAGAAACAACTTGCTAAACTAACCGGTTTAGATACTGTATCTAAAACTACAACTGCACTATCAAACTTTACCAATTGACCAAAACAACAATGATACAATGTAACAGATCTGAAACCCAAATACCATTTAACCAAAACATTAAATCACTTTACTAATATCAGTATTAACTCATTTTAGATCACTTCCAGTCATCTAAACATATCTAAGTGGATTTACCAGTTACTCATATCAATCATATCAAAATACATCCACAAAATCATTCACCACTTGACACAATGATTTTTCATGTAGAAACCCAAATGGAAAAAACCACGGTGGGGATGAATACCCACAAGTATTTTGAACTCTTCTGAAGTTCACCCTGTTAGGAGCCAAGCCTTGTTAGAAGCTTATACAATAATGTCTTGTTAAGAAAAGACCCGGTTAAGGACCACGTGGTTAAGGGATTGACTACAATACCCTATTAAAGGCAACCTCAGTGGAGGATTTCAAATCCAAGCTAATGGATCACCTTTTTAGATGATTTCAACAAGAAGCCTGTTAAAACTTATCTGGTTAATGAATTTAACTATTGTAATGGTTAGAGAACAATAGGTTCTTTGTTGATATGGTAATAGCACTACCTTGCTTAATCAGATCCTTTATCACTCCTATCTACCTTCACAATATTCTATAGACACTCCTTCTGGTTCGGCAACAATCACGCTACCACACTTAACCAAATTGCCAACACAATTACAAAACAACTCATCAACTTTATAAGCAAATACAATAGGTCGATAACACAACACAAAACCTACAAATCTCATAGAGATTACAAACATATCGGTTCAATCATAACAATCGGATTACATAGAAATCAACTACACATTATTCTAGACAACTCCAACCACTTTTGGATCACCACACATTGGATCCTGTAGCTCATCACAAGTTTTTCACTTCATTCTATGCATGTGCTCATTCCCAAGATAAATGGTTATCTTCACGCACCAAATCCACTTTGAAACTCATCACGTGCATCATTCTTACGTGGCATCTTCATCTCCGATCATCATTCAGTCATAGATCATCACAATCGATTCTCCAAGCTCCATCGGTTAGGGTTCTTCTTATCAACTGGTTAGGGTTACCAGTTGATATCTGCTTCAATAACAATACTGGTTTCCTTCACTTCTTTTCTACCAGTTGCATTATTGCATTATTACCAGTTACAATTGACAGCAATGACAGCACTAAACTTCATCAATGTAATCTTCATGCAATACCAACAGTTATTGAGTATGTATGAACTTTGTGTAGATAATTCATTGGTCTTTGTTTGAAGATTTGGATGAATATATCTTTCTCAATAGGATATTCAAGTGGGAGTATTTCATGTACAATTTTTGCTATAGCCTCCTCATTTTCAAACCAATCAAGTTGTGGTAGACCTTGTTGCCCCCAGTATTTCAAGTATTTGTGTATAAGGCAAATAGATTTTGGTTCTAAAGTTGTGACATAAGTGGGTGCTATGCTTGTTTTTATTGATGCACTTGAAGAGTATGATGAAGTCAACTAGGTATTGATCGCATCAGCTGGTGTTATGCTTGTTTTTGTCACCACATTGGCATTTGATGATGGCGTACATACAATTGTTGACAAGTTGTCCTATGTAGTATGATCTGGATTGGTGATTCCATTGGTAAGGGGTTCATGAACAAATTGTATAGAGACATTAAGATCATGAGGGAGACTAGGAGATATGGTAGATTCATTGGGTGAGATGGAATCTTGTGAGAGACATGGAGGATTATGACACATAAATGATGGGATGGAGGGATCTTGACAAGAATCTGGAGAAATAATGAGATCTTGTTTAGGACATGAAGGTGAAGGGATATTTCTATCTTGACTTGGAAAGAAATTATTAGGAAGGATGGAAGGGATGTCCTGATCTTACTTAGGAGGTTGATGTTGGATGGAACCTGAAAGAACATCTTGGTCTTGAGAAACAAAGGTGTTATTATGAGTGGAATAGAAAAGAATGAGGGGATAATCATAAGATTATTGACAAGTGGAGTCTTCATCAAAAATTGGGTAGGATGAAAGGGCTTGTTCTTCATCTTGATTTATTTCATGACTAATTTCTTCTGATTTTGGATTGTCCTCTTGACATGGGGAAGGAGTTTGGATATTCATGGGAGATTCTTGGAAGGTTTTAACATTTTGGCATGATGAGGAAGTATTTTGAATGAGATCCTCTAAATCATGATTTGAATAAGATTGGATTTGTATGATGGATAGCCCTTGGGAGATTGTGTTGTTGGATAGAGATGGCATGGGCTGGTCTTGAGTGACTTCAGGGGATGATGAAATCATGGATATATATGATTGATTTGGATTTTGGTTGAATGGGATTTGGTTTTGGTTGAAAGGAGTATGATTTTACGTGAAAGAGGTTTGATTTGGTTGAAAGGGGTTTTATTTTGGTTGAAAGAGGTTTGAATGTTGGGTTGGTGTGAATTTTGATTTGGACTTTGATTGAATGGGGTTTGATTTTGGTTGAAAGAGGTTTGATTTTGGTTGAAAGAGGTACTTTGAATGTTGGGTTGATATGATTGGTATGATTGATATGATGGGTTGAAAGAAGGTTGGCATGACTCTAATGTTGGTTGAACTGAGGTAGGAATGATTTTGTTGAAGAATGAAGGTTGGCATGTTTGAATGGTCTCACAAGAAGAAGGTTGGCCTGATAATGATTCCCTCGTGGTTATCACCTCCCTCGTCATATTTTCTAACCAGCCCCTATGGTTGCTAGGACTAGTCATGTCTCGCATTTGTTGTTGCAAAGTATTGATATGTTGAGCTAAGGTTTCTATGGATGGTGTTGGAATAGGAATGAAAGGGATGAATTCTTCACCTTCCCTATGAAATGCATAATGCCAATCCATGATGTTTGCTTGATTGGTTTGGACCTAGGATCTAAACATGTGAGATGCTTTCTCCATTTCTAGAATGTTGCAAAAGTTTGATCTCATGTTTGATATTGATATTGAAACTTGACCTTGTTGAGCGTGTTTGATCTTGTTGATGTTGAAACTTTACTTTGTTGAGATTTTGGTCTTGTTGAACTTTGGTATTTGCAAAGACACAGTAGTAAGCACATAAAACAATCTTAAACAAAGAGAATACTTGTTTGAAGGATTTTTTTAAATCCCCATGAATGTTGAGATCTTTTTCCAGACCCCATTTTGTTTTCGATAGTATTTTGGCAATTCGATAGCACATCAAACAAACTCTTCTAATGGTTAAAAGGTCACAATTATTACCACAACCCACATCTTGATACTCCATCAGCTCATACACCCCTGTCACACCCTAGGGTACGCCTATTTTTTTGCCTTTTTTTTTTCAAAAATTAGACCAAAGAAGATTGCTCCTTAATTTGCCCGTTATCCTAGGAGATATATGGTGAGTGTCTTGGGGGCGGATTCTTCCCCACCCTTGCACTATGATAATTCAAGTGTCTGGTTACTAACTCAGTTGGACTTATAATTTATAAGGTGTTTAGAAAGGGTTTCATTCAAGTGGTCACAATCAACAACATTTTACACTCTGTTAAGAGAGGTCTCCTAATCTGTAGATGTTACGCTCTATAGATTTTAACGTATCATATAGGCACTGAGGGAGGTATAACATTGTTGTGACAACATGTAACACTCATTGCATATGATTTTCATCACATACATATTTATTTATAGTGGCTTGGATTACTTGGCTTTAGTCGTTGCCACTTAGGTCGTTCCCTCTCACTTTGACCTTATGGGCTACTTGGGAGGCAAGCCTTCTAAAGGTGTTATCCTAATGCAAAAAATGAAATAAAGCATGAAAAAGGTGGGTCTGGCTTTTTGATCACCCAAAAAAGGGGAGAGCATATACCTATCGCCTTGAAGACATGAAGAACAATAACTCTTTTTAAACCTTCATTGCAATGTTTTCTAAACTATTGGAGATATTGCTCCAAAATACATGGGGTTTATTTTAACCAACATAGCAATGATGAGTTTTGTGTGGTTCTTTTTAAAAGCACCAAAATGAAATGTTTGTCTAAACTACCCCTCCAAAGAAATCCATGAGAATTGTTAGCACATTGTGAGCTCTCTAGCCTAATTTTCTTGCTTTGGTTACAAAAATCTGCTTTAGTGTTTATCAATGATCTATTATAAAACAGAACACTAAAAGACTAGAATTTAAGAAAAATGAAAGAATATAGAGTTTTTTTGTTTTTTTTTAACATGAGAAACTTTCTAAAAATGGAAACTGCAAAAAATAGAAACTTTCTAGAAATGGAAACTTTTCAGAACCAGAAACCTACCAAAAACATAAACTTTCCAAAAATGGAAACCTACCAAAAATACAAACATCCTAGAAATGAAAACTTGACAAAAATGGAAACTTTTCAGAAATAGAAACTTGCCAAAAATGAAAACTTTCCAAAAATGGAAACTTGCCAGAAATGGAAACTTGCAAAAAATGGAAACTTACCAAAAATGAAAAAACCTGCTAAAAATGGAAACCTACCAAAAATGGAAACTTTCTAGAAATGGAAACCTACCAAAAATGGAAACTTTAAAAAAACGGAAGCCTACCAAAAATTGACATTTTCAAAAAATGGAAACCTGTCAAAAATGGAAACTTTCTAGAAATGGAAACTTGCCAAAAACATAAACTTTCAAAAAATAGAAACCTACTTGAAATGGAAACCTACCAAAAATAGAAACTTTCCAAAAATGAAAACCTGCCAAAAATAGAAATTTTTCAAAAATAGAAACATGCCAAAAATAGAAACCTGCAAGCATACACAAAATTTTAAATTGTTGTTAGTTCACGTCAGGTTCACCATTGTTTTCATACCTGAATGCCATATGTATTAAGCTAATTAGCAAATAAGAACGAATCACCAATTCTCAACTAATTAACAAACATCAAACATAATCAATGAAAATAATACAAAATGAGAAATGAATTCAAATAAAGACTCCCTCATCTTGCATCTTTGCTTCCATTGTGCTTCTCTGAATTGTGCTTGTAGGTGGCTCTCAGGTGTTGCACTGGGATTCCTGCATAGATTAGACAATTGTTTGAAGACTGTGATTCTGAATGCTAAATGCTAGATTGAAAATGATGAGATGAGGTTGAATTTATAGATTTTCAACACACAAGGGGTGAGAATTTAAACTCAAGTGTTGATTCATAGATAACTGATTTCGATTGATCAGTGAACTCAATAGATTGATCTGTTAACAGAATTGATTGAGGAGTCAACTAGATAGATTGGCTAGTGAACTAAATAGATTATTTAGTTGACTAAATTGATTGGGAGATGACTTATTAGATGGATCAGAAGACTGGATTGATTGATTAGTTAGAAAAAGGTGATTGAGAGTTAACAAGGGGGATTGATTAGTTAACTAATTTGATTGCCTAGTTAAGATTTTCAACATGTGTTGTAGGATTTTGAAATTGAATTTGATTTTCATTTTCAATTTGGATTTGAATTTGGACTTTCAAATGCTGAATTGCAAATGAAATTAATTGAAATTTGTTGAAACTCAAATTTAGTGAAATTAGATGAAATGTGATGAAATTAAAATTTGGGAGAATGTGAATTTGAGATAAATGAAATTAATTGGAATTAGAATTTGGGGATTTGGAAGAATTTAATTAATTCAATTCCTTAATTAATTAAAATGAAATTATTTAATCGTAGGAATTGAATTAATTAAATAATAAAGATTATTTAACGAAGAAAATTGTTGCAATTAATTAAATAATTTATATTTGATTCATATTTAGAAAAGGGTTAACTGCATAAATTGATTTGAGAATAGAAATTTAATAATTAGTAAGATAGATGATGATGATTAATTCAATTTAGAAGAATAAGATTAATAATTTAGTTATGAAGAATAAGATTAATATTAATTAAAGAATTAAAGAATTATTTAACTAATAGGAATCTCTTGGCAGAGGCCGACCTTGTTTATTTTACACGTTAGGTCTTGTTCTTTGGGTTTTGATCCCTTTTGGGCCGACTGGATCCTTTGGATCGATATATATAATTGTAATTGTACATTAGAATGTAACAAAAAAAAATAGAGAATCAAGTAGCTAGACTGTGTGTAGAAGATAGATCTTAAAATTCAAGGTCCTAGTTGTGACCTATTCTGTATGTTCTACCAGGCCTATGAGCCAATATGCTATAATCTGGTTGCTACCGATTAGATGTAATCAATTTTCATGGAATAAAATAATTTGTTCTGCATTGCCTTCATCATATCTTTGTGTTTATGTTGTGTTTACTCTTGTTGACTGGTCTGGATTGATCTCTTTGAGGTCCTCCTCACCAATGACTACTTCAAGTGGTATCAGAGTGAAGTTTTGTTCTGGAGGTGGCGTGTCCTAAAATTTTGTTGTAGTGTGGCGGATTGTGGATTTGACCTGTAGTTGCAGAGGACTGGCGTGAACGATGACCGAAGAGGAGCTAGGAATGGTAGAGTGTGTGGGAATGTAGACCCTGTTGTGATGGAGATGTTGAGAGGTATAGAAGCCTAGTTAGAAGCCATGGAGATAGCCTAGAGAAGAGGCTGACATATCAAAGATATGAATGAATATGAAGGAGAAGAAGCCCTGACAGAACAAGAAAACCTATCGGCAATTGATCTGGATGAGGAAAGGTTTTTGAGAGTTTTCAGTAGGGCAAAAACTAAACCTCATTTTACCCCACTAGAATATGAAGGGAAGTTAGATTCAGATGAATTGATGGATTGGATCTCCGAGATGGAGAAGCATTTTGATTTGAAAACACTGCAGAAGAGAGGAAGGTGAAATATGTCTGTACTCGGTTGAAAGGTCATGTATCTCTTTGGTGGGAGCATTCACTGGCTGATAGAAAGAGAAGAGGTAAAGAGAAGATTAAGACATGGGATCGGATGATTGCTAAGTTGAAGTAAAATTTTATGCCTGTTGATTATCAAGTGAATTTGTTCTAGAAGTTGCAGAATTTGAGACAAAAGGAATCTAGTGTGAAGGAGTACATTGAAGAATTTTACAAGTTAAATATTAGATCTAGACATGTTGATGATGAAGTTGAACAGGTTGCAAGATGTTTTAATGGATTGCGGATGTCTAAACAAGATGAACTCAGTTTGATCAAATTGGAGAGAGTTGAAGAGGCTTACTAGTATGCTCTAAAGGTAGAAGAGAAGTTAAATAAAAGACATGAGCATAGCCAAAGAGAGAGAGAGGTGGAAGGTTTATCGAAGGAAGATTTCAAAAAGGAAGAGGATATACTGGAGGAAGAGGAACCAATACAGATCATAACAGGGATAAGGAAGTGAACAAAGAGCAGCAGTGGTGGAAGAAAACCCTAGTGGATCAGACAATAAACTGGAAGATGGAGAACTGTTGGTGATGACGAGAGCTTTGTGTAATACCAAAGGAGATGAAGAGCCTTTGCAGAGGAAGAATTTGTTCAAGACTAGATGTAAGGTATTCGCTAAGTGTTGTAAAGTTGTTATTGATAGTAGTAGTTCAACTAATCTTGTCTCAGAAGAAATGGTGAATAAGTTGAAATCAGAGAGATTGAAATACCCTAAGCCTTATCAGATAGCATGGATTCAGGATGAACATAAGTTGTTCTTAAGTGAGAAATGTTTGGTGAAATTGAAAATTGGGAATTATCATGATGAAGTCTTGTGTGATATTATGCCTATGGATATTTGTCATCTTTTGTTGGGTAGGCCTTGGCAGTTTGATAGATAGGTAATACATGATGGGAGGAAGAATACATACACTATTGTGGCCAATGGGATGAAGCAAACCTTGTTACCCTTAGAGGAACCTTTGAAGAATGAAGTCTATATGAATGCTAGAATCTATTTAGTAGATGGAAGGAAATTCCTAGATGGATTGAGACATGATAATGTGTGTTTTGCCTTAATTCCTAAGAAGACTGAGAAATAGGAATAGGAAGGAGAACAATCGAAAGAGATAAAATATTTGCTGACAGAATATGAAGACATCATTTCAAATAATGTACCTGATGGATTGCCACATGTGAGAAGTCTTAGTCATTGCATGGACTTGGTTCCCAGAGCTAGTTTGCCTAACAAAGTTGCACATCGGTTGACACTGGTAGAGAATGAAGAGTTGAATAGACAAGTGTTGGAGATGTTGAAGAAAGGTTTGATCAAGGAAAGTCTAAGCTATTGTGCAATACCAATGTATTATCACCTAAGAAGAATGGAGAATGGATAATGTGTACTGATTTCAAAGAAATAAACATCACAGTGAAATATCAATTTCCTTTCCCTAGGATGGATGACATAATGGACTATTTGACTGGAGAAAAATACTTTACAAAGATAGATTTGAAGAGTGGAAGACAACATTTAAGACAAATGAAGGACTGTATGAATGGTTGGTGATGCCTTTTGGATTGACTAATGCAGTGAGTACTTTCATGAGGCTGATGAATGAGGTATTGAGGAAATTATTGGGTAAGTTTGTTATTGTGTATTTGGATGACATTCTAATTTTTAGTAAGACAAAAGAGGAGCACTTGTTGTAGTTAAGACAAGTTTTGTAGAGATTGAGAGAAGAGAGGTTGTTGCTCAATATTAAGAAGCGTACTTTCATGAAGGATGAGTTAGTCTATTTGGGATTTGTGATATCTGAGGATGGTTTGAAGATGGACCTTGAGAAAGTGAAAGCAATTGTTGAGTGGCCTACACTGGAAAGAATTGGAGAGGTAAGATCATTTCATGGATTGGCTAGCTTGTACTGGAAGTTTATCAAAAATTTCAGTTCAGTTTGTAACCTTATGACTGAGACCATGAGAAGAGATTGGAAGGAATTCAAGTGGACCACCAGAGTAAAAAAAAGTTTTGAACTGTTGAAGCAGAAAGTGACTGATCAGCCTGTGTTGGCTTTATCAAATTTCAATAAAGTATTTCGAGTGGATTGTGATGCAAGTGGAATATCAATAGGAGCAGTCTTGAGTCAAGATGGGAGAGCAGTAGCCTATTTCAATGAGAAATTAAATGATGTCTGGAGGAGATATTTAGTGTATGAACAGGATTTTTATGCCATAGTTCAAGCCTTGAAGAAGTGGAGACATTACTTGTTGCCTAAGGAATTTGTGTTGTATATGGATCATCACGCTTTGCAGTATTTGAACAGTCAGAGTAAGTTGAATTAGAGACATATGAGATGGGTAGAATTCTTGTAGAGTTACACCTTTGTGCTGAAGCATAGAAGTGGGAAATCTAAAAAATTTGCTGATGCATTCAGTAGGAGAAGGAATTTGCCGACAAAGATGAGAATGACAATTTTAGAATTTGAAGATTTGAAGACCTTCTATGATGAAGACCCAGATTTTATAGAACCTTGGAAAGCATATAGAGAACCAGTTAGAAGCAAGTGGTTGGATTACATCATTTGGGATGGGATATTATTCAGAGGAGTTTAGCTGTACATACCTAAGAGTTCTATGAGGGAGAATCTGATAAAGGAAAAATATAGTGGAGGACTAGCTAGACATTTTGGTATTGACAAAATAGTAGCATTAGTGAGTGAGAAATACTTTTGGCCCCAAATTCATAAGGATGTTAAGAGATATGTGCAAAGTTATAGAGTTTGTCAAGTTGCAAAGGGGTAGTAGTCAGAATGTGGGATTGTATAAACCTTTGACAGTACCGGTAAGACCTTGGGAGGATATAAGCATGGATTTTGTACTTGGATTGCCTAAGACATCGAGAGGGAATGATTATATATTTGTGGTAATGGATAGATTCTCAAAGATGGCTCATTTCATAACTTGTAAGAAGACATCAGATGCATTACATGTAGAAAACCTATTTTTCAAGGAAGTGGTGAGATTGCATAGATTGCCTAAGAGCATAGTTTCAGATAGAGACACTAAGTTTGTTGACTATTTCTAAAGAACACTTTGGAAGAAGATGAAGATATGTGTGAAGTTTAGTTCTACTTTTCATCCACAAACTGATGGATAGATAGAAGTTGTTAACTAGAGTTTGTGATATTTGTTGAGATGTTTAGTGGGAGATAAAACTAGAAGTTGGGATTTGATCCTTGCTTAAGTTTGCCTACAACAATTCAATGAATAGGAGTACCATAAGAACACCTTTTTAAATTGTTACTCAAGTGCATCCTAGAGGTATATCAGAATTGAGGGATATTAGCAGTGAAAACTGGAGAAGTTCAGAAGTAGAAGACTTTGTAGATCACATGGAAGCCTTGCATATTCAGGTTAAGTAGTATTTGGAAGACATGAACAACAAGTATAAGGATAAGGAAGATGAGAAGAGCAGACATAAGGAATTTGAAGTTGGTGATAAATTGATGTTATATATGAGAAAAGAGATCTTCCCAGTTGGAACTTATAACAATTTGCAAATGAAGAAGTTTGGACCTTGCAGGATTTTGAGGAAGTTCAGATCTGGAAATGCATATAAAGTAGAGTTATCGGATACTCTGAGTATTTCACCCATGTTTAACATTGCAGATGTTCATGACTATCATTAACTATAATTTAGTGAGGACAATATTGTCGACTTGGAGAAACAGTTGCCCTAGAAGGAACCGGATCAGATTGAAGAAATTTTGGGCAATAGGATTGGGTGTAGTACCCAGAGCAGTCAGTATAAAGAGTATCTTGTGAAGTGGAAGGACAAACCAGTTGAAGATTCATCTTGGATTTCTCAAGCAGAGGTAGACCACCTTGATTTTTCTCTAACCCAAGGAAAGTAAGAGGCTCACTTTTTCAATAACCCCCAATGTTTGATGCAGGAGAATCCCCAGTTCGTAACAATCTTGCATCAACCAAAAAAAATTTCTTTCTGTTTGTAGTTTCATCTTTTCTTTCTATGTCTCAGTTTTGGCTCACCAGATCCTGTGGAGTTGGATTCTACTTGAAGACTTGATCACCTTTCTTGATTCCAGACTGCATCGCATTTGGATCATTTTATGGCAAGATATCACTATTAGTTTCCTTGATAGTTTCTTGTTACCGATTGCCTAGACCTATTTTGGTGATCTACCGAAACCCCTTCTGAAGATTGTGGAGCTTTGGGCATTGATTCTAATGTTCCTTGGCATGTGGCTGACCTTTTCCCATGATCTACATTTAATCC